>NC_058091.1:247887272-248190303 GCF_020171115.1 Neogale vison | reverse complement strand
CTCTCTCACACATATATACATGGCTTTGGGAATGAATTAGCACTCTTGATCAAATTAACTAAATGTGTTTTCAAATACCACCTTCCATCATGGTAATGTGCTTTGTTAGTGAGACACAGTGAAACTCAAAAAGAAAAATTGGAACCTTGCAGGCTATGGAAAGAGATAGCCTCTTTTCAGGATAGATTTCATACCAAAAGCCACAGCAGGCAGTCAGAGGTCCTAGTCTCCCAGCATTAGTGGTCAAGTAAACAGAGAGAAGGAAGAACAGCAGGAGAATAGTGCCATAAGCAAAGACACGGGGTGGAGATTGAGCATTGGGTTTTCCAGGATATCTTTTTCAGGATGCTCTCATGGTGCTAATGTGAGACAACTAAGAGAAGCCCAAGCTGTGAAATGCCCCCAGTTGTTGGGGGAGTTTTGGTGAGAAACATCAGGTATAAGAAACTATTCTTGCTGTTTGAGGAGGGAAGAGTTCTCAGGGATGTTTAAGTGACAACAATGTGGTGATCAATTAGAAGTGGAAAATGAATATGAAATTAAGGGAAACAAAGTGTGAGCTCTTTCAGCAATATAAGCCAGTGCACGTCCTTCCCTGTTGGTTTTGGGTTGGTTGGTTGGTTTGTTTTTTCACTCTCTTTTTTCTCTTTTCTTAAAAATAATATGATCTGCTTTGTTTCTTAAATTCCACATGAGTGAAATCATATATTTGTCTTTCTCTGACTAACTTATTTTGCTTAGCATAATACTTTCTAGTTCCATCCATGTCATTGCAGATGGCAAGATTTCATTCTTTCTGATGGCTGAGTAATACTCCATTGTGTGTATGTATGACATCTTCTTTATCCATTCAACTGTCCCTGGACATCCGTGCGCTTTCCAAGTTTTGGCTGTTGTGCACATTGCTGTTAAAAGCATTGGGGTGCAGGTGCCTCTTCGAATGGGGCAAACTATGTTTGTATCCTTTGGATAAATACCTAAAGGTTAGTGGAATGTGGTAACTGGGTGATGGACATTAACAAGGGCACTTGATAAAATGAGAAGGGTGTTATATGAAACTGATGAATCACTAAGTTACCTCTGAAACTAATAATATGTTAATTAAATTGAATTTGAAGTTTAAAAAAATGGAAAAAATTTGAATAATTCTATTCAAATTATTTTTTGAAAACAAATTCTGAAACTTCAAGGTACTTATTTATTTCAGATATCTCATGTTTGACAAAATAATTCAGCCTCACCACCAGAATAGTTCATTGCGGTAGAAATGGTCTGTGGGTACATGGAGTTGGCCATTCATTTAATGCCTCATATTGACATTTGTACTGTGGCATAGTTTATAATTCTCAGAGTCAGTCCAAATCCACCTATACACCAAGATGACAGATTGATCTATTACCAACATCAAGAGAGGACTATATGAAATAACACATTTTCAGGAAAAAGTGGCATAGAATTAAACGTAACTTTTAATCATATGCACTGTTTCATTCTGAAAATAGGTTGTGGTTATGCTGTCATATCATGCACGTTCCTCTACAGTAACTGCTAACTAGATATTTAAAAATTATATTTACACTTACAACCTCCTGCCTGGTGGAAATTCTGTCAGAGTTCACAAAATACCATCCTCACTCTTTATTTTCCAGGTGTCTTCATGCCATTGTCATGAGCATTGAATTATCTCTAGATTATCTTATGGAAACATCAGACATCAAACAAGGTGATTAGAACAAAGGTGGAAATCAAATTATCCTTGATTTCTATCTAGCAATTCAATATTTCTCTTCTGAAAGTCCCAGGGATTGGTACTTATGTCCATTTATGAATGTGTCCAAATGTCTTTCCCTACCATTCCCCAGAAGTTATGATATTGTTTTTTTTTTCTTTTTATTGAGCAGAGTTTGGGGGGTTTAATTTTGGTTTTAGACAGTTTTCATTGTGAATATGTGAACATGTTTCACACTGATTGAGACTCTTACTTAGCCTCTCAAACCCAAAAGGCTTTAGATATGAAAGTAAGAGTCTCAGGTTGAAAAGTAACTACCAATTATGTTATTTTACTGTACACATGATGCATTTAATCTGCCATATTAATTGTTAGGAATTTTTTTCTGTTAGTCATATGAAGAGACAGTGCTTAGCTTTGCAGTGACTTAAGGAAGTGTATTGTAACTGTCATGCACTTAAACCTTTTTCATTAAGTCACCCATTTTTAGTGCATTTGTATAGTGTAAACAATCAACCTTATCACAAAATCCTTCACTTTGTATTTAGGGCCTATTGCTTCCAGCAATACCAGAGGAGATCCCACCCCATGGGCCAATCACTTACTTGGAACACTTCCCAGACACTGTTCCAAGCTCTGGAGATACAGCAGGAAGTAAAACAGATTGAGTCTCTGCCTTCAGGCAACTTCTATTCCATTGCAGGGATACAGATAGTAAACTCATAAATAAGTGGTGGTATTTTGTGGTAATAAAGGTTTTTTTAAGATTTTATTTATTTATTTGACACAGAGAGAGAGAAATCACAAGTAGACAGAGAGGCAGGCAAAGAGAGAGGAAACAGGCTCTCCGCAAAGCAGAGAGCCCAGTGTGGGACTCAATCCCAGGACCCTGAGGTCATGACCTGACCCAAAGGCAGAGGCTTAACCCACTGAGCCACCCAGGTACCCGTAGGTGGTAATAGAGTTTTATGAAGGAAATTAAAGTGGCATGGGAATGAGAAGGGATTGTTGGCAGGATGATATTAAACACAGTTTAACCTATCCTTGATATGACTTGGGATCATCTACTATAAATATACACAGTTGTATGACACGTTGATGTAGTTATGTTTGTCCCTAAAGACAGATTTATAATCTTAGCTGTCACTGTTCTAGGAGTAATGAGAACTACCTCAAACTGTACCACTTACTCTATTTATTACTTGCATGGGCATGAAAGCCTGGGAATTAGCCTGGTTGGAAAAATTACAGTAAGAGAATCAATCCACTCTGTATAACTACTAAGGAGGGTTGATAATTTTAGTCCAAGTGGTGTTTATGTAACATATGCTCTCAGTTACCTTTTTTGTTTATGCGCTGATTATGCTTTGAAGAGTTGAGATTAGATGAAATTTAATTAATTATTGTTATTTTATGCGCATATGGATCTGTTTCTGGGTTTACCATTGAAGGGTCCTAAATCTTATTACTAAAATATGAGTAACATGGTTATTAATGTTAAAAAAGATATTTTATAGCATAACATTGATAAAAGTTGCTTCAGTTGATTTTTCTTTTTCCGAGAAAAATGGTTTTTATTTTTATAACTTGTATTATTTGGATCAGAGCCTTAATTCTTTCTCTTTGTCTGTAAAAACAGATAAAAGTGATCTGAACTGCAATTTTACCATCCAAGCCTTATATAAAGGGTAACTTCTCCTGACCTTCTTTAGAATGTTACCATAGCTAATGTTCATAATAGTAATGGAGAATTCCCACTAGCTCAGCAAAACGAGTAGTATATATTTAAAAATCAAGGTGACTTGCTCTGAGTGTCTCTTACTGAATAATTAAGCATTCCATAGAGGGCTGTTATATATCTCTATAAAGGAAATGATACTGCTATGAAAACAAATTTGCAAATAAGTTGGTTTCCTACTGCTTTATGCATACATAATACCACTACTGCAAATGTGCTGTCCACTTAACTAGCCCTCACTTCACTCTTAGACTGTCACATATTTATCGTCAAAATATGTTTTGCCAATATATGCAACAGACCCTGGAAGGTCACAGGTCTCAGAAATCATAGACTAGACTGGAGTAGATACAGTGGGGAACTGAGTGATATTTGATCAATAAGTTCATTTAATAAGTAGGTCTAATGATTGGTATCATGTATGCATATCAGCCTCTAGCCTCTCCACCTCTCCCCACAATTACCCACATCAACTGATTACTTAGTTCTCTCTCTTCTTACGCCTCTGTTTTGCCGGGAGCAGAAGAGCCAAGGAGCTATGTCTGTTTTGGTTGTTTGGCACACTCTTCCATAAGTCTTCTTAAGATTTCTTTAATACTCATAATGAGAAGTGCTTTGATTATCAAAACAGTTCATCTGACTGCAGACATAACAACACTTGACAATTTTATAATTCTTTATAATGTATGAAAAATTTTCAGAAAGGATTTTCACATACTTTTTTTTTTAATTTTGATGTTCCAAACAACCTTGCAAATTAGGTGGGGCAAGAACTAATATTCCTGCCTAATTTTATAATTTATGCAATCAAGTTGTTGGATATTTAATTTTAAAGTGTAAAAACTTTATGCCTAATGAAAATACGTACAGGCACATACATATTTAAATTTGTTAGTGATATGTTTGTAAGTATCTGCAAAAAAATCATGCTCACATTGCAATTTCTATTAATAATTCCAGAGAATCCTTTTTTAAAGTTATCCTCTTGTGCTAATGTTTTATATTATATACTTATGTTAATGCATTTATTATATATTACACATTTTATAGGGCAATGCAGAGTCTATGTAGCATACCTTAATACAAATAAATAACTTTTCTATTGGCCAATTTGTTTTAAGTGGTAATTTCCCATTTACCTAAGATTGGAGTTTTATTCTTTCAAGAATAATACTTGTAATCAAAATTCCATAGAATGACAGAAAAAAAATAAAACTAACAATCTCAGTTGTAATGGATTGTCAAAGGTATAGTCAAAACACAGTCATATGTATATGAAGCTGCAATGTACTTGTGAAGTTTGATCAACAATGAGATTGAATTTATTGGTTTTGTTCTGTAGCTGTGATAATCCTTTCACAGCATTTGAAAGAATAACCACATTGACACGGAGGTGCTTTCCATTAGGACATTCATATGCTTTACTATTAACCAAAAGTGAATTCCTAAACAGATATGTTAATAAAGCATTTATATCTAGAAATATTTTTGAAGGTTTATAAGTGAATATAACATCTGTCAAGCACCCAGAATAGTCCTGGTATAGCGCATCCATTCAGTGTAAGTAAATATTAAGTTTATATTTTGTGGACTCTTTCCTCTACAAATGGGCCCCAGTAACCTAAAGGATGGGTATTATATTACTCATTTGACTATGCCTTAACCCTCAAGCAGAACAAAGATTGTAGTCTACCACAGTTATATTCTCTACCTTAAATTAATAGTTATACCATCCTTTGAAAATTAAATGAAAAAAATAAAAGAAAATTTCTAATGGAAATAGGCACTATTTGTGGATTTGGATGCAAGTCTCTGAGACTTTAAAACTATCAATTAATTTATTCTTTTATGCAAATACAGACTCACTACAATGAGAAATCTGTTTTTCTTATAAACAGTCCCTCTTCAGTTTTTGTGTAGGGGTATGAACATCATTTTAAGTGTTATGGATTTTCTTTAAATTTTCACCAGAACAGCAGACATAGCATATTATATACAGCATTTCCAGTAGGGGGTGATCTACTATTGAAAGTAATAAGAAGAGATGCTTTGAAAACACTGGCCCTACCAATGAGAATGGCAATTCTTGGTACAAACTGTCAAATAAAATGTTTTAAGTAAAAAGAAGAGAAAATAAAATTAATACCTATGAAGTTAGTTCCAGGAAGAACTCTATTTTAGTATATGTGCTGCCGAAGCGAGCACACCAGGAAGAACTCTAAAACCTTCATTACACATATACAAAACACTTAGTTTTTGAAACTTAAAGGTAAATAGTTTAGTCAGGCATTTTTTTTTCCTTCATTTCTGAGTATCACTTCAAATTTTGTTCTCATCAATGCAGAATATGAGTAGAATTTCTTTCAAAGAGCCCTTCTACTTTGCTTTATTCTTTAAAGAACAAAGTTCCTTGCTCTAGAGAGAATAATTTATTCTTTTATTCTTTTTTCAAAAGCGAATTTTTGCACATAATACTTTGTAAAACAACATACAGATAAATATTTGGAGAATACTGTGGTGGACATTTGAGAAAGAGGTTAGAATCTGACGATTATTATGCTCTTCTCAGAGTTAGATGCTGTGGAAAGTAGGTTTCCTTCATTATCTCATCTGTTTGACCCATAAATGACTTGGGCTAAAGATTCGGTATTAGGGCAGTAGAAGAAGGTGAGATAGAGAATGAGAGGTTCACAATTGTTTAGAATACCATCAGTTATCATTTGCTAAAGAAAATACTTTTTTTTTTTAAGATTTTATTTATTTATTTGACAGACAGAGATCACAAGTAGACAGAGAGGCAGGCAGAGAGAGAGGAGGAAGCAGGCTCCCCGCGGAGCAGAGAGCCCAATGTGGGGCTCGATCCCAGGACCCTGGGATCATGACCCGAGCCAAAGGCAGAGGCTTTAACCCACTGAGCCACCCAGGCGCCCCAAGAAAAGACTTTTAAATAATGGAGCTAAAGATTCCAAACATGGGGTTGCCCTAATAAAAAACATTGAGAGACTGTGAGTATCAAAAGCAAACCTTCCTGCTTCTAAGGAATTTCTCTGGAAGAAATGTCCCAAAACCTTGTTGTTGTAGTGACTTGGAATACTACCTTTGGCTTCTAGTGAACATGAGTTAGATCTGGTCACCATTGTTTAGTTTAATTCAGCTAAATGCCATTTAGTTTCCTGAAAAAATTTTGACTCAGTTTTACCTTTGGTCAAAACGTCCACCATAAAGCTTTGTGTTTTAAACACAAAGGATACCGAATTCAGTATTAAGAAAAAAAAAAATGTATCTCCGTCTGATCTGCTTCATCTTGCTGCCGTTACCCATAATAACACACAGAGAGGGAACATTTCTCAATAGTGAACTACTGCTTCTTTAGCTTTTGTAATTCATAAGAAATATGTTCTAACAGTTCTCAAGAGAGTGCCCAGGTAAACCACAATTTAATCTGTGGCTTTCATTTGTCCTGGAGGGTTTTATGCTGACATAAATGAGTATGTGAAGCTTAGTTCTCATAAGATCTGTCTTGAGGCACAGAAAGATAATCTTTATAGTGGATGGACACTTACAAGCAGTTTTTTGTTTTTTTTAACTTAGATGTAAAATGCATTCAGCTTATTTTCTACTTCATGGAAGAAGCATTGCTTTTTTAGATTTAACTATTTGGGGGATTAATCAAATCTAAGTAAAATACATAGTGTCATAGGAGGTCTTCAGACTCCGTGTACAGTATATCCTTGGTGTCTTCAGAAGGAGTATTTGTAGGGTCTTTAGAAATATCCAGGCTTGGGAGTGTAGAAATGTTTGGAGAGTCTTCTGCTTTTGTTAAGTATTGAAATTTTGCGATGGATAGCTGTTTATAGCTAACTTGTGAACTTCCAGTGACATTTTATTTCTTACATGTTGCCTGTTATCCATACACAAAATCTCTACATTTTTATCAGTGGAAACATGATGTGTGACTGTGGGGAAGTATGCTGCCCAGTGGGCAAGGCTCACTCACTGGCAGGATGGCTCCATTCGAGCTTCCAGCCCCAAGGCATGCATTCTTCAAATCTGTGTTTCAGTTAAGTACATATCCCCATAGCTGTGGACCTTCAGAGTGAAAAACTGATAACGTTAGACCTTCAAATGCCAAGAATCTGCTCTACTTTGTTTTCACTAGTGCTTCCAAGATTGAAGGATTGCCTCTTCAATCAGACAGGTGTTTAATATTCTGTACGCAACAAAGTGGAGTGTCTGAAAAGATAACCTTTTATAACCCTGAATAGATAAGCTTTATTTTATCTTAAGTCCTCAGATACATCAAGTTCCAGATGTTATTAAGTTCGTGAGCATCTTCTGTAATCAGCCTGCTTTTAAACAGCTCTGTATATGACAGTAGAGCTTTGCTGTCCTCTGTAGAATGTTCTGTATGTTGATTAACAAAGGAACCCAATATAACCATTGTATTCTAGAACCATACCGTTTTTTTCCACTGTTAAGCCAATAGTTTCCAATTGTGACTGAAAACTAGAAGGTCTTGGGGAAATTGAAGTATTCTAATACATAGCCTTCAGCCCAGAGCAAATAAGTCAATAAATTTTAGAAAGCTTACCAGGTGATGCTAATAGTCCAGCGGGGACTGGAACCACTGTGTTAAACTGATTTCTTTGCGCTATCTGGAAATGAAAGCTGGCAAAGTATACACAGGTAAAATGAGTTGACTGTTATGGGTAAAATATAACAGATGCAATTGATTTCACGTGTTTTATTGTTTTTCTTTTTAACAGATGTGCAGGACTTACTAGATGTCAGGCATAATTTAACTGGTCGACTCAATTAATGCTAGTAATTCCATGAGGTATGCACTAGCTCATCCCCGTTTACTTATGAGAAAAGTGGGATTTTAACTTACTAAGTTTATTTACCTGGTGAGGGGCTAAACCTAGCTTCAGAGTCTGTGTTTCAATTCATTGATTCTCTAAGTGTGGTCCCTGAATTAGCTGCATTAGTCTTAGTTGGAATCTTGTTAGAAACCCAAGTTCTCAGACCTCATCACTGGAGTTTCTTAAACCTGCTATGGAGCCTGAGAATTTATACTTCTAATATTCAAGGTGCTGCTGCTGATCTGGTTATCACCATTGCACTACATTGCACCATCCCTGTAGATTGCCCAGCTCTGCTCCAGTATGGAATACTCTTTTTTTTTTTTTTTTTAAAGATCTTGTTTTATTTATTTATTTGACAGAGAGAGATCACAAGCAGGCAGAGAGGCAGGCAGAGAGAGAGGAGGAAGCAGGCACCCCACCAAGCAGAGAGTCCGATGAGGGGCTTGATCCCAGGACCCTGGGATCATGACCAGAGCCGAGGGCAGAGGCTTTAACCCACGGAGCCACCCAGGTGCCCCTAGAATACTCTTTTTAATTACAGAACAATGTAAGTGTAAAAGTCCAAGTCTCATGACCGTGAAGTATTTTTGCTACTCAGTCAACTTTATTTATTTGGAGAGGCATGGGTTGGCATTGTTTGGAGTTGATAAATCAGTGTGTAAATTGCACAAGCTGCCATTGAGTTCTTGATTAGAGACCAGAAAAGTGAGATTAAGTAAACAAAAGACACAGAAAGAAAAATGACGTGGATACAGGGTGTCCTCATTTTAATATCTTTTTGGCCAGAGTCCATCTCTTTCCCCTTTTCGGTATTTTGTTTCATGCCATCCTTACTTCATTTTTCCTTTGGCTAAATAATTCACTGGTTAGCAATATAATGCAGAAAATTACTATTATGGCCTCATTTGTAGCTGATACTTAGAGGCAATTAGAAGTAACATTTTAAGCTAGTAGTGTTACTCTTTTGTTTTGCACAGCTGTGCTGGGGTGAGAGATCTATTATATTTGGAATTCTATTTTTTAGTTCTGCTGTAAAAGTGATATAATAAGTATATATATATAAAATAAGTGATATAATAAGTATATATATGTAAGTCATATAAGTATATATGACATATATATATATATATATAGGCCAATTATCCATTTCTTACAAATATATATATATATATATATATATATATATATATATGAGAAAGAGGAGAGGGAGAGGGACAAGGGGAGAAGAAGAGAAAGAGAAATTTTCTATAAAGAACCTGAGACAGAATATCAGCTAATATTCATAGCAGGGAAGAGAACACATGATGAATTCATAGATTGTGTCTCTGGTAATATTTCATCTCCAAAATATTAGTGTTTGTGTAAACCATTCATAATATCCCAAAATATTTTTGTCAGAGCTTGGATCTTTACTAGGCTCTTGTCAAATACAAGTGGTTTCAATCTCTGTAAGAATATGTTTTCAGTACAAGTCTGTGTACTTCATTATCTCTCAATCGATAAATGTCACAATATGTGTTTAAACTCAGAAACAAAATAGAGCTATTAAAAGAAATTTTAAATTCATTCAACAAAATCCTGTTTTCTACTAGTAATCCAGAATTTAAGAAAAAAAAAAAAAAATACAGACCTCGCAGTTAGAAAACATGCATACCCTTTTATTCCTTGACTTGGCACAAAGTAGGCACCCAGTGTCTTGCATGATACCTTTGTCTGGCATATGGCTCAGTCTCTCCATTTTAATCTTCAGTCTGAGACATCCCAGGTGTTGCAGGCGTGATAGACCTGCAGGCGAGACCAGGCCATCCGGAGCTGTTTTACCAACCAGAGCTCCCAGCAAATGGAATGATTTCTGTAAAGCTTTTTTTTACAGGTACATAAAAATCAACTATTTTCTATAAAAATGGCTCCATCCAAAAAAATACCATTACAAAGCATGAAAGTATTAAAAATTCTATTAGTGGAATCACTAAGAATTAGATACATCATTCCAGAAATCATATTCCCTTTTTGCCATTGCCACCCCAAGAACCTCATTACCATTTTTGAATGTGGTAATATGAGGCTACCCCTATGGTTTTATATCATTTACATCATATTTGTGAGACTCTATTCCTATTCTATTTCCTCATTGTTGCTATAAATGATGTGTGTGAGCCAGACTTAAGAAAACATCGTTGTAGGTCTGAAAACCTCAGATGATGGTTTATCCCAAATTCAGTTATTATCAACCTTACTTTTGATGTTTTCATTGTGGTTCTTGATATTGGCTTATAAAGACAGCAGAACAGAAGCCTGGGGAGTTTTCCAGCTGGAGAATTATGAACAGAGTTCTTCCTATGATGGCTGCTGCTTTGGAAGAGAAGGCATGGGAAGCATGTATAATAAATGAGTAATACTGTGAAGGCCTATTGGACATTGCTATTCTTCCAGCTTCTTAAGACCCCAGAGACCTTAAGTGAGATTAGAAATGTAAAAACATGTCATACTTTCTCATCTCTGCATACTGACAATAATTTTAGCATCCGCTTTATAGAGGCATCGTGTTAAACACATGGAGCCATGCAAGTGTTTGATAAATGCAAAGATGAATTAGTCAGAAACAGATTCATTGAAAACTTCTCTGTGTGGTGCTTCTGAAGCACAAAGCTTTGTCCTTTAAATTGCCCTTGCCTTTTTCAGAATATCTGCAATTACTCTTCAGATTTTGCTCCCTTCTAGCTGTCCTTTAGGATATCATCCTGCAGCACAAGGCTGAGTGACGTGATCCTCTGCTCCCTTTCCTTGTACCTGTTTCCCTTCCTGTCTGTTGCCTGCAGGAACATCTGTCCTTAGCTGACTCCTGAAGATGCCATGCTAGGCAGGAACGGTTTTCTCTCAATTAGTCCCAGATCTATCAGCTCTCAATGGGGTCTGTAGCTATCATTTTGGAATGTGCAACTGACCCCCTAAAACCCAAACAAAGATAACAGCATAGTGTGTTGTAGAGTATGATCACAGCTATGTAAAAGTACAAACACATATATGTGCAAGAAAAATTAAGCAAATATTACATAAGGATTTGTTGACTTGTAGGTGACTTTGTTGCTTTCCTTGACTTTTTTACAAATCTTACACGAGGGAAGATTGTAATGTGAATGATTACAGAGAGGATCTTTTTGTTCAAATCTCATCTCCCACTGCTCCCCTGTTCCCCACAACAGAAAGAAAGGTTTTAGGTCTTTCTTTTTCCTTCCATGTCTTTACTTACATAAATACAGGTAACAGAATCATTTTGTGAGCAAATACCCAAGTTTAATGTTTTGGTGGCAATACGTTTATATTTCTAAATTGCAATATTAGATCTAAAAAAGTCACTTCAGAGCAATGAATGAATTTCATAGTTTCCCAATTTCCATCAAGTGTTTTTCCATGTTACCATTTTCTAACATTTTCCCTTACATTTTATATCTCCAGAGTCCCGTGGATTACAAAACCAAATTCTTTCCTACTTAGGAACCTGCTTGGGCTCGAAGGCCCTGATCTTTCTACCTGAGCTAGAATTTGATACTTTATGGTCTTTCTTTCCTCATATTTCTTAAACCAGTGATTCATCTTTTGACTTTGTTCCTGCAGTATCTTTTACCTCCACAAAGTCTTCTATGCTGATCTGTTGAAGCTTTTTAAATTTAGGGCCAATTATCCATTTCTTACTTGGGTTATTGTAACATTCTGATTACTTCTTGTCTATGCCCAGGTATGTTTGTGAATTTTGAACAACTAAGAACAAAGAGTGCCTGTGATTGTTAGTGCTAAAGAACATTTGGACTGAGCTCAGTCAGGTTGCATGATGATACTCAAGGCAGAGCTGCTCTTTGGAAAGGCAGTGTCCTGGATCCTTGCTCCTGACAAGCAACCTTGGGAAGCCCAGAACAGTCTCGTGTCAATGTCCTGTTACGGTAGGCTCAAAGACACTCTCCTCTTCTTTCCAGGTTGTCTCCCCTTGCTGATGGTACAAGAGATTCTCATTTCTCATCTAGAGGAGGCTTTTAGTCCTCAATTCATTAACTATCCCAAAATGACCCAGCCTAAGTACATCAGTGCTCTTTTCTTCTCCACCATCTCCCTGGTGATTCCTCCCTTTGCCTCCCGGAACTCTTTTGGGAAAAAAAAAAAACCTTTCTGGGAACTTGTAAGATATTTGACCCAAATAGCAACAACAACATTTCCAGCAGTGAAAAGAGGAGGGTTATACTCCCACAGCCTTAAGCAATCATACTAATTATCCTAGAGGACTTCACAAAAATGTGACAAGGGCAAAGTACTAATTGTAATGTTCACACTCTGACACAGTCAGGCTATAAATACTGTATTCTCGATCAGAACAAGCACCATGCTTTTAAATATGTTCTGGAAATAAGTTTGTCACTTTTTATATCCAACATTTAAATCTTCTGGCGTGTTTGTTCCTATGGACTAAACAAGAGTTCATATTAATCAAAGAGAGGGAAGATGGATGGGCAGAATTAATCCTGTAACTGCCAGCCTGGGCAGGAAGCTTAATTGACACATGCTTTTCTTTATTGCTGAAGTAATGGTCAGTGTACTTGGCTGTGATGAACTGTTCCACCTCTGTGGGCACTTGGCCCCTGCCAAGTGAGGTGATTCTTCCTGATTTCTTTAGTCCCCTGCTCCTCCTGAAGCAGAGAGTTCACTACCTGGTTGGATCGCCTGAGATCACAGAGGGCCTATATTGTTCATGGGAATGACAGCCTGAAGGCAGCACTAGAAAGGGAAGATCAGATGAGCCACTTCTTTGGAATTGATTCTCCTGAGAGCTCAGTCAGCAGTATAAGGGACCTGATTGACTTCTCCCAAGGGGAAATCACCTTTGGGCTTTAGCTTAAATCATTTGCCTAAAGAAAGTTATTGCTGCAAAAACAGAATCATTGATTGAGTCGTAAGGGTTCTATTTTTGGAGCTTTAGAAGAAATTTGGCATCATTTCCGAGGGAGACAGGCTACCTTCTGAAGGACAGAGGAGAGGGATGA
Source organism: Neogale vison (assembly GCF_020171115.1). NCBI lineage: Eukaryota > Metazoa > Chordata > Mammalia > Carnivora > Mustelidae > Neogale > Neogale vison. Next base: position 248,176,941 of record NC_058091.1, on the reverse strand, counting down.
AAAAGGAACAGAGAGCATTTGGAATGTTGCAGTATGTTCCCCCTCTACCTAGCAACCTCTTGTCACTCGGGTGGAGCTGTAGGGAGCATGTCAGGGATAACTTAAAACCCCACACAGAGGCTGGTAGAGAGCAGCGAGGTGCCTGTGTGCTGCCCGCCCCCGCCGCCCCCCCAGCACAAGGAAATGGTGGGCATGGAAGAACAATGGTGTTGGCATGCCTTTAAAATGCAAAGGAGCCATAACCCCACCCCCCTTCTACCAACCCCCTTCCCCAAGAAACCCTCAGTTTGTTTTGTGAGATTAAGAGTCACTTATGGTCTGTCTCCCTCCCAATCCCATCTTGTTTCGAGTGCTGTGAAGTGTGTAAACCTGGCGATTCACAGACCTGTACCCCTGGGGATAAAAATATATTATATGCTTATTAAAAATTAAAAAATTTAAAATAAAAAAAAATAAAGAAATTTAAAAAAAAATGCACAGGAGCCCGGAAGATGTGTCAGATCTTAATAGTGTCTGCACTAAGGAAGCATGCAGTCATGGAACTTGGGTGATGGAAGTATTGATAGACAGAAAGCCTTCCAAACCATTTAAATTATAGCCAATGAAAACTGAAGCCCAAAGATGTCCCCTTGGGGTCTCATGGCTAGAGAGTGGCAGCTAAGAATAAACAGCCCATCTTCTGTAGCACTACCATATATCTGTTGAGCAGTGATGTTTCCAGATCATTTTTCTTGGTACTCAGAGTGATACTGCTGCATTTCCACAACATACTCAGCATTAATAATTAATATTTTAGCTTTGTTTTCAACATACATAAATCAGGGCATTCATCGTGTTTTAAATGCAAGTAGACTTACTACAACAATTAGAATTTGCCAAGTTGTTTTAATCAATAAACCAGGTTATTCTACACAGACCCTTCGCAGCACATCTAGGATTACTACACTACACTTATTAATAATCATGATCGACATTGACTTTAGGCTATTTCAATGCGGAGAAGATAAATCGGAGCATGGGAACATGTGCTGCAGAGCTGGATACTTTTCAGCAGTATTTTTGTAAATTACCATCAATTTCTTTTCTCAACATGTAACCTAAAAATGAAGAATGGTACTTTTCTTCTAATGGAGGTGAAATTTTCCTCCCTAAATTACCCTGGGTAAAGCACTTTCCTAAGTGATTCTTTCACTAAGTGTCCATGAAATAGGAGCGTGTGTAGCTTTTGTATTCCAGGTGTGTCCTTAAGTGAGGCCGCCGTGATGAAGATCCTGCCGAATTTCCCTTCTTTCTTCTGCAGATAGGAGGAAGGAGAATGATGACTAAAATCCCAGATTCTGTCATTTAATGTCTCAATCACTAGAAGTGAGCATACAATTTTCTTTCGAACTGGATACATCTTAGAATGAAAGGGAACATTATTAATAACTACTCAGAGGCAATAGGTATCAACAAAGACGATTCTGAGGACACTAGGAAATTATTTGACCCCTAGAAAGATAAGAACATTAGACCCTCCCATTGTACAGGTGGGACACTAGGATTTGGAAAGGTGAGATAATTTGCCCCAGTGTCATATTTAGCAAGTGAACTATCCAAGAGTCCAACTCCAGTTTGTCTTCTGACTGCAGAACAGATACTATTTCCTCTGTACTTTCTTTCTTTGCAGTTCAGTAACTCCCAGATCTTTTACACAAATATGCCATTTGGTGGCCATGACTGCAGGAATAAGGGTTGAATGCTTGAGGAGAATGGAGCTCTGCTAAACACTCTAGCTATTGTTCTGCATGGTTGGTTCCTGACGTGGGTTTGTGGTGTGTGAAATGCCTTTGAAGGACCTCAGACCTCATGGACCAGCTCCCTCATGCCCGCTCATATTCCTTCTCCTACCTGGAGCAGCACTGGCTCCTGGCTTTCCATCTTTCTTGCAGGCTTCCGCTTGACATATTCAGCCTGATACTTCCAACAGTAAGAATTCTCCTTCTCTGATGGAGGTTCATTGCTTGTGTTCTTGACACATCATCTGTGCCATTTCCTCACTTAGAAACCATGACACTGGCCCTTCCTGCCCGCACCTGCTCATGGATATAGAGAGTCTTCCAGGCTTGCTCCTTGGTGGCCTTCACCTTCTCCAGGGCCTTGTTACATCTTGCCTAGATAATTTTAGGGACTTCCCTCAAGTATCTCCGCTTTGTTTTTTGTTTTTTTTCTTACTTTGCTCACCAGGGTCATCATCCTGAAAACCAGACCTGATCATAGTGCAGTTTGACTCCATTCCTATGGTGTTCTCTGTTGTTTTGAGGTAACATACAGTCTTTGCAGAATAATATATGACCCATTCCATAGGGAGGGGTGAAAGAAGGACAGTGAGGGCACCTGGGTGACTCAGTCAGTTAAGCATCTGCCTTCAGCTCAGGTCATGATCCTGGGATCCTAGGGTTGAGTCCCGCATCAGACTCCCTGCTCAGTGAGGACCCTGCTTCTCCTTCTCCCTCTCCCCCCTGCTTATGCTTTCTCTTTCTCCCTTTCTCTCTCGTGTTCTCTCTCATGCTATTTCTCTCTCTCTCAAATAAATAAGCAAAATTTTTTTTAAAGAGAAAGAGGGAGGGACAGAAGAAAAACAAAAAGTCTGTCTCCAGGACATACTGTACAGCTCTCCTGGTTAGCACAGGTCACCCAGTTGCTTGGCCCTGGCCTGCCTGCAGCTTCCTAGAGCCGCATATCTAGGCACATGGATGAGACTGCCTAGAAGCAGATACACCTTTTTTTTTTTTTAAGATTTCATTTATTTATTTGACAGAGAGATCACAAGTAGGCAGAGAGACAGGCAGAGAGAGAGGGGGGAGCAGGCTCCCTGCTGAACAGAGAGCCCATTGTGGGGCTCGATCCCAGGACCGAGATCATGACCTGAGCCAAAGGCAGAAGCTTTAACTCACTGAGCCACCCAGGTGCCTCCAGATACACCTTTTAATTTGCACAAAAACTCCTCCACTTGCCAGACCTGTGCCCATAGGGCTTTATCTACCTGGAGTATCAGCACCTTTTTAAAAAATGTGCCCAGCAGCTCTACTTGGGTGGCTATAGGCCTGGCTGTTTCCTCTGAGAGACTTGGTGCACTTCAGCTGGGGGGCACTCTGTCTTCCCCAACATTAATGTGCATATAAGCTACCCAGCATCTTGTTACAGTGTAGGTTCTGACCCAGGGGCTCTGGGTGCTGCTGCTGCTGCTGACCCACACTTCGCATAGCAAGATCCCAAACTCTAGTCATGTTCTTAACATCTAATAGGAGCTCCATGAAGAGTTCTGGACTAGATGAGAAAATGGAAGGGAGGAAGAGAGGGATGAAGGGATGAAGCCATATTTCATACACAGCGGAAACCTAAAGTACCATTTTTTCTAACTTAGGGGAAAGATGCCAAGTAAAGATAAAATTACAGAGGAGAATTGTGGACTTTTATTCCTTAGGCAAACTTTTTTTTTTTTTTTCTAATTTAGGACCAGACTATAAATCCATTACAGGAGTTCTCTGTTTTTGCTCAGAGCTCTCCTATAGCCATAATCCTAAAGCTTCACCTCCACAGTAGGATAGCCACATATAGAGGGGGCACATCCCGATTTAAATAACTGCTGTGAAATATTTGTTTGTGACAGCGTTTATGTAATTTTTGAGGAATTTAGGGCAGCAATCTTGTTGAATAGACTTGAAACCATTCATTTCAGTGTTTACTTGTTTTCTCTTAAGGAAAAACAGAAAGCACATACTTTGTCATCAGTGATAGACAAGCAAATAATAAGAGCAAATACACTTTGATAAGAGCAAATACACTTTGTTTTGTTAGGACGCATACATCTCCCAATTGCTTGTCTCATTTTTGAAATGGGGAGCCAGGGGACCGCTGAAAAGGATGAGTCTGGGCCTCACAGAGCCAGCAGCAAGCCCCAGTTCAGAGCCCAGTTCATGACTGGATCCCATGACCCTGAAATCATGACCTGAGCCAAAATCAAGAGTTGGACACTTAACTGACTGAACCACCCATGTACCCCCACCCCCAAGCTCCTTTTTCAGTCCTCCAGTCAGTAATATATGCAACTTACCATGATCCACATAAGTGAATGAATGAATAAGTCAGTCAATCATTGAATGAATGAATGAATGAATGAATACATATAAACATACATGCATAAAATCAGTTCGTGATAACAGCAAATGTAGACATTAATCAATGTATTGCTATTTTTGTTGTTTCCCCCATTCTCTGTAATTATTAGACTAGATTTCTTCTTGGAGTTGAATTAGAACTTCTTTCACGTTTTAAGATAAGATTGGGCAACAAAAGATTGGTCTAATCTGAGCAAAACTATTGCTTTGTGCAGCTCTTTACTTAACGATGAGTATCATTCCACACATGATCCCTCTCTGGAAAGAAAACAATAGAGATGTATGCATGTTTCTCCAGCAGCCTGGGGCAAGTAGCACAGAAGCAGCCCTTCGTTTTCTGACAACACTGTCTTCAAGCATGGATTTGTCTTGGTTTTTAAAGAGAGGCATTCCAACGGTCGACAGTCACAGATAAGCTAGAGCCAGCATTCCTCAGAGGTTGAGGGTACTGGTGCTTCTGTGGCTTCCAAAACTGAACAGTGTCTTCTGAAGAAATTGATAAATATTTTGGCATACCTAAATATCTAACAGTCAAAAGGCCGGGGACGGAAGGCTGTTGCCAGCCAGGAATAAGTTTATGAAAGCTTGGTGTGCTTCCTTTCATGTCATTTATAAATGTTCTTTCATACCAACACATATTAGAAGCAGTATAGAATGCGAGAAAATTACCCACATGAGCAATGCGGTTTTGGCGTCTATTTGCTCTCATTACAGTGGTTGAGAGAGGTGATGATGATGGACCACGCTGCAATATTTCTGTGAAATTAGGTGCAGTCCCACCTTTAGATTTCATGTAATTGGAACAAATATTCTGGGATCCATACTACATCTTCTCTTGAATTGGTGTGTGTGATCCCTACCCCATAAAGTGAGGGAAAAAAAGGTTAGTTGAAAAGCTTCATCATAGCAGTGAGCCATCCACTAAAAACATTTTCATCAGATATTTATAAATAAATGTTTAATTTTATTGAGTTGCCACTGTGTCAAAAATAAAATTACAGTCTTTTGAAAACATTCCTTTTGAGCCTCGAAGTAGGGAGACTGAGAAAAAGAGTAGGTTTTCAGCTCACCATTTTCAAACTAATGGATATGCTAGTTTTTCAAATGAGCTTATTAGAGCACATTAGCTGCCATTCTTTCTCTCAAATTCTCTGGTGCCAGAGCATGAAGACACAGTTAGTGCCCGAAAATAATTCTTAACAGTGGTAACAAAATTAATGTAAGGTGTCAGGATAAACAATTCTAAGAGCAGCGGAGGAAAAGCATAGAACAGATTAAAAAATATAAGATTCTGAAACGTCACACCATAAAAGAGAAGACAGAACTTGCCAGATAGCATGCATGTAACAGGATGTGTGCCCTAGCAGCAAGACAGTGTCTCAAGGGGCTGAAATAGCCTCTCCAAACTCAACCTCACTCATCCTGCATGCTTCAGCTTGTATCCTCTATTTCCCTGCCATGTTCTCTGCCCCTGAATCCTCTCCATGGGAACACCTTACTGAAAATGAACCAACAGTAGTAATCCTTATAAGCCCTTTACAAAGTAATAAGGCATATTACTATAAAGTAATAAAAGGCAAAACAATGTCTGTGTCTTGCCAATGTATCCTTGCTTCGATTTGCTAGAAAGTTATTTCAGTAAGAATACCAAAAACATGCCTGTTGAACACTTCTTTAAAAATGCAGCTCTTTAAAAAAAAAAAAAAAGGTTGGCTGTGTGTGTGATTTATCTCTCCCTTTATTCTTAAGGCTTCTCTCTCACATTTTGCTGTCAATGTCAGCAAAAATGCTAGCCGAGAAAATGCTTATTAAAAAATAAATGGATTAAATATCAGTCATGCTGCATTTATTTTCTTTCTCACTTTATCCCTGGAGAATAAAAGAGTAGGGGTTATAAATGAAATGGTGAGCTATAAATAAGAAAACTGCAATATAGAAATGGTGATGAACTCCAAGTAAATATCTAATTTAAGATGAGAATGGGGAGGGAGGGGACGCCTGGGTGGCTAGGTCGGTTGGGCCACTGCCTTCGGCTCAGATCATGATCCTGGGGTCCTGGGATCGAGTCCTGCATCGGGCTCCTTGCTCGGCAGTGAGCCCGTTTCTCTCTCTGCCTCTGCCTGCTTGTGCACTTGCTCTCTCTCTTTCTCTCTATCTCTCTGACAAATAAATAAATAAATAAAATCTTAAAAAAAAGAATGGAGAGGGAGGTAAAATCCCCATTCCAGTCCCAAAGCTGTACAGGACTGTGATGATCACTTGGGAACAGGTTTGTTTGTCTTTGACTATGTTGAATCAATGGTGGCAGAACCAAAAGCAAGGAGATAAGTGATCCCAGAGAGCTGCTCTTGTTAAGAGTGTGCTACTGTCTAAGGTTTCTTTGGATAGCAAGCCTGAATTTTACGTTTTATGAATCTCTTATGATTGTGCAGACTGGTCCCAGGAATGTCATCCCTCCCACTGTATAGCTAATAAAATGAGCATAGTTAATTAAAACTTTTAAGCTGACAATAGTCTCCCAGCATTGAAGGTGCCTCCCTCACATGCCTTTTTGATATATTTGATATTGGTCATTATGATACCCTCGGTTTAGTTTTCTCACTGTTCTTTGTCAAATGCTATTCTAATTAATAATGACCTTTTGAGGCTACATGAGAATTGATTTCATGTCTGCATCTGGTATGGTTTTCTTATCAATACAGAGTCCCTAACACACTGTGGGTGCTTGATAAGTGTCTATTGATTTCCTGCTGAGTGGCCTCTCTTGGGCTCATTAACCTTACCTGAGAAAGAAAGACCAATGGTTATTGGTTGTATAGGTTGAATGAAGAACGTTGGATATTAGGCTGTAGTAGGAGATAATCTTGATGTTGTCCTTCCAAATTCTTATGTAGTTTGTTGAGATTGTATTTATAGTTATTAAGGTACAAACTCTGAATCAATGAGGACATAACTATGCTTGTGGTATTAAGAACATCCTAGTAAGAATGGTGTTCATCTGTTTTTTCTTCCCCTGTAGTTACAAGATTGGCTTGTTTTATTTTAAGGGAGAGAGCAGGAAATAGATGCTGCTCTGTGCGTAAACTGAGGGATGCACGTTCATCTTTTGATTTTATGATTTTGTTCTGGTAGTCTAAAACTTGAATGGTTAGATCATTAATATTTCATTTCTTTGCTTTTTTTTTTTTTGGTCATAAAATCCAGTGGTGACATGACCACATAAGAGATCATACAAACCAGGACACTTGGCTAATAAAAGGGGCACTTTTATAATTATCTAGGACTTAAAAGTACAGCAGGGCAGTGTAAGGTTACCTTGTCATTGCTGGGTGTTTTTTTGTTTTGTTTTGTTTTTCTCCTTAAGCTGTTATTTCACTTGTGAGCCACCCTTGTCTGGATTCAACAGATGCCCAAAAGGGCCTTGCCGTGGTTCTGTTGCTCATGGGTGTGTGGCTCTGCTAATGCTTTCTGGCTTTGCATCAACTGGAACATCTTTCAAAGAGACATAAAAGATGTTAGCATCTCCCAGCAAAGGCTGTACCTATTTTTCTCTGATACATATACGGACGCTCTCAGGGAATCTCATCTGAATCGAGCATCATCAGCTTTGTTTTCTAGGTATATATTATCAGCATACTGTGATAGACAAAAATGCTATAGCATGAATAAAGGTAACTCACATTTTTAATTTTCACATTTTTCTCTGGAGCCAAGTATCATGAACTTAACCTTTTTCTAAATTTCAATCTATGCATAATTAATTATATTAATATTTCCAAAGCAAGCTTCTGTTTCACGCCACATACTGTGTCACACACGTCCCTACATTATCTCTAATCATGAAAACAACCCTGCAAGCTAAGTGTTCTATCCCCATGTGAAATCTGAAGGAAAAAAAAAAGAAGAGCAGAGAGATTAAGAAATGTGCCTTGTCAGGTAAACTGCAGATTCTCGGTTCCGAGGTCTGTCCAGCTATATGCCCCTGTTCTTCTACTAAACCCTAGTGTCTCTTTAATTAGTAATTACCATCAAGTTTCTAAAACTTAATTCTATTTTTCTCTCAACTATGTGACAGCAGTCATTTTGTATATCTCAATGTAAAGGACTTTAATATTAATTATACCACTGTTAAGTCATAAATTAGGAAGATTAGTCATAAAATTAACAAGTACTCAAATTGAGGTAAATAAGGAAAAGGTGTTGCTAAAATTGTTAACACAGTATTAGCTGCTTAAGGGTTAACCTGTTTCTTGTGCTTTTTCCTCCATGAAGATGAACTAACAAGGTTTTGTTCTATTCTGAAGATTATTTCAGAGTGTGGGATGCTTTATTATGATTTTACATTATTAGTGTTCTCAATTCTATAAATACATGCTTTGAAATGTAACAGTGAGGTGCAATTCCAGCACCTTATCAACCAAGAAAGGAAGTATGTACCTAAATTATTACTGCTGAACTGAAAATTGGCAACTTCATATTATTCACAAAGTTTGAAAGAAATATATCCCAACTTCATCTTTATGGAGCATTTAATACTGTTTTTAGCTTTTTCCAAGGAACTGTTTCTAGTTCTAATAATGAACACATACTGAGGAATGAAAATACCAAAATCCCACAAAGTGTAAAAAAAAAGTCTCTTTCAAAAATTCTGCTCTCAGAATTTAGCAAGATTGAGTTTCCCTAACAATCTTTATTTCTCATCAAAGGAAGGCAGGGGCATGTGTGTGTTGATGAAACTATGAGATTTTCTTTTTCTTTTTTTAACCCCTCCGCCCAGAGAACACTCAGGCAAAGCCATGGCTATTCTAGCTGACCACTATTCTAGAGCGATGAGCACAGACGTACAGTTACCTACTCTCTTTGCGTGAAGCACATCTTGACTGGCCAGATACAGAAAGTCCCATGTGTCAAGTTTCCTCAAGATTATCAATGCCAGGAATGCCTGAGTGGCTCAGTTGGTTAAGCTTCTGCCTTTGGCTCAGGTCATGATCCCAGGGTCCTGGAATTGAGCCTCACATCCGGCTCTCTGCTTAGCAGGGAGCCTGCTTCCTCCCACCCCACCCCGCCCTCGCCTGCTTGTGATCTCTGTCTCACAGACAGGTTCTGTTCTCCTGGTTCTCTCTACTCTCTGTGTTTCCTGACTGTTCATGGAAGGTTTCTCAGAACTTGTTCTTCACCCTCCTTCCTATTTTTTTAAGGTTTATTTATTTATTTATTTATTTGAGAAAGAGAGAGAGAGAGAGATAGCAAGAGAGAGCACAAGCAGAGAGGAGAAGAAGAGGCAGGCTCCCCCGAAGCAGGGAGCTTAGTGTAGGACCTGATCCCAGGACCCCAGGATCATGAGCTAAGCCAAAGGCTGATGCTTAACTAACTGAGCCACCCAGGTGCCCTACCCTTCTTCCTTTTTTAATTCCGCATGTCTCCCTAAGTAAAACCATTTATTCTCAGTGTGTGTACTACCCATTGCCTGCTCATCATCTACTCAGACATCCTTAGACAAGGCCAAGCACAGTTAAGCTAACGTTCTGTAATATCCCTCTCAAATCCTAATTACTCATGGTCTTCTCAATCATAGGAAATCATAGAATGGGTCAAGTTGAGGAAACTCCAGAATGTTCTTGGATTCCTTCCTTTCTCTCACTCAGCATCCCTAACATATCCTCATTTGGTGCATTTTTCTATGCCTCTGCACCAGTCTTGCCTCTTACCTTGGATGTGTATGGTAACTTTCTACCTAATTTCAGCTTTCTCTACTTGGCTCCCTGCACAGCTACAAAGAAGCCCCTGTGCAGTTATAAATTGGAACATGCCACTTGCCTACTTAAAACCCAAGAATAGTTTAAATTACCACTTGGAAAAAAAAGAAAAAAACAAGTGTCTTTACCAAGCCCGAGATAACAACCAATATTTAAATGTATCTTTTTATTTAATTACTACAACTATCCCATGAGGTAAATACTATTAATAACCTAATTGAATAGAGAAGGAACCCAAGGCTCAGAGAAGACAGGAAACCTGTCCAACATCACCAGTAATAACTGGTGAATCCAGGATTAAAACCTAGGCCACCGCCTCCAGAGTCTCTATTATGCCTGCACGTTGCTACTCAAAAGGAGTGGCCATTGTCCACCCATTTAGCCTGACTGTATCCACTGGACCATAAGTTTCATAGGATGAAGATGTTCATCAGCTTGATTAATTGCTGTGTCCCCAGACCCTGGAACAACATATATACCTAGGAGGCAAGGTCTAGTCACCTGTGGACTTTGCATATCATGGTCCCTCCTGGACCCAATTCTAAATCATACCATGGAAATAGCCTCTTGTCTTTAAGATCTTACCTAAACTGTGATTCCCTTTCCCCAAACCTCCCCCACCAAAAGGGCCCTCCTGGCCACTGTCTTTAAAGTAAATCCTATTTGACTGTTCTTACCTCATCATTGAACTAATTTCCTTTATATTATGTAAACCAATTTGAATTTACTGTTAATTAATTAATTCTTTTCCTTTTTTACTTACCTGCCAGAATGTCAACTCCACAAGGGCATAAACATTTTTATTATTGCAAATCTAGTGTCCCCCATAGCAGACATTTAAGAAATATTTGTTGAATGAATCAACTTTCCATTTTCAATTTTTTAGCTCTCTTTATCCTTAGAGACCTCAAATAAGCAGACTTGTTCCTGGTACATTCATAAATTCCAAAGATATTAAATCATTTATTGTGAGGCTAATTCTGAGCTGGGAACTAAAGATATACCACACTTGAAAGTTTAAACATGGTCCTGAATCTCAGAGCTCATAGTCTATAACAAGGAGAAATATTAAAAATAACATACCAACAAATGATTATAATGTAGTGTAAGATGATAAGTTATTATAAGTAACCCATTATTCTCGGTATGCTAAGCCACAGTGCCAAAATCCAAGTTGATATAAGTAGCTAACTAGACGTTTCATTTTTTGACAGGCCTGCAATGTCTCTACATAATAATACATAATATATAGCATATATCCTAGATAGATACTTCAGAAAGGAAGCAGTCCTCTTTATTGACCTTGCTGGATCTGGACTATAGTTTCCCCTAAATCTTTCAACAAGAAGCTGCCCTTTGCTTTCATTCTGACCTTCTTCACAGGATAAGTAGCAGTTTGCTTTGCATACTGTATTCCTTGGTGATTCCTGCTGTTGTGAGTTCTTTCTCAAGCTCTGGCGTCTGCCACAGCAGAAATGGCTTCACAACTGCCTAGACTTTTCTAGAAGTTATGCTTTCTCTCATGTCTGTTGTTCCCCTGCCTTGTTCTTTTTCTCCACTCTTTTTTCTAACTCTGTGTCTAGTTCTATTCTATTCATTCAACATTGGTCCCCAATTCCCCCAAAGATCTAGTTTCACCCTCTATCTATAGCATCTCATACTCCCACTGTAAAGAACTTATCTTTATCTTTTTATTTTTGTTGAATTCTTCAGTAATCTCTCTTAAAAATTGAGCACCAATTCTGTATTAAGGGATGGCTGCAGATATCAGCCACACAAGATCCTGACCCCATAGCTAATGCCACATGCTGTCTACCTCCAGTCTGTATCAAATGCTTCCACATGGATGTGTGTGTGTGTGTGTCTGTGTGTCTGTGTGCCTGTGTATATGAGGGAATATGTCAACCATGTTTGTATCTCCCCATGGAAATATCAAAACAGCCAAAATAGCAGGTAAGATTTACAATGGACTTATATCCACAATGGGAAACTAAACATGAAGAATTATTATTATCATTATTATTATAACTAAGACATTGTCCTTATTATTTATACTGAAGAGAGTAGGAAATTAAAGCAACAAAACAAAACCCCAAAAACTTCATTAAAGTTTTCATCCTTCTTTTTTTAAAAAATTTTTTATTTGTTTGTAATAGAGAAAGGGAGCATGTGCATGACTGTATGTGGGCGGGGGGAGTAGAGGGAGAGGGAGAAGCAGACCTCTCTGCTGAGCGCAGAGCCTGATGCAGAGCTCCATCCCAGGACCTGAAGATTGTGACCTGAGCCAAACTCAGACACTTAACCAACTGAGCCACATAGACAACCCAAACTGTCATCCTTCTAACATAACAGGGGCAGCATAGGTTCATAAATACCACCAAAGTGCTTCTAAAGTAGTGTCTATGGCTACTGACATTTCTTCAGAAGTAGAATAAATAAATTGATGAGGGTACAATAATATTACTTAACAAACAGTTTTAAAGGCTGGGACTTCTGCCTTCCCTACCCATGAAGTAAATTAAGTATTTAATATGTACACTTTTATAGAAAATGAATAGGCTTAGGATAGCAAGAATGGAGTTGCTTGATACAAATATTCCAGTGGTTTTCAACTGCGGGCAACTTTACCTCCCGCCCCAGGAGACATTTACCAATGAGACATTTACGACTGTCACACTTGCAGAGACGCATCTAGTCAGTAGAAGCCAGGATGCTGGTGAGCATCCTACATTGTATAGAATACCCTCCATGCATGCACACACACACACACACACGCACATGCTGTAGAGGATACCCTCCATACACACACACGCACATACTGTACAGGATACTCTCCTTCACACACACACACACACACATACACACACTATATAGGATGCCCTACACACACACACATATGCACATACTGTATAGGATACCCTCCTTCACATATACAGGCACACACACATGCTGTACAGGATACCCTCCTTCACACACACACATACACACACACACATGCACACACTGTACAGGATACCCTTCACACCCTTAATATTTTCTAGGCACCTTTACTAGGTATAATTGACTCAGAAAATCTTTATTAGAAATTACTATGAGAGTATGAACTGTGCACTGTATTGACTCTTTCCACATATAGGGCATGTTGAAGAGAGGTGGTATTAGCACTGTGTCCTGGGATTTTTATGTAAAACATTATATAGTCATTTCCCAATTTACTAAAAGTTCCTCTTGGCAAATATAAGAGAGACTCATAATCTCAGCACTGTGACAAGGGCAAGAGTCAGAAAGTTTTAATAATTTTGCTTGCATTAAACTCTCAATCGTCTGTGAGATCATTGTGCAGATTACTTGTAATACGATTTTTCTCCTCTCAGTCAATCTTCGTATTGACCCCTTGCTGTGCGTAGATATGCATGACTGTTGTGTGGCCTTGGGTGTCCTCTGGGACATAATTTATAATTTCAGCTGTCAGGAGCTTGGAATAATGGAATACGAAGATTTTCACTGTATTTCACAAAATAGGTTTTCATAAGAGGTTAAACATAGAGATAAGTTTATAATGTAAGAAGACAGTAAAATGTCTCTTATTATATGCTGCCAACCTGAAGAAAAGAAGCTGTGGAGAAGGTTGGTTTAGGTTTGCTCCAAAATCTATCCTCTCTTTATTCTGATTGCCTACGTTCTATCTCATGCTAAATTCTAGTTCTTGATTTCCAGGTGTTTCATAAAAGGAATATCAGAGTCTTATGATTAACAGCTCTTATTAGACATTAGTGTTACTATATTGATGACATATGAGCATCTACTTAATGCTGTTTACTTAAGGTAAACAGGTAAATAAATAAGGTAAATAAATAAGGTAAATAAAATTTATTTAAATTTTCCCACTAATCTTTTTACTGAAGCGTAATTGACGTACAGTGTTAATATATATTACCTTCAGGTGTACGCCATATTGATTCTCTGGTTCTATACCTTACTTAGTGCTCACCACAAGTGTAATCACCATCTGTCACCATAAACATTATTACAGTACTATCGGCCGTACTCCCTATGTTGTACTTTACATCTCCGTGACTTAATTGATGCTGTGGCTGGAAGTTTGTACCTCTTAATGCCACTAATCTTTTAAACACCCCAGTGAGATATGTTTCCTTGTTTTTGAAGAGGGCGTTGAGGTTTATAGAAGCTATACTGCTTTCCTGGGGTCACAGAACTTGTAAGGGGCAGATTGGGATTCAAACCCAGGTTTGTCTGATTGCATACACGGACTATGGTCCTCCTCTCCAAGTTAGTATTATACTGGCATGCATGGTGATGTATTTTAACATTTAAACAATTTAATTTGCTTTATTTTTTGCTTCCTGTGGGAAAGTCGTTAACTTTTGAGATAATTTTCTAAAGGGAACCTTAGAAATTGAAATACGTAATACACAATTTTGGTAAGCCACAAAAGGGTTAGGATTATTACTTTGACATTGGCAGGTAACAGCCAAGAATATAGCCTTGTCCTGAATCTTGTTGATATTTGCCGATTGTAAACTATAACAATGAGCTTATGTGACATTCTCTTTATGTATGTTAAAGACATTTACTTTCTGGAAGAGGGCCTTCACCTACTAAGGAGAAACTTAGCTGAGTTTTAGAATGCTTTTCCTAAAAATCATGATATCACCTTAAAATCACAAATTACTATTGAAACTACTATACTGATTTATTTAAGATCTTCTGATGGAAGGTTTTACCTTAAAAAAAAAGAAAGAAAAGAAAAGAAAAAACAGCAGTTCCAGTTTTGCTTGCAACATTTGTCTAAACTCAGAGTATCAGATATCATTGTTATAGTGGTAAGGATAACTGCAGCACAGAGCTTCCTTAAAACAGTGTGAATAGGGGCACTCGGTGGCTCAGGTCTTGATCTCAGGGTCCTGAGATGGAGCCGCCTTGGGCTCTCTGTTCAGCAGGGAAGCCTGCTTCCCCCTCCCTCTCTTTGCATGCCTCTTTGCCTACTTGTGATCTCTCTGTCAAATAAATAAAAATTTTTTTAAATGTGAATAATTAAATTGCATGGTCATTGCTGGTTTTATTTACTTAAGGGTTCTTTATTTTTTTTTTTAAGATTTTATTTATTTATTTATTTGACAGAGAGAGATTACAAGTAGGCAGAGAGGCAGGTAGAGAGAGAAGGAGGAGGAAGCAGGCTCCCTGCTGAGCAGAGAGCCTGATGCGGGACTCGATCCCAGGACCCCAAGATCATGACCTGAGCCGAAGGCAGCGGCTCAACCCACTGAGCCACTTAAGGGTTCTTTAACATTTTGTGAATTTTTTAAAATTATTATGGGGCATGAAATTCACATATGTGGCTAAAAATTCGTAAGCTAAAGAAGGGTAAATAAGAAGTATGTTTCTAATATCAGACCCTTAAAGCCCATTCCCCAGAGTCACCTCTTGGTGAATTTTAACTTTCAAAAAAAATTATTAGCATATAGATAGAGATAGATAGGTATAGACACAGATACACATTTATATTTATATATAGATACACACATAAAATAAATAGTTTACTTTTACTCAGCAATCTCTTAAAACTTAAATTCTTCTGAATGTCTGGATGGCTCAGTTGGTTAAGCCTCTGACCTTGATTTTGTCTCAGGTATGCTCTTGGGATCCTGGGATCAAGCCTCATGTCAGGTTCACGCATCATGGACGCATGCTCAGCACAGAGCCTGCTCAAGATTCTCTCTCTCTGCTCTTCCCCCGACCTTTCACTAGAACATGCGTATAAACAAATAAATAATCTTTAAAAAAATAAAAAAACTTAAATTTCTCTTAAAACTTAACTCTGCACTGACAAATACAAATTTACATCACTCTTTTCAAGGACTACAAAATGAATTGGTGTAGAAATGTTGAGGTTTGTCTTTGGAGAATCAGGGTAACAAGCATTTTAGCTGCCTGAAATAAACTTTTGGTTCTTTTTTTTTTTCTACTTATTTTCATTTGTTTAACTTAACATTAGAGTTCATGCTAGTCTTGTCTTTCACGATTTTTCACACTTTCAAATTCAGTTATGTTTATTGTTTGTTACCATCGTTTTTCTCCACCTCCTCATATCACAAAGAATTGGTTTCCCTGCATGTCAGAACTGTCCCTGAAATACTGTTCAGAAAGCTCTCAGGCTTTGCAAGTATTATTGAACTTGTTACTCATTTCTCTGGAAATAAGGTAGTATTTCTCAAGGGGGACCATGTCTTGATTATGCATTTCATAATAAAGGCAAAAGAGACAGAATTATCTTGCTACCCTCATTGATCTTCAGACTTAGAAGAAATAAAATTTATTACTATTTTGCTTTATTTCTGTAACTACTTAGAGACTGTGACCAATATGTTAAAATTAAGAATGTCAGGGTGTTTTTTTGTTGTTGTTGTTTTTTCAAACATTTATTTAAGGGTTTTGATTTCCTAGGTATTATGCCATGTCTTTAGGATTCACTAAGAAAAGTTCCAGACCCTTGCCTCTGGTAAAGCTAATAAAGAGGATGAACAAGTGGGTAGAAATAATTCGCTGTGGTGTTGAACAATCAATGTGTGCATGGCTCTTGTGGGAATCAGAAGCCATTATCTAAGGTAACCAGGCAGGGGTCAGTGGAGGGCTTCACTGAAAAAGCAATGCTTGATTTCAGTCTTAATGGCTGAGGAGATGAAGTCACAGAGAGAAGGATCTGGGAAGGCTTGTGTGAGAGGCAGAGAGGAAGGGAAGGATCCAGGCAGAAGGAATTAACTCACTCTGAGGCAAGGACCAGCATAAAGTATTTGGGAGACTGTACGTAGTGTGATATAACTGGAATGTACTGCATATGTATTGGCTGCAGAGAAATCCCAGGACAGTCATGGAGCCTCCTGCCAAGGAGCTATGAGCAACTGAAAATATGAAGGAGCAAAAGCAGTGGATTTTAACTCTGGCAGCTGTGTGGCAGATGGAGTTGAGAAAGATGAGAGTGGGCCATTTCAGAAGCTACTGAAATAGTCCAGGCAAGAACTGATGAGACACAGACCTAAGTACTGGCAGGGATGATGGGGGAAAAAAAAAAAGTTTGAGATTTATCTAGAAATTAAGCAGACAGGGCTTAATTTACTCCTGAGTCATTCAGTAAGAAGCTACTCAGGATCTATTGACCAGTAGTAGGCTTTACCTTAAATACCAAGGACCCAGGGAACATATGAAATAAATAGGCGAAACCAGAGCAATGATCTTCTCCATGCTGCTGCGGGAGTTTATACCTGGTGCCATGAGGACTAGGGGAGAGAGTTTTCGCTTCCATCTGGGAATCGCCAGTCTCAGTCCTGCTAGAGTCCTGCCTGTGAATGGGATGGAAAGAAGTCAGGGAACAGATCCCAGGGGACTCACATGCCTCATTAAGAGTTTAAATTTTGTCCACGAGGCATGGAAAGCATTTGGCAGGTTTTAAGCCAGATATGCCTTTTTTAAAAGTTTACCATGAAAATCGTGTGGAAGACAGCTTGGAGGTGGGGCAAGACCTGAGGTAGGAGGAATAGTAAAAAGGCCAGCTGAATAATTTAGGTAAGGTGACAGTGCTAAATCAATGATCAGAAGAAGGGTAGGACACAAATAAGACTGATATTATGGGTAGAATCAGTGATAGCCAGTTATAAATTAGATGGTTTGAGGATAACTCCCAAATTCTGGAATGGCCAACTAGGCTTACAAGGACAGGAGCACTACCAGAAGGGTTGCATTAGTGAGGAAGATAATACGTTAGGTTTTGGTTCTGTTGGGTTTTAGGACCGCGTGGAAACACCAAGTAGAAAAGTCCAGTTGGTGGGTGAATATGTGAAGATGAATCAATGTGTAGGAAGAATGTGCTAATTGATTCCTAAAGAAATTGATGGACAGACTTCTGAGAAATTCTTTCAGTGATGGGCAGGACTATATGTTCTCCCCATGGGACCCCTCCATGGCTTCAGTCTTACAGAACTTGTTCTGTTTTGCTAATAGTCCAAAACTTCATTCCCATTTAGGGCCATTAAACTAGAACATTTTTTTCCTACAGAAAATGGTTCCTTGATGGTTGCTTCCTCAGAGAAGACATCTGTGACCAGCCTGTATTAGACAACCCCCATTCACATCCCTGTCCTCTCAATCACATTCCCCATTTTATTTTCTTCACAGCACATAGCACTAAGATTTTGATTGAGTGCTTACTTAGCATTGCATTGCCTCTCCTAAATCCTTCCATCTTGAGACATATTGAAATAAGATCTTGCCTATCAGTTTTGCCACTATACTTCCCCAGATTCATGCCCAAGATAAACTAGGTGCTAGAGAAATATATGAACTATGAAAGAATGCCAAATTCCTTATACCAGATGTGTTTTTATTTATATACATGGGATATATAATTGTTGGCTTTATTCCCGTTTCAATTATTTGTGCATTTGTAGAAAGATCATGACAATTGTTTATGTTCATATATCTTATATATGTTCTTATCTTACCATATATTACTACAGTACTGAACTTCAAATATTTTATAGGTAGCTTTCATAACCTAAGTGGAGATTTTCATTATCTTTAGATTTGAGGCAGAATCTCATTATTTGTAACACTTAAGTCACAAAATTTTTGACAGTTCTTTTCTAAAAGAGAATGAATTTTATTTGGAATATGTTTTAAATTTTTATGTTATTTGATGCACCAAAATATACATGACCTGTATTTAAAATATAATGCACCAGGGCACCTGGGTGGCTCAGTCAGCCAAGCATCTGCCTTCTGCTTGGGTCATGATCTCAAGGTCCTGAGATTGAGCCCCGCATGGGGCTCCCTGCTCAACGGGGGTCTACTTCTCCCTCTCCCTCTGTGCTCTGTCTCTCAAGTAAATAAATAAGATCTTTTTAAAAAAATTAAATATAATGCATCTTAATACAAAAAAATGTTTTTAACCCATCGTCCAGCTCAAGAACCATACCACCATCAGTGTGTATATTTATTTCTTCCCTTATTAATTCCCCTACTTCAGAATAATATCAGAGCTTATCTTTTTCCTGCTTTAAAAAAGTAATTCTATCATGAGTACGTATGCCTAAAAACTGTTTTAATTAGTTAATTGATAAATTAATTATGTTATTGAGCTTTATAAAATGGTAGCATACTGTATAGAACCTTTTGGGACTTGCTTTTATCACTAATACTTTTCTAAAGATTCATTCATGTTATTTTTGCATCATTATAGCTCATTAATTTTTACTATTACATAATCATTATGTGAGTATACCATAACTTATCTTTAAGTCTACTATAAGTGGACCTTTCTTTTCTCCTTTCTTTCTTTCTTTCTTTTTCTTTTTTTTTTTTGTTTGTTTGTTTGTTTCAGTTTTGGTTTCAAGGTTTTACTTGCAGTTGTTTTCCTGTTGCAAACAGTTCTGAGATGAATATTCTTGACAGCCTGCTAAGAGTTCTCTAGGGTAGTGCTTCCCAAACTGTCCCTGCTAAATAATCAGTTGCTTTTTCTTCTTTCTTTGTCTTATTTTGAATAGATTTAAAATATCCTGTGTAAAAGACAGAAAAGACAACAAAAATTAATTTGTAAAAAAAAAGAAAAATGCATAGAAGCCATGCCTCATTTTTTGGTCAGATTTAACAGAGGTCAATTACTTTGTCACATTGCTGTCAGTTTCAACTTCTGTGCCTCTCTCTCTCTCTTTTTTTTTTTCTCATCTTGATAAGTGTACTCTTTAATCCCTATCCCGTATCTCCCCCATCTCCTCTACCTTTCCTATGGTAATCATCAGCTTGTTTTCTACAGTAAGGGTCTCTTTCCTGGTTTATCCCCCTTTCTCTCTCTCTTTTTTTTCCTTTGCTCATTTGTTTTATTTTCTAAATTCCACATCTGAATGAAATCATATAGTATTGGTCTTTATCTAACTTATTTCACTTAGTATTATACTCTTGCTCCATTTCTGTCATTGCAAATGGCAAGATTTCACTTTTATATGGCTGAATATATTCCCTTATGTATGTGTACCTCTTCTTTATCCATTCATCTATTAACGGACAATTGGTTTTGTCTATTGTCAATAATGCTGCAATAAACATAGGGGTACATGTATCCTTTTGAACATGCTTTTGTATTTTGGGAGTGAATATCCAGTAGTGCTGTTCCTAGATCATAGGGTAGTTCTATTTTTAATTTTTTGAGGAAATTCCATACTGTTTTCCACAGTGGGTACACCAGCTTGCATTCCCACCAACAGTGCAGGAGGGTTCCCCTTTTCCACATCCTCACCAACACTGTTGTTTCCTGTGGTTTTGATTTTAGCTATTCTGACAGGTATGAGGTGATATCTCATTGTTTTGCTTTGCATTGCCCTGATAATGAGTGATATTGAGCATCTTTTCATGTGTCTGTTAGAAATCCTGATGTCTTCTCTGGAGAAATGTCTTCATGTCTTCTACCCATTTCATAATTGGATTATTCATTTTTTGACTGTTGGGTTTAATAGGTTCTTTATATGTTTTGTATACTAACTCTTTACCAGATATGTCATTTGCATTATCTTCCAGTTCAGTATGTTATCTTTAGTTGTGTTGACAGTTTTCTTTCCTCTGCAGAAACTTTTTATTTTGACCAAGTCCCAATAGTTTTTGTTTTTGTTTCCCTTGCCTCAGGAGTCATATGTAGAAAAATGTTGCTATAGCCGATGTGAAAGAGATTACTGCCTTTGCTCTCTTCAAGAATTTTTATGATGTCGGGTCTTACATTTAGTTCTTTCATCCATTTTGAGTTTGTTTTTGTGTATGGTGAAATAAAGAGGTCCAATTTCATTTTTTTAATGTGGCCGTCCAGTCTTCCCAATATTATTTGTTGGAGAGACTTTTTCCCATTGGATATTCATTCCTTCTTTGTTGAAGATTAATTGACCACATAACAGTGGGTTTATTTCTGAGTTTTCTGTTCTGTTCTACTGATCCATGTGTCTGTTTTTATGCCAGAACCATACTGATTTAATTAATACTGCTCTATAATATAACTTGAAATCTGGAATTGTGATATCTCCAGTTTTGTTTTTCAAGATTGCTTTGGCTATTTGAGGTCTTTCATGGTTTTACACAAATTTTAGGCTTGTTTAGCTTGTTCTAATTCTTTGAAAAATACTGTTGGTGTTTTGATAGGGATTGGATTAAATCTTTAGTTCGCTTTGCATAGTGTAGACTGTAGACATTTTAACAATTTTTGTTTATCCTATCCATGAGCATGGAATGTCTTTCCATTTCTTTGTGTCAGCTTGAGTATCTTTCATCAGCATTTTATAGTTTTCAGTGTACAGGTTTGTTACTTCCTTGGTTAAGTTTATTCCTAGATATTTCATTGTTTTGCTGCAGTTGTACACGAGATTGTTTTCTTAATTTCACTTTCTGTTCCTTCATTATTAGTGTATAGGAATGCAACAGATTTGTCTATGTTGATTTTATATCCTGTGACTTTACTGAATTCGTATATTAGTTCCAGTAAATTTTTGGTGGACTCTTTAGATTTTCTGTATATAATATCATGTCATCTACATATAGGAACAGTTTTACTTATTCCTTACCAATTGGGATGCATTTTATTTCTTTATGTTGTCTAATTGCTGTGGCTAGTACTTCAAGTACTAAGTTAAATAAAAGTAGTGCGAGTGGACATCCTTCTCTTATTCCTGACCTTAGGGGAAAAGCTATCAGCTTTTCATCATTGAGTATGATGTTGTCTATGGATTTTCATATAAGTACTTTATTAGGTTGAGCTATGTTCCCTCTAGGCCTACCTTGAAGAGGGTTTTTATCATGATGGGTGTTGTACTTTGTCAAATGCTTTTTTTTTCATCTTCTAAAATGCTCATATGGTTTTTATCCTTTTATTCATGTGACATATCACATTTTCAAATTTACTGGCCATTTTTCTTCTTGCATGAAATATCTATTTTTTGCCTATTTTTCTGTTGATTTAGTTATAATCTTTATGGGTACTGTATGCTAAACTGTATCAACTGTATGCACTGTAAATATCTTCTCCCAGTTTGTGACTTGCCTTTTATCTTTAAAGGCAATTTTCATTTCATCAAAAAATATTCATTCCCATATTTACTCACATTTTATGAGAAAACATAAGGTATACATAGCATTGTAGCTATGTCTATGTAGTCCAATAAATGGACGTTTTGGACATATTTAAAGAATATTAAGGTAAGCATAATAGTATATTTTTTCTGTTTGCAAAGAGGAAGCTTAGGTTCAAAGACTGAACAATGGCAGAATTAAATGGGTCCTTGGTATAGATAGATAGGTAGATCGATCAACTGATCATATAGGTCATATATAATCATACATACATACATGTACATATATATCTTTTTAATTCCTTTAGTAGTTGCAAATTCAAAATCCCAAGGAAATGGATAATCCCATGTCAGATAATAGTGTACAGATACACCACAAAATCATAAATATGGATCAGTGAGTGCATTGTATAAATAAAAACAAAATGTTGGAATTCTCATGGAGTCATCAAGTCTTCATGACTTAGATTTGAAAGAAGATAGGAGAGGAGGCTGTAAAATCAGTAATGAAGTGCATTTTTGTTTTTGTTTTTTTTCTTTTGTCTTTGATGAAACTCTTCCTTTCCAACTGACAGGTTATTTTTTTTTCCTTTCTA
Source organism: Neogale vison (assembly GCF_020171115.1). NCBI lineage: Eukaryota > Metazoa > Chordata > Mammalia > Carnivora > Mustelidae > Neogale > Neogale vison. The sequence goes on along the minus strand of NC_058091.1, from coordinate 248,154,313 downwards.
AATATTCCTAACATTTCCTTCTCAAAAATAAGAAGATTGAGCAGGAAAAAAAAAAAAAAATCCCCACGGAGAATGTAAAATCTAGTCTCTGAAAGACAGTAATAAGAGAGTATCATTAGAATTGTTCATTAAAAAACCTTTTAATACGGATATCTTTTTGAAGAGTCTTGCTAATCACCCTGAGTGCAAGTTTGCTGTTTTCCTGGGAGAGTAACTCCCTTTCATTGGCCATGATAAAGCAGTAACCATACGTGGCTTGTGCATTCTACACATGCTAAAGCACTTCCATGTTTTGCTGGAGAGACTTAGATTTGTATAGCTACATTTTTTAAGATTAAATTTATTTTTCCTTGATACTCCTCTTCCTCACATTTAGAAAATACATTAATTGCTTACATTTAAGCTTCATCTTAACAACTGATGAGTTGTATAATATATAGCATTATGTGGGAAGGAAATAAACTTTGAGATTGTAAAGTAATCCAAAATTACATGTGAAGTTTGAGGCAAAACTGGGCTGAACAACTGAAATTACATGGGGGCCACATGTAAAAATGTCAGGGTAGTTAGTATAGATATCTATAAAAAATGTGTTCAGTCTTAAGCAGTGTTTATTAAACCATCCCTGTATACAGGGCTTTGGATTATGTCTATAGATACAAAAGAGACCTTAATTCATCAAACTATAACTCATATATGAGGAACGAAAAATAACAGAAACTATCATTATTTTGATTTTTTACTTCTTTCACTGAAGAAAAAGTCCTCTAGAGTAAAAGAGTTAATTGATATGCACAGAGTGTTTTCTAGGGATTATTTTCAAAAAGAAGAATAAATTTTTACTAAAAGAGTTGCTCTTATTAAAAAGGGTATTTTATTTCGGTACTCCTTACATATGCCTAAAGCACATGTGAAATGGCCTTGGTTGGCACTTGTACCTAAATGGCGGGTACCTTCATGACTAATCACCAAAGAGTATTCCTTTCACCAAAGGAAAGGAAAAAATAGAGATCAAATATATTGTCTCTAAATTAAAGAGTTTATTTCAGTGCCAAAAGTCTAATAAGCCTGAAAAGAAATTGTATACTTTCAAAATTCTTAGGATATTTTTAGTCTTCCACTGGCTCCAAACAATACTTAATATTTAAAACTATTACTTGCCTTCTTTCCTTCTTCATTATCCCTTACACATGCCCTGTATCCAGCCTCTCCTCTTCAGATGAAACTGATTTTAAAAAATCACCATTCTCAATATAATGTCTCTTTCTGTTTGAAAATCATAGACATTTGGGTCTGAAAGCAAAATGAGGGTCTTGTAGGTCTTGCTGTAGGCATATAAGCAGGGTCTGGAGAACTTGGAGCATCCCTTGGTTTTCCTTATTATTTAATCCACCCACAATAATGTCTCCCTGCAAACTCTTCCCCATCATCAGCCCTATGAAACCACACAGAAAAAGTTAATTCTTCTAACAACTCTTCAGATAAGTGAATGTTATCATGATGTGCTAAGTTTTCTTTTTCTTTTTTTTTTCAAAGATTTTATTTATTTATTTGCCAGATAGAGAGAGAAAGAGAGCATGCATAAGCAGGGGGAGGGGCAGGCAGAGGGAGGAGCAGACTCCCTGCGGAGCAGGAAATCTGACGCAGGGTTTGATCCCAGGGATCATGACCTGAGCAGAAGACAGACCCTTAGCCACTCGGCCACTCGGGCATTCCATATTTTCTCCTTTCCAACCAAATATTTCAGTATTCTCAGTATTTCTGCTTGGTCTTGAATCATTTTGCCATCCTCACCCTTTACCCCAAAGCGCTCTAGTACATAGATGAAAAACTTAAATGCCAACAAGAATCTGCTGATAGGGGATCTGGGTGGCTCAGTCCTTAAGCATCTGCCTTCCGCTCAGGTCATGAGCCCAGCATCCTGGTATAAAGCCCCACATCAGGCTCCCTGCTCGGGTGGAAGCCTGCTTTCCCTCTCTCACTCCCCCTGCTTGTGTTTCCTCCCTCACTGTGTCTCTCTCTGTCAAATAAATAAATAAAATCTTAAAAAAAAAAAAAAAAAAGAATTGGGCTGATAATGTGAATGTGTGAATTTGACTGGAAGGATGTCGGAAATTTTGCACATTGAACATTTAGGAATGTTTCCATCCCATTAAGAAATATTCTCTCTTCTTTTGTATTAACATGTGGCTAGATCAGTTATTTGTTTTCCCTCTTTTGGTAGAGACTAAGGTAGAAAAATATATCAACATAAACTTTCCACGTAAATCCTCCATATGAAAAAAATGCAACAGCACAGACATGATGACCAGGGTCACCGACATTTGGTTACAGTTGAGGGAGACAATAGGTGATGCAGCAACTGTAACATCGGGAGAGAGAAATCACACACAACCTGAGGAATCAGAGACTGTTCATTTCTGGTAGAGGCGCGCCCCATGGGATCAGGGATCCAGCAAATTATAGCCTCATCCTTCAAGTCAGCCTGGAAATTCAGGTTCTGTTTCTTGTTTGTTTGCTTTTTTATGTGAAATTTTCTAATTTCTAGAAGTTAGTCGTGAACTTAACAAAAAGAAAGAAAGAAAAAAATCTCTGCGTAGCCACACTGTGCTAGCCAAACAAAATACATAAATACATCTGTAGACCAGACATGGTAGGTTTGTAACTCCTGCTTACCAATCACTGCTACAGATGTTGTTTTTAGAACTGAAGCTCATTTGGCAGAAGTGTGGAGCCCAAGAGGCCCAGCTGGCCTGAGGAGGCTGTGCACGGGCTGAGCCAGTACCTGGTGCCAGGACGGCATGCCTAGATGAGCCAAGGGCAGCATCGCTTTGGGGGTCTGGCTGCAGGTTAGGGCCAGAGGTGATACAGGCTGTCAGCAGCAGTGAAGAGATCTTGCAACAACCTAAACATAGTCAGGCTTTACCTGAAAGGCTGTGGAGGAGCAAGGCAGAAAAGCTGCACAGAAGCGCTGGCCATGGGACGCCTGGGTGGCTCAGTGGGTTAACCCTCTGCCTTCAGCTCAGGTCATGATCTCAGGGTCCTGGGATCAAGTCCCGCATCGGGCTCTCTGCTCAGCCGGGAGCCTGCTTCCTCCTCTCTCTCTCTCTCTGCCTGCTTCTCTGCCTAACTTGTGATCTCTCTCTGTCCATGAATAAATTAAAAAAATCTTTAAAAAAAAAAAAAAGCAGCGCTGGTCATGGGCATGGCTTAGGCAGAGGGAATTCGGAGGGCAGAAAGTCTGAAAGTAGCCCCAGTTTACTGGGCACAGGTAGGTTATAGGAAAGGTGAGACAGAGAGCAGATAATAGAACCAGAGCAGGCAGCAAAGCTGACTTGATGCTGAACTCTTAGCCCAGAGTCCCTTACAGCCCCTGTACCTAGAACTAGGATTGGTTCCAGAGCTGAGAGTGAGGCTGACTGTGTGGAAGGTGAGGGAGGGGATACAAGTGACAGAGTGGAGGACAGGGCAAACAGGAATGTGGTAAAAAATTTAAAATAACAGGTATACTGTCACAGAGACAGTTTTCTTCTTTATTTTAAAACCCTAGTTTTAAAGATTTTTTTAAAAAATATACAAATAGTTATATTTTTCCCTTTTGTTAAATTAGAGCAATGATGAAGGAAAAGGAAACATATAAAAAATTGAGCCAAGGCTAGAGATTTTACATATTTAGAAGGTATATAAGATATGTATAAGATATATGTTATATATAATATATAATCTCCCTGGCCTTTATATGGTATATATTTAATTTATATGTCATACACATAAATTTAAAGACTACATATGTGTATTTACATCCTTAAAACAAAATTTCTTTTTTTTTTAAGATTTTATTTGTTTATTTGACAGAGAGAGAGCACAAGTAGACAGAGAGGCAGGCAGAGAGAGAGAGAGAGAGAGAGAGAGGGAAGCAGGCTCCCTGCTGAGCAGAGAGCCCCACAAGGACTCGATCCCAGGACCCTGAGATCACGACCTGAGCCGAAGGCAGCAGCTCAACCCATTGGGCCACCCAGGCGCCCCAACTAAAACAGAATTTCTTTTTTTTTTTTTAAGATTTTATTTATTTATTTGACAGAGCAAGATCACAAGCAGGCAGAGAGGCAGGCAGAGAGAGGAGGAAGCAGAGAGAGAGGAAGCTCTCTCAGCAGAGAGCCCGATGCGGGACTCGATCCCAGGACCCTGAGATCATGACCTGAGCCGAAGGCAGCGGCTTAACCCACTGAGCCACCCAGGCGCCCTAAAACAGAATTTCTTGAAAAGAAATCTTTCTGTACAAAATCTCTAGTATGGCTGCTTGTTCTTTCTCTCTTGACTAAGCTTTAAAAAAATTACAGATGAGGTTTACATAAGGAAATAAGAGATCCTGGGAAGAGGTGGGTATTTAGGGAAAGGAATCCTGAATCAAAGATCTCTGTTGCTGCTGTAATTCCAAAAGTTTTCCTGTTTAACTGTTTATCTTTTCCTTAGGAAGTCAAAAGAGGAGGTCTATCACACTCTAGCTGTTTTTAAATGGATTCTGTTTCAAAAATCATCCAGGGTTAATTATATGCAGTTGTCTGTTTTCCAGAGATAGGTAGGAAGGTGGTTCTAGGAACTTTTACAACAATTAGTAATCACTTTCATCCACCCATGTAGGAAAGAACCAAAATATAATAATCTAAAGTTAGATGATTTTATAATTGCAGTATTTATAATCCTCATAAGATTCTGAAATCAACTGTATAAACTGTATGAAAAGAAAAAGAAAATAGCCTCCTGAAAAGTCTGGAGGGCAGTACTGCATCACCGGGCTTGCTTCTGCGTAGCTAGCGTGGTATGGTGCATGGTGTATATTGGTGCTTAATTAATATTTGTTGAGTGAAGGAATGTTTCACAGTATGGACAGTGGTTTAAGATCTTCTAAGAGAAAGATAAATGAAAGTTCCCTCTTAATCTGTCCTCGTGGGAGATACATTTTTCATGTATGATGATTAATAATAGGATTAGAAGATTTTGTTTTATCATGAAAAAACCTTCTTAGGTGAACATTTGTTTATGTTATTTTTACTTGCAGATCCAAAAAGGCTAGACTAAAACATATTAAAATATAAACTGTTATATCATAGTCCTACATTTTTATAGTCCTACATTATATCATAGTCCTACATTTTTAAAGAACTATCTTGGGGGGAGTAATCATATTAATATATATAAAAGGGATCACTGTAGCCAATTTGGCTCCATTTCATAATCATGGGCACAGATAATATAGAGATAAAAGAGGCCACATAGGAAATAATCCTTTCATCTGGTTTAGCAGTCAGCAAGAGATTGCTAAAACAGTGATGAATTGTGAGATAGGGATATATTAACCCAAGAGCTCATACAGTTCCTGTAGGTTGGACCCGAATCCCTTTTGTTCAACTAGGGCAATGATGAGACTATCAAAAGAAATCTATCCAAAATAGTGATTCAGCCAAGGCTAGTAACTGATTCGATCAAGAAGTTCCCTTGGGCAAGACATGTAGGAAATAACCTTGAAGAGAGAAGTGGAGATAAGATTAGGTGATGATTTTTCCCATTTTACCAGGTTCGGAAGCTCAGAGCGAGCTGTGCGGGCTCTGTCATACTTGAGCAGGGCACTGAATTCTTAGGGTGAGTGCCAGGTGAGAAGCAATGCGATAACCTTTTATCTTGAAACTGAAGCCTCAGTTGCGGCTATACCAAAAAGCTGTTAATCATAAGAGATGAGAGTTAACACTTTGTTACAAGACCTCAACAAAAGCAATTTTTTAAAAATAAGCGCTGCCTTATGTTCAAGAGGTTTTCTTCTGACCGGCTATTGGAAATGTGTGGCTGCCCTCTGAATTATTACAACAGAATATCAAAACCACACAGTTGCACTCTGATTATTCTCTGTTTGTAATATGGCAAAGAAAATTCACAGTAACCATTATAGGTACTGTTTCTAATAGATGGTGAATATTGTGGAAAAACTGGAGCAAAAGCTAATATTTTTAAGGTTTCTGTCCTACTAGATTGTTTTAATAGTGTGGTTTTAAAACAAACTTTTAGCCATTGATTCTGTTGACAGTAAACCTTACCTCAAAAGTACAACTAGCTTTCATAAAATTTAGCTATAAGGTCAGGGACAGTGACAGGTGTTATCAAAGCACTTTTTAAAAATTACAGCTGTGATGTAGTTTTCACATCACTAGACTAGCAATCAGTATTTTCTGAGTTGTATTTAGATTCTGGTTCATATGGCTAAGACTTAAAGCCACAGATAGAAAAGATTGGTATCTTAGAGTACTTTAATATTACACACACACAAAATTATTTCATTTATTTAAAATAAGTCCTGAGTACATTTGATAGCTATGATTTCACTTGGTGACTCTCATTCATTCTATAATGTGAGGATCTTGGCCTTTTGTTTATAATTTTTAACTAGAAAATTGAAACCTTATTTTTCTAAAAGTTGTTTTTAGCTAAAGAAGAGTCAAATATTCTGATATGATTAGGTTTGAGAAAATTATTTTGAAGTATGCCATCAAAGTCAATCTATTTTTTTGTTTAAGATATATTCATTAATTTGAGAGAGGGTAGGGGTAGAGGGAGAGAATCTTTCAAGCAGACTCCCTCCTGAGCGCAGAGTCTGACACAGGACTCAATGCCAGGATCCCTGAGATCATGACCTGAGCGGAAACCAAGAGTCAGACACTCAACCCACTGACCCACCCAGGTGCCCCCAAATCAATGTGTTTTTTAAAGAACTATTGGTGGTGGTAATGCTATTGTATTAATTGCATGATATCATGAGATAAATCATCAAAACCTTTCTTTTGAGGCTGTTTCTGAGCAAAAATTACCCTGGCTGCTATTCAATATGTAGGGAGCTCCTAGGACATCTGGTCATCTCCCAAATTTTCCAACGATGGAAAATTGGTATCCCTCACCTTAATAGCTGCACTGTTAATTGTACTTGGAATGACCAAACTCCAGCAAATAAGGCAAAATCAGATGAACCACTGTGTATGGAGTTTAAGATTTCCCATCATCAGAATGCAGAAGATGGCAGAAAGAAACCAGGGAGCCACAGTTATGAGACAGAAATAGTGTACCTGGAACTGGTAGTCCTGCCTTCTTTCTTCTCTAAAATTATGGAAATGTGTTAAGGCTTTAATAATTTATTTTGTCATTAATGTGTATTGCTATGACTTCGATGTATCTGTCTGGGAAAAAAAAACAACCTTAATTATGACAGAGAAAATCTTTGTAGATAAAAGTGTAGTGATTTCTTAATATGAAAAGCTAGCTACTTTCTTCAGACTATTTCTTTTTTTTTTTTTTTCTTCAGACTATTTCTTTCCTCTGATCATGGTCACAGCTTGTCTGATGGCAATAGTCTGAGTTTATCAGTTGAAACAAAAAGGGAACCCTCCTCTAGAGTTAGTTAAATATGAGAATGGTTATAATAGCAAGGCATAATACTAAATTTACTAGGAAAGATAAGTAGAACATGAAACAAGAAAATCTTAAAAGACCGACTAACTAAGGTACCAGAGTTCTAAGACAGGTCAAATAATTATATACTGTTTCAACTTCAAAAATATGAATTCACATAGTATGTGCTCTTTTGTATCTAGTTTCTGTCAACTCAGCATTATGAGAGTCACCTTTGCTGACTCTCCTAAAAGAGATCACACAGTATTTGTCTTTCTCTCTGATTTAAATGGAGTTATGATTTGTCCATTCATTCATTCTACTGGTTGGTTCATATTTGTATTCAATTTGGGGCTATTGCTACTTATGGGGGCTATTACATACTACTACTATGAAAATATTTATACTTGCCTTTTGACAAACATATATACATATTTTACATACCAAAGAGCAGAATTAATGTTCATGAAATATACAAGTATTTAGCTGTATTGGATATTCCCAATTTCACAAAATGGTTGAACCAATTTTATATTCCACCAATAGTGTACAAAAGTATTACTTTGATATTCAGGAAAACTCGTGTCACAAAATAAACATCAGAGGAGCACTTTAAGTTGCAGTCTTTCTGTTTCTAGTAGGTCTTTCAATCTAAGGGGATAGAGACATTGAAAGGATTGATTTGTAGGTTATCTTTAGGTCACTATGCTTAAAAGATTCAAGATGTGTTTATTCCATAGAGGTATTCTTGCAAGCTGAAAATTATTCAGAAGTACTTCCATATTTACTGATGGCAAACCTTTTAATAACTTTGATATAAATAATGGTACTTTATATGTATGTTCCAATAATGGAACACAGAAATACCTTTCTAAAACCTCTAAGGGTTTTCACATATTGTTTTCTCATGACAGTGCTGTCTACCCCATTTTCACATGATGCAACTGAGACCCTGAGCACCTAAAAAGTGAACACCTTTGTTTAGAGAGCATCTCTCCACAAATCTTGGCCTGAGATTCAGATATTCGAAGGTCAGGCTCCTTCCTCCCAGACACAGACACAGGTCTGTTAGCCAGTCCTTGAAGTATATATGAATTATGATTGTATTAGCTGAGCTCTATTGATTTCTGATATTCAGTACCACTGCTAATTTGCATGACTGCTTTATCTTAATTTATATATTAGTATCCTTCTTTAAAAAATAGTTGGAAATCAAGACAAAGGAAAAGTAAGTGTTCTGCTGAATAGTACTAGAAGATATTCCATTTCAAAAGTTTCAGTTAAAATGTCTTTGACTTACATAACATTGAAGATTTTAACTGCACATGTAATGGTTCCTTCAAGTTTATTACATTAAATGGGACCAACTGAGCATGCATAGACTAAGACCTGCATTTTGGACAGAAAGCTTGGTATCCTAAGGATCAGATCTATTTCCACGAATTGGCCAGAGTTGCTGCTGTGTATTTATTAGTAAAAACACCATGCTCTGTGTCTGAATTTTTCTTAATGAAGTGGGATGTTAAGTAGTTTTTAAATATAAATTATGATTGGACTTTTTATGCAATCATTAATGATACTTAAGAACTTTTGGAAATAACTAGCTTTAAAAGTAGGTTATGAAATTACACATGCCGTATGATCACAACTATGTACAAATATGTAGAAAAATATTGAAATTAAGTATATAAAAATATAATAGTGACTCATGTGATTTTGGAAACAAGGATATTTTTTGCTAACTTTTTTATAGTTCCCAAATTTTATAAATAAGTATTTTTTCAATTTTACTCAATTTATTTAAACTAAAAACAAAAAACAAAATAAAACAACCCAGCAGTTCACCCATTTCTTCCGCTCCTTACCCAGTGCTTCTTAAAACCATTAATATGTTCTGTAGATCTATGAGCTTGGTTTTGGGGTTTTTTTGTTGTTGTTGTTCATTTTAGCGTTCCACATATAAAAGAGATTACACAATATATGCAGTGTCTTTCTCTGATTTATTTCACTTAGCATTAGCCCTCAAGGTTCATCCATGTTGTCACAGATGGCAAGATTTAATTTTTTTATTACTGAATAATATTCCATTGTATGTATATACCACATCTTCTTTATCCATTTATTTGTCGATGGGCACTTAGGTTGTTTCCATATCTTGGGTATTGTAAGTAACACTGCAGTGAGTATGGGGGTGCATATATCTTTTCAAGTTAGAATTTTTGCTTTCTCTAGTAGATAATCCAAAGTAGAATTGCTGCATCATATGATACACTATTTTTAACTTTATGAAGAACCTTCATACTGTTTTCCAAAATGGCTACACCATTTTGCTTTCCCATCAGTCGTGCTCGGGGGTTCCTTTTCATCTGCATCCTTGCCAATATTTGTTGTTTCTTGTCCTTTTGATAACAACCATTCTAACAGGTGTGAGGTGAGATGTCATTGTGTTTTTGATTTGCATTTCCCTGGTGATTCATGATGCCGAGCATCTTTTCATATGCTGTTTTGTCATCTGTATGTCTTCTTCGGAAAAACATCTATCCAGATCTTCCCATTTTTTAATCGGAATGCTTGATTTTTTTTGCGGTCGTCTGTATGAGTGCTTTGTTTTTTGGAATGTTAGCCACTTATCAGATATATGATTTACAATTATTTTCTCCCATGCAGCAAGTTGTGTTTTTGCTTTGTTCATCATTTCCTTTGCTGTGTAGAAGCTTTTTAGTTTGATGCAGTCCCACTTGCTTATTTTTGCTTTTGTTGCTTTTGCTTTGGGTTTCATACTCAAAAAAATCATTGTCAAGACCTATAACAAGGAACTTACTGCCTGTGTTTTCTTCTAGGAAGTTTATGGTTTCAGGTCTTACATTCATAACTTTAATCCATTTTGAGTTAGCTTTTGTGTATGGTGTCAGTGGTCCAGTTTCATTCTATGGCATGTGGCTGTCCAGTGTTCTCAACGTCATTTATTGAAGAGACTGTCCTTTCCCCGTTGTATATTCTTGCCTCCTTTGTCATAAATCGTCTATATGTTTTTGAGCTTTCTATTCTGTTCCATTGATCTATGTATCTGTTTTTATGCCGATATCACACTGTTTTAGTTAATGTAGCATTGTAATATACTTTGAAATCAGGGAGCATGCCTCCAGCTTAGTTCTTTCTCAAGATTGCTTTGGCTATTTGGGATCTTTTGAAATTCCATACAAATTTCAGGACTAGTTGCTTTTGTTCTGTGAAAAAATGCCATTGGAATTTTGATAGGCATTGCATTAAATCTTTCTGTTGTTTTGGGTAGTGTGGACATTTTAACAATATCAGTTCTTTCCATATGTGAGTATGGAAAATCTATCCATTTGTTTGTGTCTTCCTTAATTTCTTTTATTAATGTCTTATTTTCAATGTACAGAACTTTCATCTCCTTAGTTAAATTTATTCTTGGGTGTTTTATTCTTTTTCATGTAATTGTAAATGGGATTCATTTTCTTAATTTCTCTTTTTGATAGATGGTTATTAGTGAAACACAATAAAAGAAACACAGTACATTCTGTATATTGATTGTGTGCCCTGCAACTTTACTGAAATCGCTTATTTTATTTATTTATTTTTTAAAAAGATTTTATTTATTTATTTGACAGACCGAGATCACAAGTACGCAGAGAGGCAGGCAGAGAGAGAGAGAGAGGAGGAAGCAGGCTCCCTGTCAAGCAGAGAGCCCGATGTGGGACTTGATCCCAGGACCCTGAGATCATGACCTAGCCGAAGGCAGAGCTTAACCCACTGAGCCACCTAGGCGCCCACTGAGATAGTTTATTAATTTTAACAGTTTTTTGATAAGAAGTCCTTAGTCCTTAGGTAGATTATACCATGTCATCTGCAAATAGTGACAGTTTTACTTTTTCTTTTCCAATTTAGGTGACTTTTATTTCATTTTCTTGCCTTATTGTTCTGGCTAGGTCTCCCAGTGCTACCTGAACAAAAGAGAAAGAGTGGGTATCCTTGTCTTGTTCATGATCATAAATGAAAAGCTTTCAGCTTTAGTATGGTGTTAGCTCTGGGTTTGTCGTATATGACCTTTGTTATACTGAGGTATGCTCCCTCTATTCCCACTTCGTAGAGATATTTGTCATAAAAGGATATTGAATCATCTTGCATCCCTGGAATAAATCCTACTTCATCATGATGAATTAATCTTTTAATATATTGTTGAATTTCGTTTGCTAATATTTTGTTGAGGATTTTTGCATCTGTTTAGATCAGGGGCACTGATCTGTAATTTTCTTATTTTGTGGCATCTTTTTTTGGTTCTGGTATCAGAGCAATGCAGGCCTCTAAAATGTATTTTTTGGTTCTGGTATCAGAGCAATGCAGGCCTCTAAAATGTATTTGGAAAAGCAACCCTCTCTTCTATTTTTAGAAAAGTTTGAGGATTGGTATTAATTTCTTGAATACTTAGTAGAACTTCCCTTTGAAGCCATCCAGTCTCAGAATTTTGTTGTTAGAAGGTTATTGGTTACCAACTCCACTGCTCCAATTATTCCACAACTCCGTTACTCCTTCCTAGAATCAGTCTGTTCAGATTTTCTGTCTTTTCATGATTAGTCTTGGTAGGTTGTGTGTTTATGGGAATTTATCCATTTCTTCTAGGATATCCAACTTATTGACATGTAATTATTCATAGTAGTCTCCTGATCCTTTCTGAGGTATCAGTTGTAATAATTCCTCTTTCATTTCTGACTTTATTTATTTGAGTCCTCTTTCTTTTTTTCTTGGTGAGTCTAGGTAAAGTTTTGTCAGTTTTGTCTAAATTTTCAAAGAATCAACTCGTAGTTTCTTTGATCTTTTCTGTTGTCATTTTAGTCCATATTTTATTTATTTCAGTTTTTGAGGTATGCATTGATAGCCATGAACTTCCCTCTGAGAACTACTTTTGCTGCATCCATAAATTTTAGTATATTACATTTCCTCTTCATTTGTCTCAGGTATTTTTTTAAATTTCCCTTTTCATTTCTTCTTTGACCTACTGGCATTTGTTTAATCTCTACATATGTGAACTTTCCAGTTTTCTCCAGTAATTAATTTCTGATTATATTCCATTATGGTCAGAAAAGATACTTGATATGATTTTAATCTTCCTAAATATAATAAGAATCATTTTGTAACCTACCATAAGATCTTAGAAAATGTCCCATGCACACTTTAAAAAAAAAAATGTGACTCTTTCACTTTAGATATAACGTTCTATAAATATCTGTTAAGTATACGTGTTCTAATTTGTTGTTTAAGGCCAGTATTTCTTTATTAATTTTCTGTCTGGATGATCTATCCATTGAAGTAGGGAGGGTATTAAAATCCCTTACTATATATTATTGTGTTTCTATTTTTCCTTTTCGGTCTATTAGTAGTAGCTTTATATATTTACTTGTTCTTATGTTGGGTGTGTAAATATTTACAAATGTCATATACTCTTGTTAGATTGACTCCTATATCATTCTTTCTGTCTTCTTACAGTTTGTTTTAAAGTGTATTTTGTCTGATATGAGTGTAGCTACTCCAGCTTTATTTTGGCTTAAGAATGTACTGCTTTAAAGTAAAACAAACAAACGAAGGACTATAGAAATTATGATGTGCTAGAGAAACTTGAAAATACTATTGATAAGAAGAGAAGTGTTTAGTTAATTGATAAGAAGAGAAGTGATTAATAACAGTCAATACTTGATATACTATCAATAGAATTCTAAGGATCACATGATATTTAGAGCTAGAGCAGTCTTTAGGATTACTTTTAGCCATAGTGTTAAGAACATGGTGACCTTTCATGCTAAGTGTGCTCACTTACAGGATAAATTAGGTCCTCAGTCAGAACTATAAACTGCCTTAGCACTTATGTTCTTACTAATGAAAAACACATTTGAAGTAGCACTGGATCTGCTCCAGTGATTAATACCATGGATTTTCCATCTCTTCTCAATCTCTAAGGAGGAATAAAACTTGCAGCTATATTGGTTTCTCCCTCTGTGTTTTATGTAACTTTAAGTCTCCATAAAAATATTTCCATGTACCCTAGAGAAATAATAAAAGACTTTTTAAAAAGAAATCATGTGTTTTTGTGGGTCTACCCTTCCCCCAGTCACCTCTAGATCCAGTTGCAACACCACACCAAATTGGTTTCAGAGCTTGACAACTAATACAGAAACATTTCACAGGCTCACAGTGTCTAGAAAAAAGAAAAAGTAGTTCATTGTCATTCAGACCCACAAATTTTCCTGGGACTATGGGTGCTATATTTTGTGTGATAGGTTAAAGAATGCACGTGGAATGTGGACGCTGATTCATCATGACCCACCAAGGATTTGCAGCTCTTTCATGCACGTTCTCAGTTTTATAGTTGGTCAGAGAGGAAAGCTCTAATCAACACTATAATTTCAAGAGTGTGAATGGCTTTGCAGTATGTCATCATTCCGAGCCTCAGATACCTCTTTTGATGAACAATTTTGATGAGTCCTTTATCAGACTGATGGTTAGTGTGAGACAGAAGACCAAGTTAAGGTCATGAAGTTCAAAAAAACAAGTGTTTTTTTCTTCTTGTATTCACTCAACAAATGGTTACGGAGTGGGGCGCCTGGGTGGCTCGGTGGGTTAAGCCGCTGCCTTCGGCTCAGGTCGTGATCCCAGCGTCCTGGGATCGAGCCCCGCATCGGGCTCTCTGCTCAGCAGGGAGCCTGCTCCCTCTTCTCTCTCTGCCTGCCTCTCTGCCTGCTTGTCATCTCTCTCTGTCAAATAAATAAATTTAAAAACAAAACAAAACAAAACTTTAAAAAATGGTTATGGAGTGCGCTCCCCACCCCCACCCCGTGCCAAGTGCTGATCTCAGAGCTCGGGACATGGGTGCATACAAAAAAGTGAAATCCATCCCCTCACAGAGCTTGTATTTGCTTGCATTATTACTGTGGATACATCTCAGAAGTTTTTAATTCCATGAAGACTTGGTTGGGCCACATACTTAGTGCATGATTAACCCAGCATCTTTGAAAAAAATAATTTTGGAACCATTTGCATCAGAATCACTTAGGACACCTTTTTAAAAAACTAGAATCAGACTTTCTTCACATAAGGCCTGAAGTCTGCATTTTAACAAGCACCTTCCCAACCCTGCTGCTTCTTCACACTGCTGTTTAAAAACCACTGATCCAAGAGGATAGATCTTATGTTAAGTGTTCTTAATACATGCACACACAAATAATAATAAATAATAATAATAATTCTATGATAATAATAATGGTGAGGTGATGGGAGGAAATTCTAGGAGGTAATAGGTAATACGTCTGTGGCCTTGATGGTGGTGATGATTTCATGGGTGTGTATTTATCCCCAAACTCCTCAAGGTCTATACATTAAATATATACAACTTTTTATCTGTTGGTCATACCCCAATTTAGTGGTTCCAATTTTTTTAAATTTAAAATTTTTTTTAAATAAAAATAAAAACCATTGGTCCAGACACTTATTTCTAACATTTTTTGTCAAGAAATAAAGAGAGCAAAATATTTGAGGCTGGAGTAATTTGCAAACCTTGTGACCATAACCAAAATTGTTGACTTGCCATGAAAGGTGTGGTCTTCCCATTCAAACACTCTGTATTTGGAAAGAAGCAGCTGCACACTGACTATATTAATGATTTCCAGAGCAATATTAAAAATTAAATAAAATATGCTTAATAGCATATTTTAATACTCTAATAAATTTCATCATTTTTCTCCTTCCTGTAATTTTTGTGGATATTTTTGTGTTGAGTTTTTTTTTTTCTTTGCCAAAGAGCATTTTAAATTTTTCCTATCAGTTCTATGATGGTGAGCAAGAGGGGGAGAGTTATTTAAGTTCCTAATCAATGCTCTTTCGCTAACACTGAAGGTAAATAAATAATTAAAAATCACAGATGGAATACTTACAATTAAAATTACAGATATAGCAATAGACATAAAAGTTTCCTTTAAAAGCAGCAAATAAAAGAATCACAGCTGTTGTTTAAAGCTGTTTTGGGAAGAAATATGAAGTCAGCTTGATTGATAATGTTTAATGCCCTTTGAACATCTGTTAAAAGCTCTTCTTTCATTTTTGGTAATGTAGGAGAGGAAAAATAATTTCCTACCACCCTTTCAGGTTCTTGACAAAGACCACCCCCCCAAAATAAAAGACAGATTCATAGAAGAAAAACAAATCCAAGTTTAATAACATGTATACCTCCTATATACATTGGAGATACCCAGGAAAACTCACTCCCCAAAATGGCCCAAGCCACCACCTTAAATGCTGTCTCCAGCTGCAGACAAAATAAGATGTTGGGAGTTAGAGGAAGACCAGTTATGGGAAGTTACTAAGAAAAACACAAAAGAAGGTAAAGTTGTTAGGAGCTTTAAGTCATTGCCTTCGGCATTGTTGAGTTTCCAGAGATTTAGTCATGCTTTTCTTCTTAGAACAGAGGGAGACATCCATACAAATGGAGATTTCCCTTATAAATGTAAATTTCTCTTACCCAAAAAAAAAAAAAAAGGGTAAATTCTAGTTGGTTTTCAGAGCTTCTCCCATGTCTGCTTTGTCTTAAAAATAACCAGCTCAAGACAATCCTTACGCCAAAGAGGTATTTTGGGGGGTGACAAATTCTGCTCCCATTCAATAATTTCTAACAACCGAAAGAATAACTAAAAACTTTTTGGTGTATCATAAGCAATGAGTTTATATTCAGTGATATATCATAAAATCCTTGTATGTGCATTTTCTCTGAATTTTCAATGAAATCAAGACACATCATTTAAAGAAACTATTCATAAAAGTAAGTTCTCTACTTTTTTTGCCCCATCTTAGAGAATGATCATTTTTAAAAAGAAATCCTGTGATGTTATTCACCAGCTGTTTAAAGTTAAGCCTGTTTGTAGCCTGTGTGTACTCTTCTCCTAGTCATTCTGAACTCTGCTATTTTATCAAAACATCATTCTCTCTTAAGCCTTTAAGTTCTCCAAGTTTGTTTTTCTGACCTGGAATATTTTCTGCCATTATCTCTTTTACTGCCATTATATCTTTTACTCCGTACATGTTGATCCTCGAGACCTCCCCTCTTAATCCCCAGTTTGGAAAGCCTCTCCTCATTGCTCTGGAAAGTTAGTCCCCTTTTCACCCACAACATCTTGCATGCAGGCTTCTGCTTCAACACACATCACTTTGTACTTCCTCACACTGTCCGCCCCTGGAAAAGTCACTACCAGTCTTATTCATCATGGAAACCCCACTGTAAGGCTCCTGTCCAGCCTCTGATGGGTCAGTGTACCCTGGAGTTTTAAGTAGAGGTTTAGCCCTTAGAGCTGTTTTGTTTGGTTCCTTCATGGTTGGTTGGTTGGTTGGTTGGTGATTGACTGATTGTCTGATTGATTGTACCTAGTATTTGAACATTAGATGATTGCACATGCCATACAAATCTGGCTTTCTGGCTATTTCTAAAAGTCAGAAGATCTGGCAACATCAGGCCAGATTGGACCTTAAGCAATAGTTGCCCTTTAAAGGAGGACAAATACCTTTTCACATAATCCCCTAAATCCATTTGGTCCTAATGCTAAAGGAATTTGTGTCCCAGGCCCGATTTAAATCCCAAATGCCTTAGAATGGAGTGTAAAACATTAAATATCTAATTCAAGAGTACCTCTATAGCTCAATAAACCCTCATATGCTCTTACTTTCCCCCTTCAGAATGTCTCAGACCTTTTTTTTTCTTTAAGATTTATTTATTTGAGAGAGAGATGAGCGAGGGAGGGGCAGTGGGAGAGGGAGAGAAATGTTCAAGCAGACTCCCCACTGAGTGCAGAACGCCCCACATGGGGCTCAATCTCAGGACCCTGAAATCATGACCTGAGTCAAAATCCAGAGGCAGATGCTTAACCGATGGGGCCACCCAGGTTCCCCTATCTCAGAGCTTTCTTAAACGCCATGTTTCCCTGCATCTCTCTAAGCAGCCTTACAAACAAAAACAAACCACTTGGAGTGTATTAAGTTGAATACAACTCAAGTAAGGGTTGAAAGCAAAGAACTTTCATTACTTACGACAAGTAAGGAGATGGGGAAATAGCACCGGGGATAGTGCAGGAAGGTTTTATTCAGTGTCTAGGGAGGAGGGCAGGGAGTCTCTACACATTTAAGGAATGTACA
This sequence comes from Neogale vison, assembly GCF_020171115.1. Lineage (NCBI taxonomy): Eukaryota > Metazoa > Chordata > Mammalia > Carnivora > Mustelidae > Neogale > Neogale vison. The sequence goes on along the minus strand of NC_058091.1, from coordinate 248,136,694 downwards.
CATCTGTTAGGCACTTGAGTTCAATTGCACATGCCTAACATGTCCGTATGTTAGCACATATATTGTCCATATGTCTTTAAAAGGGCAGGAAACCCTACCCATAGGAAGAGATCTTTCTATTATAATGACCTAAAAGTGTTTTCAGAGCAACCCTGGGGGCTTTCTGCTGAGGTCCTCAGCTCCATACCAGTTCAAACTGGCTCATACAAGGGGCTTTCAGGTGAAACAGGTAGCTGGGCGTCTCCTTAGTGGCACCTGCAGCTTCTGCTAAACAAAACACATTTCTTCCTTGCTCTTGTCCCTTCGTTCTCCACCTTCTGACTAATAGCTTTCAGTTCTCTGATTTGAGTAACTTCTTGCATCCTAGCTGACAGTCTTGTGATCATTCTTACACATCCACATAGCGTTCACTCTTTGGGTTGAGAGTAATGTCTTTCTCATTTCGGAATGTTATCTAGCACCTCGATGTTCAAAAATTAGTAAAGGCATGTCTCATTTTATTGAACTTTGCATATACTGCGTTTTTTTTTTTTTACAGATTGAAGTGTGGCAACCCTATGCCATGCAAACCTATCAGCACCAGTTGTCCAATAGCATTTGCTCGCTTTGTGTCTCTATGTTGATAAAGTATTTTTAAATTTGGTGTGTACTTGTTTTCATAGACATATTTCTGTATGTCTATTATATAGACATGTTTTCATGGACATACTTACTGCACACTTAACAGACTCCAGTATAAAGTAAACCCAAGTTTTATAAGCACCGGAAAACCAAAAAGTTAATTTGACTTGCTTTATTGCGATATGTGCTCTACTGCAGTGGCCCAGAACTGAGCCTGCCATTTTGGAATGCATAAAATGTGTTAATTAAGTAACTTTGACATGAAGTGTCTCTGTGGTATTGCTGTAGAATTCTCAGATTAAATTCTTTCCTATTCAGTATTGTATGGTAGCAGAAGGAATTAAAGTTATTGTTATGAGAGTGAGATAAGATGATAGAACTACTCAGGGAGCTGGAGATCTTCCTGAGGAGACAGACTTGCATAGAAACTGACGAACCCTCTCTACTAAAACTCTAACTTGCATAGGGATCACTTGGGAATCTTGTCAAACCACGGCTTCTTGTTCAGTCCCTGGCCCAGGGTGGAACCTGAGATTCTGGATTTCTAACAAGCAACACGGTGATACGCAGGCTGACCCCTTGAACAGCAATTCCAGCATAATCTGGTTCTGCAGTAGAGAATCTGAGGTTGGGTAAGCAGTAGACCGCCTCTGTGGGACACACTGTAATCTGAAGAAAGGGCTGTGGGAGGCGTTTCCATGAGTTTACTTAACTTTGGCTTTAACTATTCATTGTGCCAAGAGAACGGAGACCTGGACTCTGGATTAAGAGTTTGTAGAGGGCCAGCATATTCCCTTTGTATAGTAAATATGGGACCTTTACATATTTAGGAATCCCTTACTCTGAGAGGAATAAAAGAAGGCCCTTTAATTTCAGTTCAAGGGTAAGCCATCTGGCCCTTCCTTGCGTAGTAATCAGGCTAATAGTGCCAGTGGCTTCATTGGAGAAAGCATAGAATGGCACTTGAAAATCTGTTCAGGGACCTATTTTTAGACTCTGGCAGAACAGGAAGGAGTGTTTATTTCATGTTTAATGCAACCTTCTACTTCAAACTAAAAATGTTTCTTTTCCTCTACTGAGTTTCTATCAAGTCTCCCAAGAAACATTGCCAGCTTTGCATATCCCTATCCACTAAGATGATTAACTGTTTAAAATTGAAAAGCCCTAAAAATGCAAATCCTGCCACAGGCCCCTGGTGGGGTAAAAAGACAACTCAAATAAAATGTTTCCAGATGGTTTAGGCATTATGTTCTTTATATTCTCAAAGCAAGGGAGGAATCCTAAGCTGGACGAGTTAGTAAAAAGTCATTTTGAAGAATATTTAGCAGCTTTTTTTTTTTTTTTTTTTTTTTTTTTCAGAAGCCTGTAAAGGCCGCTGCATAGTTCCTGGGGTACCATGCATTTGTGACATTCTGCTAAACAGCTGTTCATCTTGGGTAGGAGCTGCCTTAGCAGAAGGCTGGGATGGCTCCTGTAGTCTCTTGTTTTTGAATCATTTACACTCCTAATCTATTTTGCAGTCTCAAAATGTTTCCTTAACCTGGCAGTTTAGAATTTGAGAGCAAGCTGTGTCTGTTAATCCTAATCAATAGCTCTATTGCATTAGAAGAGTGCAGTTATACCTTTATTAGTAATAATGAGTTTTTACAAAGAAGAGACTTGAGCTGTCAGGTGTCTAACTATAGACTACCTAGAATCGCTTTTCGCCCCTGAGCAATTTAATCATGTCTCCTTCTGACATTCCCATAAAGTATATCCTCTACCTTTTAAAAAGAGAGACATTCAAGCTACTGCTTATTTGTATCTTTCAGTCACAAAATCTATAAAAATTATGTTGCTTCAAAATAGAATATGAGTATGAACAAGTAATGTATTTTGAGCAGGTGTAAGGTTGTTTATTTCATTCCCACTTTGAGCAAGGCGAAGCCATTTTAGCATCTAGGACATGTTAATCCCAAGGTATGTTCGTCTTCTGTTGAATACACATATTTAGCATTTAAATAGCAACTTGCATTTTCAGAGTGTTCTGTGAACACTAATTAACATTTCTTCACAGGATGCCTGTGAGATGGGTCAGTATCATTACTGCCGTTTTACAGATCAGAAAAATGGGATGCTGAGCTATTTGCATGAGGCAATACAGCGGATCAAAGGCAGTCACGAACAGATGTGTTGCCCCAGAGAATAGGGCACTCCCTTGAGTATGAGAGGCCCTCCACCCCGTGCTCAGAGGGTACTTCTTGTTAGTAAAGGCAGAGATAGTTTTGCTTAAGCAGCAAAAGGACAGATTATGAGAGAGTTTAATTGTTTACTGCATGAACTAACTCTCTTATTTAGAAGCAAGCCGTGTCATGTGGAAAGCTACTGCCTAAAACCACAGTCAGACTTTGTGACACCCGTCTCTCTGACATCATGGGCATTGCTTTTAACTGCAAGGAAAGACTTTTTATTTTGCAACTACTCTGCATGCATATGATCTTAGAATGTACAAACGTCATTGCTCTGACCCCTGTCAGGAGGTATCCCCGGTCGCAGCCTGTAGATTTCAAAAACTAAGGTGTATAGGTTCAATGCCTTGTCCAGATCACTTAGCTGATTCAAGGGGAGGCTTAAATTCAAACACAAGTTCATGAATGATTTGCTTTTGGTCCCCAGAAGTGCAGGTAATGAGGTTAAATGTCAGTCTGGAGAGAGACTTTTATTGGCAAGCAACCCAGCACTGACTTCTCTCTCTTGTTCTAATCGGTGGCTCAGGTTAAGGCAAAAATAACAAGCATACCATGTTTAAGAACCCTGTGTAGGTTAATGGCATGACTATTAGTTAAGAGAATGAGGATACACTAAATTTTCCAAAGGCCAAGAGGATGAGGAGATTGAATGCTGTGCTAATCAGACCACACTGAAGTGCTAAGCGTTTAGTTTGGGTTATTGTACTTTGAGTACCAAAATCCAGCAGAAATGTGTTGAGAGGTGAGTGACTAGTGTGCCAAGAGGACTTATTTAGGGCACAGAGCACCAGACCCAACTGATCATAGCCATCTTTTACCTGAAAGGTGTTGTGTAGAAAAAAGGAATAGAACCTAGGTTTGGCTTATTAAATAACAAAATTCAGCCAAGTAAATTTGAAGATCTGATTGGCTTTATTAAATGATTCATGAGCCAGGCAGCACTCTGTCTAGCAAGTAGAGAAGCATGCTGAGGAGTTACACAAAATAGGTTTTTATAGACAAAGGATTACGGCAAGAAAGTCATTAGTGAAAGAAAATGATTGTTCCAGAGATCCTGCTTATCGTGCAGATTACCTCATCTTTCTTGGGGGGATGGTGAAGACCTGGGTAACAGACTCATAGGTGCTGATGGAAAGAAAAATTATCCTGACTTGACCAGTTAAGGCGACATTTCTGGGGAAGGGTTGAAACTGCAGTTAATTGGGGATTAAGCCCGGGTTTGGTACCTCAGTCTAAATGACACCATTTTAATCATGTGTCTTTCTTTTTCTTGGTGGGCGCTAGAACACTCCGTGTTAGAATTAACACCAATGATGAAGAGTTAAAGAGCCAAAGACTTTAGCAGGGAAAATTTTCTCAATGGTCAGCTACATCCAAGCAATAAATCAATTAACCAATAAAGTTCCAAATCCAAATCTGAAGTCCTCTGACTGGTACAGTGAGTGGCAGGGGAGCATGCCTTTGGAGCCTCCTGTACCAGAGTGTGAATCTCAACTTTCCTGTTTGCTCTGATGCTATCTTGTTCTTACAGAATCAAGTAACGGCAAGGTCTACCTTAACATTAAATTTCTTCGAGTACTTCATAGCCAGCCAGAGCACCTGGTAAATATTCAAGGTCAGTTTCTTAGTTTAAAGGGATCCAGTGGAATGCATTTGACATCAAATGGAGGTTTAGCTAAAATGTGCTTTAAAGAGCTCAACATTATGCCCTAGATAGCTTTTGATTTCTTAATCAGGGGCAACCATTAATCAGGGAAATAAATTTTTTAAGTGGTGATATTTCATAAAGGAAAATACAAATGAGTTGTAAGTGTGTCCCAGAGTTTCTGCACCATGTCTCTGAATGTATTACTGAAGTGTGAAGAGAAGAAGAAAATTGTGGTTAGGAAGGTTTTCAGTATATTTTTTAAAATGTACTCCATTGTGTTTTAAACCATGTTTCACACAGAAGTTGTACCTGAGAGACTATAAATTTAGTTACAAGTATTTTTCTTTTACATAATTTACACATTGTATCTTCTCTTCTGTATCTTTTCAACCCTTTGAATTGAGGCATCATGAATAAATGAAATAACACTGTGCACTATCTTAATTATGTAATGTGAATTTTCTTGGTAGGAATATAAATTAAATCTAATAACTTTGAGCAACCAAATTAACATGTCAGTTATACTTAGCAATTTGGTACACATGAACAGAGGTATGAGTGGCGAGATTTAGGATATTGGTGGTGTATGAATGAAAGGGCAAGCAAGGGCAGAGATGGGCATCAGTGGTTGTACTAGGTCAGCCAAGAAATGCATCCAACGTAATTGGTTACTGGCAATGCTTACCATGGAACAGCTTCTGGGTAAAAGTGCAGACCTAATGTGACATGGAACATTTCCAACCAAAAAGTCCTTAATCATGTTTTTGTTTTTTTTTTTTATTTTGTTTTTCAAAACTCATAGGCAGCATAGTGGTTTGAAGAGTTTGAAGGTGTCACCCTGGTTACAGAAAAGGAGGCATATGTGTTTGAAGATAATCTATTTTGAGACTCATTAGCACCATTTAAAGACAATTCCATCTTAGAACATGATTTCTGTCATATCTTGCATTCCAGTTTGGATCTAAATCTGGAACAGATTGAGTTTTTGCATTCTATTTTTATTCATGGAAAGATTATGTAAATTAGAACCACAGATTTACTCATTTCAACCAAGCAGAGTTAAATTGACAGCAAGCAAGTTCCCTGACCGTCTTATTCCCAATACTTGCCTTACTTCAGAGTAGTTCCTAAGAAGTCACATTATAGACAGCCCCTCCTCTTCCCACCACCAGTCCTCAGTCCTGCCTGTGGTTGTACCCTATTTTATTCGTTGTCTCTCACTGTAATACAGCAAATGTCATTCCCCCTATCAAAGGCCTGTCCATCTCTGCTGCTTGGGGCCTCATTTCTTCCTCAGATGCCTGTCTACTTCCCTTTCTAAGTGCCTCCCCTTTCCACCTTCCTTCTTTCCTTTCAAATTCCATTAAACAGTTCGCTAAGCACCTACTCTGTGCTTTTCTGGTGTCTCCTGCATTTGGAGTTACTTCCTGTCTCCGAGCTAAAGAGTTTTGATTCTTTTATTATCACAGAGGGAAGATTCACAGAGACCTTCTTTTTTGTCTCTCATTGGCCACAACACCCTATCGGTAGCTAGAAGAGACGTATACTGGTTTCAACTCTGTGCCTCCGGAAAGGAATCTTCAGTTGTTAGGAAGGTTCTAAGGGTGTTACTCACTTGGCAAATGAGGGTAAAGGTAGAAGATGAAGGGGTGGTCAAGAGACAGCTTTCATCACAGCTGCTACTAAACCTTTGAAGGGAATACCAGGGGACAAGTCCAGAATCTGGAGCTAAGTTTTCTGGTCCTTTTTATTACTTTCCCAGGTGGGGGATAGCTGTGGGCTCCCAGAGATATTCAATTACTACTTCTCTTCACAGTGAAACACTTGTTTATTGTGTGCTTACTGTATGCCAGACATTCTTCTGAACATGTATATACTGATTAATTTAGCCTTCATGATCACCATAATATTTTCTGCTTTTTATTGGTAGAAAAAAAATCAGGACAAAGAAATATTAGGGGTGCCTGGGTGGCTCCAACAGTTGGTCTGACTCTTGGTTTCAGCTCAAGTCATGATCTGAGGGTCCTGGGTTAGGGGCTCACCTGTGGCTCCATGCTCAGTGGGGAGCCTGCTTTAGATTCTCTCTCTCCCTCGCCCCCTCTCTCTTTCCCCCACAACTTAGGTGCAAGCTCTCTCTCAAATAAGTTAATCTTTAAAAAAAAAAAAAAGAAGAAGAAGAAAGGAAGAAATAGTAAATGATTTATGCTAGATCATATCAAGTAGAGCAGGATTCAAGCCCATTTCAGGTAAAGCAGGTAGTCCGCTATCATAGTCAATCCTCTCAACCCTGCTGTAAGATTCTCAGGAATCTGTTCAGGAAGACAACATAAAGAAGTCTCAAAAAAAGTTTCCTGCATTCGCACAAACATACATACTCATTGCCTTAGGTATGCTTTACTTAAAAGGACACAAGTAGGATGTATTAATCAAAGTCTTTTCCTATAAAAGTCAAGTCCCAAAAGAGCAGAAACAGAATTCATGGAATCCACTGGGAGCTTTTTCCTGTGTTGATTCCATAATGTGGAGTCTTTTCCCCTATGAAAAATCCCATCTCATCCCTGGGTGACGTAGTCAGTTAAGTGTCCCACTCTGATTTTGACTCAGTCTGAGGTCGCACTCTGATTTCAACTCAGGTCTGATCTCTGAGTCCTGAGATCCAGCCCCACCTCAGGCTTTGCACTCTGCAGGCTGTCTGCTTGATTTTTCTCTCCCTCTTCTTCTGCCGCTCCTCCTCGCTCTCTCTTCCTCTCTAAAATAAATAAATAACTCTTTAAAAAAATAAAGTTTCCCATCTTAGAGAAAGAGAGAAAGAGTGAGTGGGGAAGGTGATTTTCTCCTAATACTTATTTTTGGTATCTGTTTTTTATTTACATTCTAGTTAGTTAACATACAGTGTAATACTGGTTTCAGGAGTAAAATTTAATAATTCATCACTTAAATATAACACCCAGTGCTCATCACTGTCCTTAATCCCTTTCACTCATCTAGCCCATCTCCCATCCACTGCCCCCGCCCAGCAATCCTCAGTTTGTTCTCTATCCTTTACAGTCTATTATGGCTTGCCTCTCTGTCTTTTTTTTTACATCACCTATGTTCATCTGTTTTATTTCTTAAATTCCACATGAGTGAAATCATATGGTATTTGTCTTGCTCTTACTGACTTATTTTGCTTAGTGTGATACACTTTAGCCCCATTCGTGCTGTTGGGAATGGGAAGATTTCATTCTTTTTGATGATTTAGTAATATTCCATTGTATATATAATTTTGTGTTTTTACATATAGATTATTAAAAATCTAAAATGTTTATTTGTGAGTGTGTTCAAAATTAGGAATCAAATTTATTTTTCCTGTATTATAGATAATTGTCCCAACAGCATCTGTTGAATAATTTATGCTTTACCTACATATTAGAAATACTGCCTTCTAATTTATTAGATTTTTGTACATCTGTAGGATTCTTTCTGAATTGTTCATTCTATTCTATTGACCTGTTTATCTATTCTTGTAGTATTACCACACTATTTAAATTACACAAAGAAATGTGATGTCCTTCTTTTCAAAGAAAAGATTTTTTGATTGGTATCATTCAACCATCATAGATATTTTAGGATAAGCTTATCAATTCCAATTTTTTTAAAAATTGATATATTTTCTGGAATTACATTGCATTTTAAAAGACATTTTAATTATTTCTAATTAATTTCTAACTAATAGGGCTTCTTCATTCAGGACTTTGGTACATTTTTTAATTTATTCAGAGAGTTCGTGTTCATAACTTCTCTTTAGTAGCTGTTACACATTTCTTATTAGGATTTTTGAAGTTACGTTATAATGTGTCTTATAAACTTGGCATGGTTATTTTGCGGAGGCTGTCAGTCAGTTACATAAGCATTACAAACTTGTTACAAAAGAGAATACTCATTGCATCTTCTCACACTTCCAATTTAACATAATGCTTCTGATTTGGAGTTGAGTGATTTTAATTCCCTAACATGTAGTTTGACTATTTTGTCTTACAAAAAGACTCAAACAAATTCATGTAGTTTGACTATTTTGTCTTACAAAAAGACTCAAACAAATTATTTTAGGAACTCAGACAACATCTAATTTGAAAGCATCCTTAATTTTCATTAGAAAGAAGAGTCATAAGAAATCCAGAGTTCTAAAGTAATTTATTGAAAATTGAATTTTCTGGTCTGTGTTAACTAACTTACTAATCTCATGTCCTTCACTGCTGTTATTTAAAACTTTAAATTAGATTAAGAAAACATGGTTAAAAAATATAAAAGCTGTGATAATTTTAGAATGTGATTTGTTCACACTATAGTATCTATGTACCGTATCTGAGATTCTCATACACCATTATTACCCCACTGAAAATTACCAATCTCAGTTGAATAACATTTGATTTTTTTACTTGAAAAATTAAAAGTATCCTTAGGTAGTGTTTCAAACTTATACCAGAATGGATTTTTATTTAATAATCATTTTCTCAATTCTTCAGTAGAGCTTTTATCTTCAAATATGTCTCTGTACAATAAATGTCATTCCTTGGTTTGTTGGAACATTTGTAAAACATTAACATTTAAGCAGAGATACATATTTTCTATATCTCTTCTTTAAACCACTAATTTAAATAATGTATCATATATGTAATATATTTTATTTTATTTATTTTTTTGAAGATTTTATTTATTCACTGAGAGAGAGTAAAAGAAAGAGTGAAGTGGGAGAAGGAGCAGAGGGAGAGGGTTTCGTAGACTCTGTGCTGAGGAGGGAGCCCAACACAGGGCTCAGTCTTTGACCCTGAGATCATGACCTGAGCTGAGATCAAGAGTCAAATGCTTCACCAACTGAGCCACCCATGTGTCCATATATAAGTATATTGTAATAGTTTCACATAACTTTCTTCTTTGCCTTTCATATCAACATTGTATGTTTGAATGGGCAATGGTTTATTCTCCCCAATTAATAGGCCAGAAGACTGACACAGACAAATAATGTGGTTTGCTCTCTGTCACATAGCTGATTCTTAGGCTTCCAATCCAGTAGTCTTCCTTGTAAAATTAACTCTTCTTATATTCCTTTTATAAAGCCATTAAACCAACTATGAAGATTCCTATCCTTGATTTGTTTTTGTTTGTATGTTATTTCTCATTATGCTTTCTGCAAGTGGCTGTTCTCAGGCAGAGTTATGAGGACACCCTAACAAGGGAATCTTGGGAGGTGATAGAGAAGCTATATACAAATTGTAGTGTGGATCTCATAGTAATACACAGATAATAAATTACAATGCCCCAATCAACGTGGATCTAAACTCAGGTGATGTGAATGTAGCAATATTGTGCCTTCTCTATGTAATTGCAATTACTTTCAAGTTTATTTTGTCATCAAACAAGCAATTTTTCAATCAGTGCAGCCTGTGCAAATCAGCATTCTGGTATATGAATTATTTAATTCATTTATCATGCACTCTTAATGCCCAGCCCTACCTTCCTGAAAAAAAAAAAAAATCAAGAAGTTTAAGGAAAAAGATTACATGGAAAGCAAATATAAAAGTAATATCTGAGTTGGTTCTCATTCTCAAAACAAAATTTATGTGTGGGAAGAGTAGAATAGACCTATTAATCGTATATATGATTTTATTTTATAGAGAAATGGGAAATATTTCAGAAATGCACATGAAGTAGATTTTGTACTTGGTTAATTTTTCCTTCTTTTCAGATAACATATAAATATACATTAGAAATCTTTGTTTTGACACAGAAGACATTTAAGCAAAGAAAGGGTAGCCTCACATTTTATTTCCTTCCACAAATGACAAATGCTAATCCTGTGGGAGTCACTCCCAGTTGATCATGGCACTTTTTCCCTTCAACTTCTGGATCTTTCTTAACTTGGTGTCCCAAAAAGCTGCTTTCATTTGTTCTAAATTCTACTCTAAGAATATTTTTTTCCTAAAACAATATATTTCTTTTTCTTTCTCATTAAAATCATGATCAATTAATCAGACTTTGCCACAGTCATCCCAACACTAGTCATAGAGGTAAATGAAAAATCTGTTAAATAGTACCTTTGCCAAAATAAACCTACAATCTAACTGTGGATGGGGAGGACTGAAAATAACTAAATAACTAATTAGCTAAATATATACGTAGATAGATCAGTCTCTAATTGACAAAAGAAAAAATTAGAAAGCCAATACATGATATAGTGAGCTCTGTGATACCTTGCAAATAGGTTTAGTCTGTCCTGCAATTGACAGAAGATGCATCTGTGTATTAGGAGTTTAGCTGGAATTAGAGGAGAATGAGTAGCATTTGAATTGACTGGGCTATGCAGAAAAGGCAACCTCAGGTGATTGAGAACAGTGATTTTCAAACATTTTTTCCTTTCTGCAGAAACTTGAGTCAAGTAAAGTATTACTTAAAACCTAATACATAACAGCTCAAAGCCCAGCTGCTTGGAATGGAGAGACCAGAGTTCTGTTAATATGACCTGGTTTTTCCAGAGCTGCTTATTTAGCAAGTTCAAAATTATCATTTATATTTCATTTGTATCTGTATCTTCTTTGACTTCTTTTAAAGATTTATTTATTTATTTATTTATTTATTTTAGAGAGAGAAAGAGAGCCTGTGCAAACAAGGGAAGGGGCAGAGAGAGAGAGAGAATCTCAAGCAGACTCCCCGCTGAGTGCAGAGCCCAATTCAGAGCTTGATCCCATGACCTTGAGATCATGACCTGAGCTGAAACCAAGAGTCGGACGCTCAACTGACTGAGCCACCCAGGCACCCCAGTCTTCTTTGACTTTTTGATATCTGAGTCCCAAGATAGGGACATTTATAGTAATCCAGACTTGAATCATGGTCCAAGCAGTGGAAGAGGAAGAAAAAGAAAGGATAATTTGGATGCACTTATATAATGTTTTGAAAGGGATGGTAGAAGTAGAAAAAGGTAGTCTGAGATGTTGCTGAAGTAATGAGCATATATATCAGTAAGAAAAAAATTGTATTAGATAGAGAACTGGGAAAGCAGAAGAAGAAAATATATTTGTTTCTTTGTTTTACTATGTGTATGTTTTATTTTTTTCCCTTTCATTATCACTGTGCTGAGATGGATTTTAAAGCCGGGACTTAAGGACCAAATTTATACTAGTTGGATCTTTAAGTGTTTATCTTTTCTGAAAATCTGGAGTCTACTCATAGACGTGTGATGTTCATCAAAGCTCCTATCTCCAGACAGCCCTGGTCCTGCATCATTTACAGCATATCACGCACTGGAGATAGAGTGAGAAGAAGGCCCAGTCCTAGGCTTCAGAAAACTCCCAAATGTATTTTTAGATGAATAAACAAATATAAATTAAAACTAAGCTAAGTAAGTGGGACAGAATGGTACCTAGTGCCAGAAGAACATATGCCAGTCCTTAACTAGTCAGAGAAAGGATCCACGAGGCAGTGATATTTAAGCTAAGTAATTGCTAAATAGAAGAAGAAGCAGAATTGAGAGGTAGGAGAACATTCCAAGGGAAGGCAAAAGTGTGGGCAAAGATGGAGAGGAAGCCAACATGGCTGAAGCATAGAGGGCAAGAGAAAGCCCGATAGGAATGCATTTTTCTAAGAGGATTATTATTCTAAGTGCATGATATCATTGATGGGGAAAAGAAGAATCACATGATCAAATCTGGGATTTGGAAAGATGACTAGTGTTGCATCATGGTGAACTATTTAGAGAATGTCCAGATGAGACGTAGTCAGAAAGGTGACTATTGCAGAAACAAAAAGAGTTCTTGGTATATTGGACCAGAGCAGCTGTCCTGAAGATATAAAGTCAAGAATCAAGATTATAGAGACACTTAGGAGGTAAAACAGATTGGAATTGGTGATGAGGGTTAAAGGAAAGCAATAATGGCATCATTATTGCGCAAATCTTTCTGCATTTCATGCTTATTTGTTTTTTGTTTTTTAAAGATTTTATTTATTTATTTGACAGACAGAGATCACAAGTAGTCAAAGAGGCAGGCAGAGAGAGAGAGGGGGAAGAATGCTCCCTGCTGAGCAGAGAGCCCGATGCGGGACTTGATCCCAGCACCATGAGATCATGACCTGAGCTGAAGGCAGAGGCTTTAACCCACTGAGCCACTCAGATGCCCCTCATGTTTGTTTTTTAATTTTATTATAGTGCTTTTGATATGGGAATATTTTACATGTTTTTTTAAAGATTTTATTTATTTGTTTGACAGAGAGGTAGAGAGAGAGCACAAGTGAGCAGAGTTGCAGGCAGAGAGAAAAGGAGAAGCAGACTCTTCATTGAGCAGGGAGCCCAATGTGGGGCTCAATCCGAGGACCCGGGGATCATGACCTGAGCTGAAGGCAGCGGCTTAACCAACTGAGCCAGCCAGGCACCCTGAAGTGGGAATGAAAATTTAATGTACTATTAAAACCCATTATTTTCCATTTATATTTTTTGTTTATACTTTTGTTTTTCCTTAAAAAGGACTTCCCTACATGCTTAGAAAATGTACATGCTTATCTACATTTTCTTTCCCTTCTTTTATAGTATTTTTTTTCTTTATGTAAGGGTGGTTCTAATAGGATTTAGGTCTTTAATACATCTGAAATACACATATATCTATATATCTATATATATATATATATATACACACACATACACATGTATATATATACACATATACATGTGTATGTATATATATGTATTCAGTACAAGATCTGAGATAGGGAAGGAACTAAGGACCTATTTTTTTCTTGTATAGTTAATTACCCTATAACTTATATATAAAATTGTGATTTCAGGTCATTTGCCTTTTTGTGAACTATTTTCACAATCAGTATTCCACTGAAATTAGCCCTACAAAATATAAATATATAAAAAATTAGACATGTTAGTCACATGAAAATTTTGAGTGATCTGTTTTTTAAAAAATAACACTGTAAGCATATGTAAAACAAATCTGAAATTCTTCCCAGTATTGGGAGAAGTAGTGATGAAAACAAATCCAAAAGCTAGTGAGATTTGGGAGTGTATATTTCTGCTTATTTAAAAAATACAGCTTTTTAACTCATTGATTATGCTAATCATAGTTATAGCCCTGTGCTCTCATTCAATTTCTCTTTGTAATTATACCTTTGCCTTTCAGGATTAAAAATAAGTCAATTTATTTTATTTTATCATCTCAAAAAGAAAAAAAAATTTTAAGTCCTCTTAACCCATTTTGAAAGATAACCATGCAGACATGAAACCCAAAGTATCCTTTACTATTTTCCTAAAGCTAATGAGTGCACTGTGAAATTTACTGGGTCTCATGAAATGATTTTATTAATTTTTAATATAAAACACCCCTTCCTGTTATAACAACTATATATATGAGAAGCAGGTGAGCTATACCCAGTCTGGAGTAAGGAAATGTCATTGTAATTAGCAAAATTAGCAAGGTCAAAATGACTCAAGTCATTGTGTTTTCATTTCTAGAAAACTTTATTTTTAAAAGATTAGGCTTTACTTACTTAGTTAGCTCTGTCTTGGAAACACCTACCTCCTAATTAGAGCTGTGATTCCCAGCCATTCCCACAGCTAGGCTGTGCCCATGCAGAAGTCTACAGCACTATAATTAGGAATTTTCTTCTAAGAAAAACATTATAATAGACATCCTGCCATGCTTATGTTATTTTAATGGGGTGTTTAGCTCTAGGGATCATCATAATTTATCATAAAACTTTAATGTTAATAAAATCAGCTGTAAGGAAGCACTACTTATCTCCTTGATTACACCATAAGGAGTGGGATCTTAATTTGAGCCTTTCTTTTCTTCTTTTTTTTTAAGCTATCAGAACAGAGTTGCAAGTGGATCAGAGAATCTACGTGCTTCACCAAGTATTTTCTATGATCCATGTGAAAGAAAAATTACACAGAATAGAGTTAAACCAACAAGGAAGTTTTTATTCAAAGCTATTGCAGTATGAAAGAGGGATTGAACACATGTACTGCTGAAATAGAAGGCAGGAGAGGTTTTTTAAAAGATTTTATTTGTTCTCCCTGCAGAGGGAGCCTAGAAGCAGGCTCCCCACCAAACAAGGAGCCTGATGCGGTACTCAATCCCAGGTCCTGAGATCATGAACTGAGCCAAAGACAGGAACTCAATCTCAGGACCTGGGATCATGAACTGAACAGAAGGCAGATGCTTAATCAACTGAGCCACCCAGGCATCCCAAGGCTGGAGAGTTTTTAAGCACTTAGGACAAGCTAATGAAAAAGTACAAAAGGACTTCAGCAGGGATATTGGTCCGTGTTACTAAGCTATCTGTGTCTGTTAGTGGGTGCTTATGGACTTGGGCTCCTTCCCTCCCACAAAGACTGGGAAATAGGGGCTCTTAATGATTACATTTCAAAGATTTCAAACGGATGGTTTCCAAGACATTCCTGGGTTGTAAAGCTAGCAAGAGGTTGCAAGAAGATTTCCTTCTCAAAGGAAAAGAGGAAGAATGTATAATCACAAGTTTTCTGAAGTAGATGTTCTAAGAAAAGGGAGATCAGGGGCCTACAGTCAGAAAGAAACCTATCAAAGGTATAGTCAAATTGAAGGGACTATTAAGGCCATCTTGGTCACCCATTGATGGGCTTCTAGATTTTTACCTGATGATCTGGGAACTGATCTAAAAGTTTAAGTCTCATTCTACAGGCAAATGATACACAATCTAACAATTTTTAAACTCTATGTATAACTAAAATTTGCTCACTAGTAGCCTACCAAATTAGATATAATGGGGATATCTTTGCAGTCTGCTTTAGAATGCAAGAAATTTCACCGTCTGAAGTTTACTAAGCAGTGATAATTGAAACATGTATTGCATACTTACTCTATTCCAGGCAGTGTTTTAACTGTGTTTTATATAATGTAGAAAATAGTCCAGCAGCTTCTCTTTTCCCAGAAGTTGTCACCTGTCCTATAGGTTACCCTGGGAATAGAAGAGCAGATCTCAGAACCAGCCCTATAATGGCCAAGCCAGGACGTTAGCCCCAAGTAGACATGCATGATCACAAGCTGAAAGAATGGCAGAAAAACAGACAGCAGAATTTCCTTTTTCTTCTTTTTTTCCTTTCAGTGATTGAAATGTCCTCGAAAACCAGGCCTAACTCCTCAGCACTTCAATGATGCTTACATAAACTGTAGTTCTATTCTGTTTCTTGAATGGAAGATTGTCTTGTCTCCATACAGGTGGAAAGGCCTTCTTTTGGCATTGCTTTCATTCTCACTTACTATGGTCTCCCTGCAGCACTTCATTTATTTGTGCAGAAATTATTAATGTGACAGAACGTAGCGTGATTTAGAATCCGTTTAGACTCCTACAATCATTTCACATTCCGGTAGCACAAAGCAGAAATGATGATGGGTGTCCTCGACCTTTCTCCCTGCTTGGATGACTGCATCAATTACGGAAATAGTAAAGAGATGTACGACCACCATCAGTCATGGTACGATAATACTGGACTGCGAGTCACTATTTAAGTAAGATATAAAAGCTTTAAGATATGTGCCAAGTCTTCTACTAGATAGATATTTAGCCTTGTGTTACATTTTTCTTTTTAACTCGAAGAAACATTTAGAAGCCGAGGAAATACTGAGAAATGCTGAGAATTTTCTATGAGAGAATTGAAGTTCTTACAGTAAATGTTGTGATCCTTCTTTAGGTTACCAACTTGTTTGGGGGCAAATATGTTAACTTATTAAAAAATACTAAGTATTAGGCCCAGGCTACCCTCTGGGAATGGGCCATCTAGAAAGATATAGATAGTGAGTAAAGCAGCAAATTACACATGGTATAATTGGCTCAGTGAGCCCCTTTCAAAATTATACAACTCTTTATGGATCTAAATATTTAGTGTTTGTCTCCTTCATTAGGCAGTTAACTCCATGAGGCCAGGGACCTTGTTTCTTTTGTTGTTCTCTCCATAGCAACTGACACACTTAAGAAGCTCCATGAATATTTTTAAATGAATGAAAGAGTCATTTATTCTGCAAGTAAGAGAGGTAGCCAGAAGGTTGGAGAGGATTAGATCAGGAATGGTTTTGTTGGGGAAATTTACTTGAAAGAAATTGTTGTATTGTCAGAGAATCTCTTATGTTATCTTTTTCATGTTTTCCATGTTTGTATTCATTGGATTCCACTAGTTTCCTTGAGCACCTGTTGTACAAATGGCCATGCATTGTGCTATCTAATCCACTTGGTCCAGTGAGACTGTCCTCTATACTGACAGCTAAAGTCACTTTTATACATAAGGAATATGAAATTTTTACTCTTAAGTTGTAACAATATAATGTCTTATTTTCATTTCAGACTCTAGGGGAACATATACCTTCTACTGACCTAAGAAACTGTGTTTAAACCAGTTACCATTGAACACTGCATAATGGCCTTCCTTCTATTTGTTGGAAAGTCATCACGTTTTAGCTTCGTATAAATAGCACTCCACATTGCCCTGGAGGCTGCTAGAGGAATATTAATGGTTATCACTAAAAATCGTCATGTAGCCAAAGTCCATAATTACAGAAGTATACATCATCCTTTAAACATAATACCGTAAGTTTGCCCTGTCCAAAGTTCAGCGATAACACAAGTAAAACCAGTGAATCACCAAAAGTAGAAATGAATGAAACTTTCATTGTGCACACACCAAAAAGACAGTTTAAAAACTGGGAGCACTCAAGTCAAAACATAGGAAGAGGCTCAGGAGTAGATTTTTATAAAGCTGCTTAGAGAGTGGGAAGGCAGTGACTGTTTATTTTTCAGTGATTGATTATTACATTAGGACTTTTTTTGTTTTGTTTTAAGTGATAGTTGATATCTCATATCAACCTTGGAAAACAATTCAAGTGTTGCTTATGATGTACAGTAATAAGTACAGTAATAAGTACAGGCATAAGTAAAAAACAACCTAGATCAAGTTAATCTTGCCCAATAAGCTAAATTAAATTTTGTGTGTATGCCTAACTGGTTTTTTGGCTCAGGGAATTTTCAGGGCTTATTTTACTGTTTGTTTGTTTTTTTTATTTTAACAGCCCCAATCTTCATCTGCCCCATTCTTCTACCTTCTCTATTAGGGGATGGCATGATATTCATGCAGAATTAAAAGAGTTGTGATAAATCTTTCATGAGGTTAAATGACTGGTTGCTTGAGTTTGGAAAAATGGAAATAAAAAATCAGCAAAACCAAGAAAGATCTTTGACCTTAACTTCATCACCTTTAGTTAAGTAGGACTCTCCTTGGAGTTTAAAAGCTTTCCTAACTGTAATAAAACCCATGAATTAAAAAGTAGATCTTTTTCTCTTTTCTTGTTTGGAAAGTGAGGTATAATTTTATGCATTGTCAGTGCCGTCATGAAGTCAGTATATTTCCTCCAGTGGATACAATACATTCATTAATTGTGTTTATGTCTTTCAAAATCGTATGGAAACTACTGTCTTGACATTTTGTTTTATAAAGGTCTTCGAAGCCTAATTTGGAAGCTATAGCCTCCCTCGTTCCCATTGTCTGTTATTGGTTTTGATGTGACAATTAAATCACCAGTGAAGGGAGTAGTTAACTTACGTTGATGTTACATGAATGAAGGTTGTATGCATGTTTGCAAAACGGCAACTCGAAAACCCCTTGAAATTCCTCTTTGCCTCCTCTGTCTAACAAATTGTGAGCAGAACAAATCGTTTAAGGAAAGAGTAAATACAAAACATTTATTTGACAGTTTATACCAAAACTTTAAAAATATCTATAGGGGAAGTGAATGAAGTTTCAACAGTTGTCCACTATTATCTTAACTATATATGATTCCTACCTCAATGTGGAAACATCAGTCTAAGTCAGGCAAATTTATGAGCAGTCAAGTTCAATTATCATTAATTTAGTTTTGTGTTTTTGATTGTAGTAGTATTTAATTTATAACAACGTAATTTAACTAAGATCTATGGATTTATTTAAACTAACAAAATGATTGCATGCCTGGCTGGCTAAGTCGGTAAAGCAAGTGACTCTTGATCTTGGGGTCATGAATTTGAGCCCCACATTACACATGGAGTTTATTTAAGAAAAATGAATAAAATTTTTTTTAAATGATAAACTAAGAAATGGTTACTACCATTATAAACTGACATCTCATTACCTTAGTGATTTCTTTCTGAATTTAAATCTCTTTGATATTTGTCTTAGAAAGCATGTGTTCAGAATTTCCCTGCTGGGGAATCTATATCCCATGGTTATTTTCTGTGTTTCCTGAAGTATTTTTAAACTGTAGAGAATATATACTGCTGAGAAAACTTCATCACATATAAGAGTTAGTATCTGGAAGCTATTTTCTCTGTTGCCTGACAGGTTTTATGTTGTTGTTGTTGTTTTAACTAAAATAGCTAACAAAATGAAATGTAACAGGAAGAGAAGTTCCAGTTTTGATGGTACAGACTGTCCATAGGATTTCAGTGACAATTCCACTAGCTAATTAAACAGAGGCAAAGCATATACAGCATTAGTATGAGCTGAAATTAAAAGGGTACAGACTTATCAGATCATTTATGACAGGATCCTTTGGGTTGCAAGTTAAGCTAAACTACCTGAAACAGGAGAGGAAACACTGTCCTTGGAAACTGGGAAATCTGGGAGTGATCTGGCCTTAGGTACAGCTCAGTGCTGTGTTCTTTGCTATCTACAGCATTCAGTGTTTCTTATATCATCACTTCTCTGCCCTTGTGTGGGTGTCAAAGTCCACTTTTCTTTCTGTAGAATTATAATTGTGCCAGATGTGTACCTATGGCCAAAGGGAATCATTGTTTGCTGTCAGGAGACCGTTCTTGCCCATGAGTAAAGCTAATCCAGAGTAAACCATTTATAACGAAGTATATTAATTGGCTACCCTGTTACTTGCATTCCTGTTTAGGAAAGGTGAAGCTCATGTGAAATAAAAGAAAAAGCAAAGTTGTTGGGGTTTTTTGTTTTGTTTTTTTACCATTTTTATTATGTTTAAGTATATAATTCAGTAGAGTCAACTATATTCACATTGTTTTACATCAAATCTCTAGAACTTTTCTTCTTGCAAAAATGAAACTCCATACCCATTACACAACTCTCCATTCACCATCTCCCCAGCCCCTAGAAACTATCATTCTTCTTTCTGTTTCTATGAGTCTGACTACTTTAAGGACTTCATATAAGTGGACTCATAAACTTACACTTGCCTTTTTGTGACTAGCTAATTTCACTTAGTATAATGTCCTCAAGGTTCACCGATGTTGTAGCATTTGACAGGATTTCAAAAGGAAAAGACGTGTTAAGGGTTTTTAAGTTACTTTAGAGGCTATCCAAGAACACAGATACCCTCAGGCAACTGAAATTCATGAAATAAACATAAAGTCTATGAGACTGACGATAGCAATTTTTTAAAAATTCAAATTCATTGAGAACATTGGGATTACCAAGGAAAAAAGGCAACATCACACCTGTGTCCTTTGGACTCCCAAGTTTTCATTACTTGCTGCTTTTAGTTCTTTGGGATAGGGATGCCTGGGTGGCTCAGTCAGTTAAGCATCTCCCTTTGGCTCAGATCATGACGCCAGGGTGCTAGGATCTAGATCCTCATGGGGCTTCTTGCTCAATGGGAAGCCCGCTTCTCCCTCTCCCTTTGCCTGCCACTCCCCCTGCTTGTGTTGTCTCTGTCTCTCTTTCTCACTCTTTGTCTCAAATTAATATTTTTTTTCCAATTTATTTATTTTCAGAAAAAAAGTATTCATTATTTTTTCACCACACCCAGTGCTCCATGCAAGCTGTGCCCTCTATAATACCCACCACCTGGTACCCCAACCTCCCACCCCCCCGCCACTTCAAACCCCTCAGATTGTTTTTCAGAGTCCATAGTCTCTCATGGTTCATCTCCCCTTCCAATTTACCCAAAAGCACATACCCTCCCCAATGTCCATAACCCTACCCTCAAATTAATATTTTTTTAAAAAAGTATTCTTCGGGGGTGAGTTCTTTAAAAAAAAGAGAGATGAGACAAAATACTTTATTTTAAATTTTTTGCTTGTCATTTTTTTAAAAGATTTATGTATTTTAGAGATGTAGAAGAGTCCTGAGCAGAATTCTGCACTGAGCCTGTCAAGGGGCTCAATCCCATGACCCCAAGATCATGGCCTGAGCCCAAACTGAGAGTCAGACATTCAACTGACTGCACCATCCAGGCATCCCTGTATGTTATTTTTAATTAAACTTTTTATTTTGAGACAATTACTGATTTGTGTTCTTCTATTAAAAAAAGGGGGGAGGGCACTTGGGTGGCTCAGTCGGTTAAGCATCTGCCTTCTGCTCAGGTCATGATCCCAGAGTCCTGGGATCAAGTCCCACATCAGGCTCCCAGCTCCATGGGGCGTCTGCTTCTCCCTCTGACCTCCCCTCTCATGCTCTCTCACTCTGTCCCTCTCTCTCTCAAATAAATAAATAAAATCTTAAAAAAAAAAAAGTATTGCAAAGAAATCCCATGAACCCCTTAACCTGTTTGCCTAGTGGCAAAATCTTGCAAAAGTGTAGTTAAACAACACTACCAGGATATTGACTTTGATCTAGTCCACTTATTTTATTCTGATTGCCCCAGTTTTCCTTGGTATTTATTTTTGTGTGTGGGTATATGTGGGTAGGTTCATACACGTGCATTTAGTTCCATGCAATTTTATCACATGTTGGACATAGAAATTTTAGAGTTTGTGGATTAGATGTGGCTATTTCCAAGGTGCTATTATTTTTATAAATCTTAGTAGCATTAAGAGTTTATTTTACGATCTCAATTCTATGTGATAAACATATATAGATGATATGAGGAAGGGGATCTTTTATCATACTTAAACTAGATCTTTGCATTCAACAACTTATTCAAACTGTTTTAAAATTTTTCTCATTCACTTTATAATTATAAACTATTAGATCAATATTTTTTCCCAAACTCATTTCTTCTCTTTAATATTTAGAATTAGGTACAGTTTTATTTTGTTTTGTTTTTTTAAGATTTTATTTTTAAGTAACAGCTAGACACAGTATAGGGCTCCTACTCACAACCCCAAGACAAGAATAACGTGCTCCACCAGCCGAGCCAGCCAGGTGCCCCAGGTACAGTTTTTCATTATGGCATTTTCACTAGAGAAGTAGGAAATACTTAAGAACTTAACTATTAATATTTGAAGATAATAATGGAGGGAAAATAATAGTGTTAATTTGAAAATTCACTCTTGTGCCTATACCTTCATATTACTGGTTTTATAGAATAAAAGAAAGATCATTAGGCATTTGCTTTATGGGTAATAAGACTCCCCGTTTAGTTACGTAGTACTGCATAGCTAAATCACAGAGAATAAAATGAGCTTAAATATTTGCAAAGCAAATTACCCAACCCTTAGGTACACATTTACCATTATATTTTACAGTACTTTTTTTTCTGTAAATCCTCCTTAATCCCATATATAGAAAATATTCAAAGAGAATTTTCTAAGTTAGAAGATCCTTTCTTTTAACAATAAATGAAGTGGTATAAGGAGAACAAAAGAACTTGCACTAAATTGAAATAGCTTCTTTACACAAATACAGTAAGGACATTTTCTCCTTAATAGAGAATAATTAATGCATTGTTATCTTGATAGAAAGCTGTTTATGAACAGGTTTCCAGTAATGCCATGGCCTCTAATTTGTCCTTCATTTCAACAGAGACATCATAAAGACAGTTAAGCTTTTTAGTTTTAGATCATAATCTGAGGTCATATGATGGCTACACTGAGTATATTTTGAATTTTTTTTAAGGAAGACTTAAGGCCATCCTCAATTGCTCACTTATTCAATACTAATAATAGTAAAAACTAAGTATGACCCTTATTAGTAGCAGTTACTATATACCCGGTACTCTTCTAATTACTTTAATTTCTGTAATCCTTTGTAACTATTTCTATAACATTTTTAAAAATATTTACTTATTTGAGAGAAGGAGAGGGAGAGGAGAATGAGAGTGCAAGCGGGGGGAGGGGCTGAGGGAGGAGCGAGCGAGAGAGAGAGAGAGAGAGAGAGAATCTCAGGCAGACACCAAGCTGAGCACAGAGCCCCACACAGGACTCCATCCCAAGACCCTGAAATCATGACCTGAGCTGAAATCAAGAGTCAGATGTTTAACTGACCGAGTCATCAAGGCGTCCCTCTATTCTACTTCTTTAAGCTTTCCTACTTTTTTTTTTTTTGAGATTTTATTTTTTGTAAGTCATCTCTTGACCCAATGTGGGTCTCAAACTCAGAACCCTGAGATCAAGAGTTGCATGCTTCAGTGACTGAACCAGCGAGGTGCCCCTAAGCTTTCCTACTTTACTTCTTGTCTGTCCCCTTACTGAGCTTTCCATGTCTCTTCTTTTCCTTTCATTCTGATTTTGTTCTCATGTCTGTGATAGTTTATTTGTTAAGCTTTCTTTATTTCTTAGTTTTGTGAACTGAAATTTCATCTCCCCATCACATCTTTGAGATATTTTGTTTTACTTTGTTGTTTTCAAAGGAAGAGGACAGTGCTGCTTGTGTTTTTAAAACACTTGCTTAAATGTGACCCTCAGTTCCATGGCTTCTATTTTTCTCTGGGGCCAGAGCAGGAGGGCAGAAGCTAGTTTTTCATGTGGTCTTTTTTTCTTATAGAAACTTTGTGTTAATATGTACTGTGTTCCTTTTTTTTTAGAAAACTTACTTATTCCTGGAAAAGTACTTTTCCCCTGGACAAGCTCTTCACCATGGACGTATTCTGACAGAGATGTTTGTCACAGTTCTAGGCTTGTTGATTTCAACAAAGAAAAGGCTTTGTTCCTTTCTGCTGCCTCAGGTTAAACCCGATTTATGAAAAAATGGCCTAGCTACTTAATTCTTTGAGTTCTGTAGCTATGCCTCTTCTTCTCTGAAACAAAACATTTCCATCAGGGGTTTATTTAGCCCTCCAAGACCACCTCAGCTCCTGTATCCATAGTTGTATACACAGAATAGGTTTTATACCCTACATGGTCGGGCCCTGTATTCTTCCTGGTTATTTCTGAGATCTGCTGTCCCTTGGGCCCTTTTGCCCCTGACATTGCTCTGCTTGGCCTTTTGTCCCCACTTGCTTCCAGATGACCCTGCTCAACCTCATCAGCTTTTGGAAAACATACACATATTTGGTGACTAAGTATTATTTTGGCCTTTTTGTTTTTAAGGATGGAGTTTGCTCTGTATTATTTTTAGCATTCCCTTTGTCTTTTAAAAAGAGTCCTGGGGCACCTGGGTGGCTCAGTGGGTTAAGCCTCTGCCTTTGGCTTGGGTCGTGATCCCAGGGTCCTGGGATCGAGCCCCGAGTTGGGGTCCCCGCTCAGCGAGGAGCCTGCTTCCCCCCCTCTCTGTCTGCCTTTCTGCCTACTTGTGATCTCTGTCTGTCAAATAAATAAATAAATAAATAAAATCTTTAAGAAGAGTCTTACATTGAGATATAATTTACATTATACCAAAGTCTCCCCTGTAAATATACAGTTTAGTAATACTGAGTAGATTTATACAGTTGTACAACAGTTAACAAACCAGTTTTCAGAATTTTGCATTGCCCTACAAGTTACTTTGTGATTGCAGTCAACCCCTTACTGTTTTTTTGGAGATTTAATTGCTGAAATGCAAGTCCTTTATTGACATGGCTATGATCATTCCAAAAGTTATCTTTTCATTACTAATAAATCTAAGGGGGAAATGGAAGTTTAATATAGTAGAAGACTAATAATAATGTATTTCTTGGCATCTGTTCTGCTCTCTGATTTTTGTAATAGATTTTTCTGTAGCTTCTTAGGGAATTTTCTTATCAGAGAGTGAGATTTGGGTGGAAACAGTTGAAGCACTGGGGTCTGTCAGGACATACTGATATTAATTGTTGCCGTGATTTTGTTGGTGTGAAATGATTTTTCCCCTTCTGCTGTAAATCTCTGGAAGGAGTATGAAACCAATTGAAAGTTCTGTAAAGAAGAAGTCCACCTATATTAGAGGTCCTGGATTATTTCAAACAAGCTAATATAATTTTGAAAGTAAATTTTATACCTTTTCTTAAAACAGTTTTGCTACATTCAAAACTTAGTGTGACAAGTCACAAAAACTGGCTACTTATTCTATTGTTGTTGTGATTGCTTATATCTCACCTGACCCCTAGTTAAATTACTTAATCTTCATTAACCCCAGTTTCCTGAAATTTCCATAATAATTTATCTTCCTTTTAGTAAAATATTGTGCTCTCTTGGTAGGAGAAGATGCCTCAATGGCATGTTTGATACATTAAAGCACTTGAGTGGATATAGTCAAATTGTAACTGTTTCCAAGCATTTCCAGAGATAAGCAAAGATGAAGCAAGCCAAGGAAAGGGTGCCATTCTCCTTCTCTAAAAACTCCAAGCTAAAAAGAACAGCCTCAGGGGGAGATTGGCAAATCTTGGAGCTGTTAACTTATATATGCCGTTATCATTTACTAAGTGTTTTCTATGTGCCAGACACAATGTTTAGCATTGTATATATATTTTTCTTGTAGAACAACATTTTAATATTCATATATACATTGTGGTAGCTGACATTTTCCCTTTTATAGATAAGGAGACTGAGATTTAGACAGATTGGCTATGAAATGGCTTGGAAATGGTAAACTGGTACTCAAATCCAGATCTGGCTGACTTTATACCCAGGCTCTTAAACGTTCTCACATTTATGCTATATGGTTTGGACCTCCCTACATTTAAAAATAGGAAATTTGGATATGTTCTATGTTTCTTCATGGAAAACATGGCATAAATTCAAGACGTTTTCATCATTACTATCATTACTATACTTCCTGGAATGTGTATGAATACAGTTTTCAAGGATTGCCCCATGACTGTCTATTTGTAATACTAAGTTTATCAAATTTTGCAGTATTCATCATTTTAATAGCATTTAAAGAACAGTTTCTTCTGAGCTTTGTTTCTAGCACTGCCCCCTTTTTCTTAGTACTGTAAAGCATGCCTAAAGAAAAAATAGTTTTGGGGCATCTGGATTGCTCAGTCAGTTAAGTGTCTGCCTTCGACTCAGGTCATGATCCCAGGATCCTGGAATCAAGCTGCAGGTTGGGCTTCCCAGCTTAGCAGGGAATCTGCTTCTCCTCCCCTGCTTGTGCTTTCTCTCTCTCTCTCTGTCTGTCTCTCAAATAAGTAAATTTTTTTTTCATTTTTTATTTATTTTTTATAAACATATAATATATTTTTATCCCCAGGGGTAGAGGTCTGTGAATCGCCAGGTTTACACACTTCACAGCACTCACCAAAGCACATACCCTCCCCAATGTCCATAACCCCACCCCCCTTCTCCCAACCCCCCTCCCCCCAGCAACCCTCAGTTTGTTTTGTGAGATTAAGAGTCACTTATGCTTTGTCTCTCTCCCAATCCCATCTTGTTTCATGTATTCTTCTCCTACCCCCTTAAGCCCCCATGTTGCATCTCCACTTCCTCATATCAGGGAGATCATATGATAGTTGTCTTTCTCTGATTGACTTATTTCGCTAAGCATGATACCCTCTAGTTCCATCCACGTTGTCGCAAATGGCAAGATTTCATTTCTTTTAATGGCTGCATAGTATTCCATTGTGTAAAATCTTCTTTATCCATTCATCTATTGATAGACATCTAGGTTCTTTCCATAGTTTGGCTATTGTAGACATTGCTGCTATAAACATTCAGGTGCACGTGTCCCGACGGCTTCCCGGGGGAATTCTACCAAACATTTAAAAAAGAACTAATTCCTATTCTCCTGAAACTGTTCCAAAAAATAGAAATGGAAGGAAAACTTCCAAACTCATTTTATGAGGCCAGCATCACCTTGATCCCAAAACCAGACAAGGATCCCATCAAAAAAAAAAAAAAAAAAAAGTAAATTTTTTTTAAAGATTTTATTTATTTATTTGACAGAGATCACAAGCAGGCAGAGAGGCAGGTGGAAAGAGAGGGGGAGGCAGGCTTCCAGCTGAGCAGAGAACCGGATGTGGCCCAGGACCCTGGGATCATGACCTGAGCTGAAAGCAGAGGCTTTAACCCACTGAGCCACTCAGATGCCTCAATAATTTTTTTTTTTTAAAGAAAGGTTATTTTCATTTAGCCAATACCTTTTACAGGTGGTATAATTAGTAATTATATGTAATCAGAGATCTATTTTTTTTACCTTCTTGCATAAGAAGAAATAAAAATTTATGGAAAATTATATAAAGTAAATATTGAAAGCAATTTTAGTAAAAAAATAATAATACCACAAAAATGGAGATATACCAGCTCACTGCAGATTGTGGATTTAAATAGATTTATCATTAAACAGAATTTTAAATAAAAATAAGATATCACCTTACACCAGTTAGAATGGCCAAAATTAACAAAACAGGAAACAACATGTGTTGGAGAGGATGTGGAGAAAGGGGAACCCTCTTACACTGTTGGTGGGAATGCAGGTTGGTGCAGCCTCTTTGGAGAACAGTGTGGAAATTCCTCAAGAAATTAAAAATAGAGCTTCCCTATGACCCTGCGATTGCACTCCTGGGTATTTACCCGAAAGATACAGATGTCGTGAAAAGAAGGGCCATCTGTACCCCAATGTTTATAGCAGCAATGGCCACAGTCACCAAACTATGGAAAGAACCAAGATGCCCTTCAACGGATGAATGGATAAGGAAGATGTGGTCCATATACACTATGGAGTATTATGCCTCCATCAGAAAGGATGAATACCCAACTTTTGTAGCAACATGGACGGGACTGGAAGAGATGATGCTGAGTGAAATAAGTCAAGCAGAGAGAGTCAATTATCATATGGTTTCACTTATTTGTGGAGCATAACCAATAGCATGGAGGACAAGGGGCGTTAGAGAGGAGAAGGGAATTTGGGTAAATTGGAAGGGGAGGTGAACTATGAGAGACTATGGACTCTGAAAAACAATCTGAGGGGTTTGAAGTGGCGGGGGGGGTGGGAGGTTGGGGTACCAGGTGGTGGGTATTATAGAGGCACGGCTTGCATGGAGCACTGGGTGTGGTGAAAAAAATAATGAATACTGTTTTTCTGAAAATAAATAAATTGGAAAAAAAAAATAAGCATACATTTTGAGAAAAAAATATTGGATGCAGTTGAACTACTGGGCTTTGAATCAAGTCCAAAATCTTTCTCTAAATATCTATTGTTATATTCTTCTGATAGTGATTTGAAAATCAGTATCTCAGTTGAAAAACCAGAGATAAAGAATTTGCTGTAGTACTGGTCTTACTCCTTTTAGGTCACCTTCGCTGGGAAAACCTCTGTGATTCTCCCTCCCTCTCTGTCTCTTTCTGTCTGTCTCTTTCATCCCACCTCCTCCCACTCCTCCACCCACAAATCCATACATGTCCATGTACATACATATCAGGAAAACCTACCTGACTCTACATACATATTTATCACAATTTCAAAAGAAAATCTTCTATTAATTGGAGTATAACACACAAACATATCTTAAGCAATAGTTCAATGAATGTTCATAAACCGAATGTGTAGATATCACCATGATCTCCATCAACAAATAGAACATTAGCAGCACTCTAGAGCTCCCCACCTACCTTCTTGAATTTTTATTACTATTCTAACAGTGAATAACATAGGTTAGCTTCATTTGTTTCTGAATTCATTTGTAAATAGAATCTAACAAAATGTATTCTTTTGTATATGTCTTGTTTCATTGTGAGATTTCTCCACGTTGTTATAATACTCATTTATTTTAACTGATGTGTTATTTGTTATTGTATGAATATGGGACATTTATTTATCTATGCTACTCTTGATACACACTTGGGTTGCTTTTAGTCAGGTGTATTTTGAATAACGCTGCTTTGAAAACTCATATATATACTTGAGGTGTATGTATGGATATTTTTATGTTGGGTATATGTCTAAGAGTAGAAATCCTGAGTCATAGGGAACGTATTGGTCATTTTAGTTATAAATTTACCACAGTGGTTGAACCAAGTTACATCCTCATCACTCATTTATTTGTGAGAGTTCCAAATCCTGGCAGTGTATTTTTTTTTTTTTTTTAGATTTTATTTATTTATTTGTCAGAGACAGAGGGAGAGAGAGCAAGCAAGCACAGGCAGACAAAGAGGCAGGCAGAGGCAGAGGGAGAAGCAGACTCCCCGCCAAGCAAGGAGCCCGATGTGGGACTCCATCCCAGGACCCTGGGATCATGACCCGAGCCGAAGGCAGCTGCCCAACCAACTGAGCCACCCAGGCGTCCCTCCTGGAAGTGTATTATCAATGTGTTTAGTTTTGGCATTCTTATAGGTCTGTAATGTTATCACATTATGACTGCAAATCGCATTACCCTGATAATGAATGACCTACAGAATGCTTTTGTGTGTTTATTGGGAATTTGCATAATCTCTTTTGTGAAGTGCCCATTCAGGTTTTTTGGTTTGTTTTGGTTTTTTTCCCCCATTTTCAGCTGGGTTTGTCCTTCTTCCTCACTAATTTGTTTAGGTTCATTGCATATTCTAGGTATTAGTCCTTTTTGGTATGATCTGGTAAAAATATCTTCTCCCACTCTGTAGTTTACCTTTTATAATCTTCTAGTGGTGTTTTTGAGGAACAGTTATTAATTTTAATATAGTTCATTTCATCAGTCTGTTTTTATGGTTGGTATCTTGTGTCATGTTTAAGAATTCTATACCTAATGAAAAGTCTTGCAGGTATTTTCTTATGTTAACTTTTAGAAAGCTTATTTTATTTTTGTACCTTTTATATTTATCAAAAATCCATCTGGAATTGATTTGGTTGGGGGGGGAGGTAGAGGGTCAGTTTTGACTTTTTTCCACATGACTATCCTTACTGACCTTGCATTATTGATGGAAAAGACCTACCCTTTCTCCACTCCCCAATGTCTTATGTGTCATAAATCAAGTGATGTCTAAGTTGTGTGTGGGTTTATTTATGGATTATTTTGGCCCTTTGGGTTTTTTGTTGTTGTTGTTGTTTTGTTTATCCTTATACCAATATTATACTGTCTAAATTTCTGTAACATTTTAATCTGTGGTGTAACTTTTTTTTAACATTGTCTTGAATGTCCTTGACTTTTCATTTCTATATAAATTTTAGAATCAGCCTGTTAATATCAAGAGCAATATACTCTTTTATATAAGGATGAGATTTGTATTGAATTACATTGAACCTGTACATGAAATTGAGAAGAATTATTTTTTCACAGTATATTTTAGACAAACATTTGCAAATATATTCCAGCCATATATAAAGAGAACAAAATAACAGAATCATGATGTGTTTAGTCAGGGAATACAATGGTTGTGGTTGTTTAATATTGGAAATTCAGTTAGTAATTCACCATAACAGAAATAAAAAGGTATCACATAAACTTCTCATGGATGCAGAAAAAAAAACAGAAACAAAAAACCTTTGATCAACTTGAAATGCCATTCATGATAAAAGCTCTTAGCAAATTAGAAATAAAAAGGAACTTATTGTCCTAAAGAGAGATTGACAACTACTTCACTGAGTCTGAGGTTGAAACAAGGTTGTGCTATACCACATTTTCCTGAAGATCCTGGCCCAGAATAAGGAAATTAACTCAGAATTATTACTTCCCAGCTGCCTTCTGTAGAGTGGGTGTTCCAAAGACAAGAAGTGGAAGCTGTCAGTATGGAAACTGGCACAGTGTCATTTCTAGTATGGTCTCTTAGTTGAAGTAGTGACAGAATCACTCAGATTCAAGAGAAAGGGGCATAGATTCCACCTCTCGATGGGAGGACTGACGGAGAATTTATCACCACTATTCTTAACTAGAAGCTGGTTAATTTTTATAATAAAACTTGAGCTCTAGCTTGGTTAGAATCAACGTAGGCTCTTGCTTCATTGAATATAAAATAATTAGGCATTGATTTTCTTTCTTGGGGTCTTCCTAAGCTGTGTTCCACTGTTTTTCAGCATTGATGTTGCTATGGAATATGTTGTAACATGATTCATTCTTTTCCTACTTACAGCAAAAGTGGGTTTTATTTATTTTGGTCTTTTTTCTCTTGGCCACATTGCACATAGATAAATAGCTGTCTTTGTATAAGGAAAATATGGTCCTCAGATGTGTTTTACGTGTGTGATTTTACCTTAATATATATCCATGAGTACTGAATATATATTCAAGCTTTTGGATGCATATCAAGATATGTATTTATGTATATATGTAATTTGTGTGTATACACACATAGACACACAAAGATTTATATCTGCAAACTATTTTTTAAAAAGATTTATTTATTAGAGAGAGCACAGAGGGGAGGAGCAGAGAGAGAGGGAGAGAGAGAATCTCACGCAGACTCCCCACTGAGTGGGGAGCCCAGCACAGGTCTCTATCTCACAACCCTGAGATGATGGCCTGAGCTAAAGTCAAGATTCAGATGCTTAACACTGAGCCACCCAAGCACCTCTATATCTCCCAACTTTTAACCCCTCTTTTATGTTTCCATTATTTTGCTAAATTTTCTCAAGTCTCTTCCTCCTGTGTTTTCCACAAATCTATTTCTTGGTTCTTGTAATGTGACCATCTTTGGTTTTATTTCTCCTTAAGCTCATGTATATATTCCTTGAGTTCTTATAGAGATTCTATTTTGTTTATTTGATTTGTCTATCATTTTTACTTGCTTTGGATATATATTCTTAAATTTGCAATATTCTTTTCCTCCTTATCAGTATACCTTCAGATATTTCATGTTGCTACTGATGCTGGTAGTTCTCCTTTTCTTCTTCCTCTTCCTCCTTTTCCACTGGTACTTCTCTTGAATGGGTGTGATGCAGGTTTCTTTACTGACAGAGAAGGAATAGTCAGCTGGCAGTTTGTAGTGTGATCTCATAGCTTTACATTTTTTCTTCATTTTCTTTCTACCTGAAGTAGTGAACTTGTTCTGGACTAGTAGCCAAACCTTCTGGCTCCTAAGAATGTTAAGCATGTCTAATTTAGGACATGATCCTTTAGTTCAGTAATGTAGATCAATATAATTTCTGTTATACCTTACATTGACAAGAACTTACTCTGTAAAGATGATATATCAGAATGCTCAATATTAAACAAACAAAATCTTTAAAAAAATGATTTTAATGTCACTTAAATATAAATTTTACAAGTCACTTTTGTTAGGAAATACCACATAACTAATTTCTATTAAATATTTTGATGTAAATGTTTTCACTTATTGCTTTCTTTCTTCTTAAATTTATTCTAACATCTTGATTCCCTTTCCTTTTCAGATGCAACAACTGTTCCATGAGAATTATGAACATAATCGGAAGGGTTATATCCAAGACCTTCACAATAGCAAAATCCATGCAGCCATAACACTTCACCCCAACAAAAGGCCTGCCTACCAATACAGGCTTCATAATTATATGCTCAGCCGCAAGATTTCTGAACTCCGCTACCGCACCATTCAGCTCCACCGGGAGAGTGCTTTGATGAGCAAGCTCAGTAACAGTGAGGTGAGTAAAGAGGACCAGCAGCTGGGAGTGATGCCTTCTTTCAACCACTTCCAGCCCCGGGAGAGAGATGAAGTGATAGAATGGGAGTTCCTGACGGGCAAACTCCTTTACTCAGCATCTGAGAACCAGCCTCCTCGACAGAACATCAACAGCATCCTAAGAACAGCCCTGGACGACACGGTCCTGCAGGTGATGGAGATGATCAATGAAAATGCCAAGAGCAGGGGACGGCTCATTGACTTCAAGGAAATTCAATATGGCTACCGCAGGGTTGATCCCATGCATGGGGTAGAGTACATTTTGGATTTACTCCTCTTATATAAAAGACACAAGGGGAGGAAACTAACTGTGCCAGTGAGACGTCATGCTTATCTTCAGCAACTGTTCAGCAGGCCTTTCTTCAGAGAAACCGAAGAGCTAGATGTCAACAGTCTTGTGGAGAGTATTAACAGTGACACTCAGTCATTCTCCTTTATATCTAATTCTTTAAAGATACTATCTTCTTTTCAAGGTCCCAAAGAAATGGGAGGGCACAATGAAAAGAAAATACACATTCTTGTTCCTCTCATTGGAAGGTATGACATTTTCTTAAGGTTCATGGACAACTTTGAAAAAACTTGTCTTATTCCAAAGCAGAATGTAAAGCTGGTCATCACCCTTTTCAGTAGGGATTCTGGCCAAGATTCCAGCAAGCATATCGAGCTGATAAAAGAATATCAGAACAACTACCCTAAAGCAGAAATTACCTTGATCCCCATGAAGGGAGAGTTTTCCAGAGGTCTCGGTCTTGAAATGGCTTCTTCCCAGTTTGACAATGATACTTTGCTGCTATTTTGTGATGTTGACTTGATCTTCAGAGGAGACTTTCTCCAACGGTGTAGAGATAATACAATTCAGGGACAACAGGTATACTACCCTATCATCTTTAGCCAGTATGACCCAAAGGTAACCAATGGAGGAAATCCTCCCACTGATGATGACTTTGTCTTCTCAAAGAAGACTGGATTTTGGAGAGACTATGGATATGGAATTACCTGTATTTATAAAAGTGATCTTCTGGGTGCAGGTGGATTTGATACCTCAATACAAGGCTGGGGACTGGAAGATGTCGATCTCTACAATAAAGTCATTCTATCTGGCTTAAGGCCTTTCAGAAGCCAAGAAGTGGGAGTGGTGCATATTTTCCATCCAGTTCATTGTGACCCTAACTTGGATCCTAAGCAGTATAAGATGTGCTTAGGATCTAAGGCAAGTACTTTTGCATCCACCATGCAACTGGCTGAACTCTGGTTGGAAAAACATTTGGGTGTCAGGTACAATCGAACTCTCTCCTGACAGTCCAGGCAACACATATTGCCTTTTTCAAGGGGAGTTTACCTCATTGTTGGTTGTTGTTATTTTTATTTTATTATTGTTATTTTTATTATTATAATTATTATTGTTATAATTTTATTTTGTTATCCTGGTCTTAAACTACTCTTGGTTGTCTTCCAAAGGGTGTTTGTTGACCTCAAGCAAGAAAAGTCTGCAGTTCACTGATATTTCAGATTTCTACTGAAGTCAATTCTCTTTTACTTTTATATATCTTTATTTGAGATTGAGTTAAATTGTGGCAATCAAATGACTTTTGAAGTTCATTCCACATGAGAGACAGCTTAGAAGAATGTTCTCTTGGGGCTTAAAGATGCAATATCGACTTTTATTTTGTTTGTTAAATTCAATGTGATACAAATATTTACTGGTGAAAGGTACCACAAAAGTGCTTTATGCTTCCTATGGGGAAGGGACTCTGTAACATAAACTTGAGTTTTGTAATTTATACAAGGACTTAAATATATAGACAATAATTTTCTTCATCTTTAGAATTTTTAAAGTAAATGAACACTTATGATTGTATGTTTATTTTTTAAAAAAAAGTTTTAAAAATTGAGGAGTTTTGTTCCACAAGCAACCGGTACTGGCTACCCTGGTCTTCTGACATTTATGTACTCCTCACAACTGTCTGCTATAAATGCGAATGAACTTTATTTTCTCAAGGAAATATGATTTAATTAAATATTCATGTACATTTTAGAAGCTTTATGAAACGATGTCCTTCATTTGCTGGCAAGAAGATAAAATATGACAGAACCTGGTTATTTATAATAAAACACAGGTATAACAGTGATCTTTTCCAAAAACCCTGAAGAGGTTGTGTTGTTTCCTTTCAGTCATATCTGATGTATTTCTTAGCAGTCATACTCACCAAATGTGCTTGCTACATAGACTGGAAAAGTTAATAAGGGATTATGGGCATACTGTTTGTGTTATTATGCTTTAAATCCTGGCCTTTCACAACTGATTAAAATGAGTGGTTTCTTTATTCAATAATTTACATTCCAGGAGAAGCATTCTTCCTCAATCTCTTCAGGTTTGTGATCAAACTGAAGCAAGAACAGGTCAGAAACTGCATTTAATTTGGGTTAAGTTGGGTTTTCACAAAATGTAGCAGATTGTACATACTGTTCTGCACTTTGATTTTCTTTTTTCACACAATAGGACTAAAATTTGCTTCAAATTTTATTTGAAAGTTGTTGTAAATTGCTACCATTATTTGGAACTGATTGCCAGGAAACCATACAGCATTTGCCTTCGTGACGGTTTTATACAAGGTAATGGCCTCCTTTAGTGAGGACATTTGGGGAGCCTCAAAAAAAAAGAAAAAAATTGCTTAATGTTGTGACAAATGTGATGGCACTCTCCTTGACTATAACATATAATCTTAATAATGTCAAACTCATTAGAAAGGAATTGATGGCACTTTTAGACGTTAAAAATCTTGACAGGGCCAACAATTCAGAATTGATCTCTGCTCTAATATTTTCTTGGCCTTCATAAACCTTTGCTTTTTTCCTACATTATGTGGCTTACCTCTCTTAACAGTGATTTTCCCCCCTGAACAGTAAATATATTAACATGCAGTAAAGATAGTCATTTGGGAAGAGCTACTGCAAAGTAATAATTATTAATGATTTCATTAACAAAGAAAAGAAATCAGGGGCTGCTCTTTCCTTTAACTTATGACAGCTGAAAAACAGCCCAAGTCTTGAGGCAACCACCCGGGGATGAAGTGGCATTCTCTGTAATACTTGTGAAATTATACTAATGAAACAAGGAAATGCAGAAAGCTCCTCTGATCTTAATTACTTACCTGCATACTGTCCTAAAATTAATGAAAGTTCATTTAAATTGTATTTTGTAATTTTGTATTAAGTTTTCCTATCATTTTGTTTCAGGCACTGCAATATTTCCTGACTGAAACTTTATTGGAATTATACTAGTGAAATTAAGAGTCTTTTCCTATCTGTTTAGTGTCTATTATCTAAAATCCCTGTAAGGCTGAAGGGTAACACAACATGAATGCAACCTGAAGCCATCTAGATGTATGTTCCTGCCATTAGCTTATTTGGAAACCTGTGGGTGTTCTGTTTAAGCGTTACTCCAGTAATAATTCCATCTTACTGATCATGCTTCTGTCTGCTTACTACCATCCTGTGCATTTTACTTGTATTGTCCTTTTAAATGTAATCCTCACAACAGCTCTCAGAATATTGATATTATTTTCTTCGTCCCACAGACGTGGAAACTGAGACCATGAACAATGAAGTCACATGTCCCAAGTTCACACTCTTGGCACGAGATTTCAGTTAACTGTTATCCGAATTGGAAGCACCTGCCTTTCCACCCTAGCCTAAGGCCCCTCTGTTGTTGGGGTGTTGTAGTAGACAATGGGCAAAGGTCTAGCTGACCCCATGAACTTGTATGATCCACCGCTCAGCTCACTTCTGCTGTATGCTTGTTCTGGGCTGTGCTCAGTTTGCTGATATTTTGCTCAGTTAAAGCATCTTCAGCCTTTTTAATTTCAGTCTTCCATCCCTTTGCTAGCAGTGTTGTTGGGGAAAGGTTTCTTCTATCTGCTTGCTCACCGGTTGCTGGACATCTGCTAACAGAAAATACACTCAGCATTCCTGATGTCAGCAGCAGCACTTACCTTTGTGCTTTCAGCCAACCGAGTACAGAAGCTGTCCACAATTGCTTGACTATGTCATTTGACCCATACAGACTTGGCAAAAGCAACTTTGTCAGCGCTGAGATATTTCTGAATCTAAGAGTTGAAACCATAGTTGCCTATAGATGGGCAACTATAGGAATAAAATACCCAAGTGTGTGGACTGAGAGAATAACTTCTCACTGGAAAGGTGAACTATAAAGTCCCACTGTTTTTAACAGAAGAAAGCTGGAGTCCATCTCCAGTCAGCAGCCCCCGTTTCTGGGCTGCTCTGGTTTCCTCTGGTTGCATTTTCAGATTTGGCCTGGGCACTTCCTTCTTCCAGGAGGAGGACTCAGAAGATGAGGATCCTTTCTAATGACTCAGATTGCCCAGATGAGAAGCTATCATGCCTCCAGGCCCGGGGAGCCCTCACCTGGTACTGCCTTGTCCTGGAGGTGACGGCCTAAGCTAAACTGGGACCTACAGAGAGAATGGTGTCTGCCCTCTTTCCCTCTCTCCACCCAACAGAGAGCTATTTTTAAGCAAGTAAAATGTACCAAGCTGAGTCTCAAAGAGGAAGGAAAATAGTGATAGCTCTATCTTGGCCATGGGGATGAGATTTCTATAGGAGAAGGAAGGCATCCATGTGCTTGTCTGGGGCTGAGCTACCTTTCGTCCCTTGTCATGTGCTGCTTTCTGAGTTGCAGCAAGTCTCCTGCCTGTCATGGGAACCTGTGTTCCTACCCTAGCGATATCCCTAAAAGGGGACTGCTCATCATCTGGGACCGGTACACTGGAGCTCTCATTTGTGCCTGTTCATCAAAGGCACACGTCTTCAGGAAGTAGCCTGTGATTGTGGATATTATGAGGCAAATGGGAAACACAGTGTCCTAAGGGACAGTAAAGGTATCTGTTACCACTTCATAGTGCTGCTGACTATGGAGTCCTCATGGTTAGGATGATTAGCATCCTAATCACTGTCAAGCATACAGTGTGTGCTGAGTCCAGAAGCCTTCTAGATCGGAAGGTTCCGAGCAGCAGTAGCAGTTGAAGCGGGAACAGATGCCAGTGCAGCTCTGCCTCTGTGTGCCCCCCAGGCTTGCTCCAGCACCAGCTGCACTGCCGACCTTGCTTTGACAGATGGTGGGGATGATGACACTTCCTTCAGCCGTAATTCGTGCCCCCAGGTGGCGACAGAGTCACATCTGCAGAGAGCAGCAAACCACCTGGCGCTGCAGTAGAGATGCCAGGATTTGCTGGTATAGTTGCCTTCAATTTGACATCCTGTTGTCTGTTTCACTCTTCCTTTCTCATGTCAGAAGCTGCCAAGGGCTGTGCCGTATGTAGAGTTCTGTTCCATGAGGGATTTTATTTCGCTCAAATTAAAGTGATCTGCAGTAGTCTTTAGGTCGATTTAGAAAGCTGAGAGATTTAGTTTTTCTTCATCATGCACAGGTGTACATTTTTGCTGCTCTGTTACCAACTTCAGTCGTGATATGATCAGTTCTGATGGGATAGGTGAGTATAGGATTGGGAGGATAAAATATTACTTAAAATGGACCTATTATATAAAAAGAGTCTTCAACAGAAAAAAAAAAAAACTTTTTTTCTTTTTGCTCACATGTAATGTTAACCAGTTAGCAAATGTTTATTCAGAACCTCTTGGGAACAGTTCTCACAAGTAGAAACGCTAAGACTGAGATTAGGCATCACTGGAAAGCAGCCCTGTCCCTACACACAGGCCTCCTATGGAGTTGTTGTTCGATTCCTGATCAGGTCTTCCCTAACTCCCATCCCCTCGATTCCCACAAACATCACATTTCTGTATTTTATCCATGTGGGGAGCAGCAAGTGTACATGCCAAATAGAATCTAAGATCTGTAGGTGAATTGCAAATACAGAAATAGGAATATTCCCTGATTCTTATGTCTTTTTTTTTTAAGGTTTTATTTATTTATTTGACAGAGAGAGATCACAAGCAGGCAGAGAGGCAGGCAGAGAGGGGGAAGCAGGCTCCCTGCTGAGTGGAGAGCCCGATGTGGGACTTGATCCCAGGAGCCTGAGATCAAGACCTGAGCCGAAGGCAGAGGTTTAACCCACTGAGCCACCCAGGTGCCCCTGATTCTTGTGTCTTGATTCTGGCATCAGCCAGATGAGGTCAACTTGACATCAGCCAAAAACAGCTCAAGGCCAGAAGTTCATATACAAGTGAAAGTAAATACCACAACATATTAACTTTCTGTATCTAATCTGTCAGCTCTTCTGTCACCACGATCAGCTTCCTGTTTATTTCACCTTCCCTCCTATACCCACCAAAGTGGCCCCATCACCTATTTTTAAAAAGAGAATCTTGGTAGGTGGTAAGTAAAATTCTAGAGGCATAATACCATGAAAATGAGGGGTGAGGGGGTGGGAAAGCAGTGCATTGTGTAGCCATTGAATTATTTTCTTTCTCACTTGCCTCCTAGTTTTCATGCCATTCTAACTAACATACTAATAACCTGCTTTTTTAAATATTTTTCTTTACTTTCTCGATCAGTGGGTTCTTCCTTATCTCCCCAACTTAGGGACAACTTGATACAATATATAATCTTTAAACTAAAAATTCCTAGTATTGGTTTTGAGAAGTTACATTGTATAAATCAAGAGCTTGAAGGCTGAAGTTAACACAAATTTTTCAACTCTTCTTCAATAGCAGCCCTGGTGTGTTTAAAGTCTGCTGGAATTCATTTCTCCTCCTTTCTAGCCAATTGGAATCTCAGGGGCAAGAATTTTACAAAGCCCCTTGCACATTTGGACTAGAAAATGAAAGAAGAGAACTTGGAAATGCTTTGATCCCCTCCACGTACTTCTCATTTCTCAATTAATCTGTTCAACATTAAATTCAGGTTTGTGGGGCGCCTGGGTGGCTCAGTGGGTTAAGCCGCTGCCTTCGGCTCAGGTCATGATCTCAGGGTCCTGGGATCGAGGCCCGCATCGGGCTCTCTGCTCAGCAGGAAGCCTGCTTCTCTCTCTCTGCCTGCCTCTCCATCTACTTGTGATTTCTCTCTGTCAAATAAATAAATAAAATCTTTAAAAAAAAAAAAAAATTCAGGTTTGTGCTTTAATGGAAACAACATTGTATCAAAATATTTACTGAGCTAATTACTCAGTTAAAAGAAGAGAGATTTTGTGAATAAATCTTAATGTGTATTTTTAGAAAATATTTTGCTTTTGCAAACTACTTTTACAATGAATATATCAATTTGTGAATATTCCATAGTATTTTTCTGGTAATTCATTATTATATAGAAATTAAGAATATGAATGATTATATGATTGCTAGTTATCAGTATGCTTCCCCACTATCAGTAATGTTCATATTTTCATATTCTATGTAAGACCAGCAGAATTCTTTTAAGAAGGCTAAGACACAGAGAGAACTCAGAAGGGAAGGAATTGCTGCTC
This sequence comes from Neogale vison, assembly GCF_020171115.1. NCBI lineage: Eukaryota > Metazoa > Chordata > Mammalia > Carnivora > Mustelidae > Neogale > Neogale vison. The sequence goes on along the minus strand of NC_058091.1, from coordinate 248,097,143 downwards.
ACACTCACCCATCCTTTCTTTTACCCCTGCTCCGTAGGCAATGTGCAGTTGATTTAAAAAAGGGTCCCTTTGCCTCCAAACACCTCTGCATTTATCACTTCATGCAGGAAGTCATTTTAATAAGAAAAGGGAGAAGTCAAAGTGATTTGTTTGTGTTACTTTACTCATTATTATGACAGCAGCATAGTCCTATTCATTACTCTGCACTGTTACCTGGGAAACTGTATCTCCTTTGGGCTTCACCAACTCTGAAGTGGGTACCATTACCCCCATTTTACAGTGAGCAAAATGGCTTCAGAGAGATTCACTGTGTACACATAGTTTTTGAAAAACTAGAAATTGCTTTAGAAATGTCCAGATTCACCTTTGTTTTAAAATAATATCTAAGGATATGTAGTCTCCGTTTAGATAAGATTCTGCACTGACTTTTGAAGACCCAAGTTGTGGCTTTTTGAGTTAGTATATCATAAACTCAAAAAATAAGCAGAATTTTGCTTATGTATTCGCTTCGTTGTTACTTCTCTTCTTAAAACTCCCAAGTTTTCCAAGCTTGTTTAGAATAAAACCTACACTCCATACTTTGGAGCACAACAGCTGGCTGCCGCTGACCTGCCTCTTGCCAGCCCCCTCTCTCCTCACTCACACCCTACTACATTCTGTTCCCATCAGGCTGGCCTCTGCTCAGTGCTTTAAGCCTGCCAAACTCGCCCCCACACTAAGGACTCTTTCCTGCTTGTCCCCCTGCCCTTGGGAAACTTGTCGAGATCTTCTCATGGTTGCCTTCCTTCTTGTGCTTCAGGTCTCACCACAGAGGTCCTCTCTGGAAGTTTCCCAACCACCGGTCTTAAATAGCAACCTCTGCCATCCCCTCCGTGTTATGTTCCTTGACCTCTCCGTTTATTATCATCATCATCATCATCACTCTGATAAAGCATTTCGTATACCTTTGTCCGGTATATTCTGTTTTTGTGAATCTGGTATTTTCATGATTTACTTTTGTATCAACCTCTCTCCTTGTCCCCTTCCTCTCTAAATAATACACTCCAGAAGAGCAAGGGCCATCAGTGTCTTGCTCAGTGCTGTGCACCCAGGCTCTAGAAGAGTGCCTGGCTGAAGTCCTGCTCTGGCTCAGGGATCTCAGTGCTGGGAGCAGGACCCTGACTTAGAGAACATCTCTTCCACTGACTGCTCAGGCTCCTCTCCATTCCCATCTTCTCCACACCTCTAGTTCCTCTTCTTCCCTATTGCACCTTTTTCACTTACTTTAGCTCTGCGGATTTCTAGCTTCGTTGTATTCAATGTCATGCATCATTTTCTCTCTTTTACTCCTCTACCCATCCAGCAGTAACTTTTTCATTTTTTAGCATAAACTGAATATTTGTTAAATACTAAGCAATATGGGGGGAGGGAGATACCTCCCTCCTCATCATAGCAAAATATAAAAAACAAACAAAAACAAAAAAATAAAACAAGTTTAAAAGGGTTCTTCAGGATATCGGCAAGGGTCCTGCTGCTTATTTCTTTCTTCCACCTCTGCACAGTTGTGACTGTGCTTTCCATTAAAGGTTGTTTTTATTTCTAGGTGATGGAAGTAAACCCTGTGTCTGGGTAACACTTGCTGTCACCTAATCCGTGCTCTCAAATCTTTCCTATGTCTGAAGTTTCAGATCAAAGACTTTAAGAGAATATACACTTCTGAGAAAACTGAACAACTCTGTGGTCCATCAGTGACCCTTGTGAACTCAGGACTCTACCTTATCAAGGGGTTTTGAGCAGATTTTGAGATCAATTGATCTGGGTTAACAAATCTTACTAGGCACAGAATTCCAGTGACTCCTCAAACAAAGAAAACAGTGCTGCCTAATTTACAAAGGCATATTGGCTGGCCTCATATTTTCTCAATATCCAAAACCTTTCTAGAAGCAAAATTCAGGAAAAAGAGGTGTTTGGTAAGCACAGGTTTGGAGTTAATGAAAACAGATGATGACTTTAAGCCATATCGCCATCAAGCTCTGGGGTCTGAGAGTCAAAGGAATAAAGCAAGAGCCTCCCTGGACCACAAGCCTTTAGCCTAGGCGGCTGTACTCACCCTTCCACTGGTACAGGAAATTGCAGGCCATTCATGCAATGCACGTTCCTATATTCCTGCTTCAATAGTGGTGCTGTTAGAATAAACTATCTAGTATCAGAGTGTATGTGTATGGCCGTTTTTTTAGAGAGCAAAATATTTTGGACTCTTCCACCTTCAGTACTTATTAAATTTTATTTTATAAAATATCAACTAGGTCAAACTAAAATCTTGCATTTTATGCAAAAGCATTTGTTTTAAAAACCTGCATTCATGAATGTGCATCAGTGACTACTGATCAGGCTAAAAAGATAGAAGAGAATAAAAATAATCAGAAGTTTGCAGTGCCCTGAACTCACTCCAGTTACACAGGCGTTTTATTTTAACTCGATGATTTGAGTTAAAATAAAATTTGGCAGTCATAATGGCAGTCACACCATTATGTGTGTGCTTTGCAACTAAAGTGGAGAGGCAGTACATGAAGGCAGCAGCTTTGACATGATTGGGAAAGTGGCTAGCCCCAGCTAATAACTAATGGTTAATTTATATGTTCTATCCATCACACATGTAAGTATAAATGAAAGAGAATTGGGTTATACAAAAAGCAAACTATTTTAAGATATGACTTTCACCTTGACCTTCTGTAACTCCAGACCAGCTCTGGCTTCTTAAGTGTCAGCAAGTAATTACCAAGCAGCTCAGAAAACTCCAGTCTGCCAGTCTCCCTGAAATGATGGAGTTACTGCAAGAAATACCTCTTATTCTTCCTCCTATTCTAGCTACCGTGGAGATCATTATTCTTCTATCTCGACAACATGGCTTTGTGATGGATGTGTTAAATATGGTTAGATTACAAGTTATTTTATTTTGACTTCATCATCACATTGCATCTGTGAGGTTTGGGGATGGGTGCATAGTCCCAGAAACCATGCAAATTCAAACTATGTCTTAGGACAAACTACTCCTATGATTTACCTCTATTCAACTGTATTAAAACTAGCTAACCCAAGGCTCTCTGCCAAGATTAGAGATGTGAAATTGGCAAAACCTGCATCTCATCCCCAATGATCTTAACTGTTTCATGATCTTAGCCATTTCATGTAAAGGAGAGGAATAATTTTCTACTTCACTGGTGCCCATTTCTGCCCTTGCGATCAAATTCTAATCCTGCACAGAGCATGGACGGTCTAGCTAAAATTTTTATGCAATTCTATTAAAAATGCTTAATTTTTATCTTTAATAACATTTTCCAACAAATACCACTACCCTTAACATATTTTACTTTCCAGAAATTATAGAAAAAGAATAAGAATAGACACCTGCGACCCTGCAATTGCACTCCTGGGTATTTACCCCAAAGATACAGATGTCGTGAAAAGAAGGGCCATCTGTACCCCAATGTTTATAGCAGCAATGGCCACAGTCACCAAACTATGGAAAGAACCAAGATGCCCTTCAACGGATGAATGGATAAGGAAGATGTGGTCCATATACACTATGGAGTATTATGCCTCCATCAGAAAGGACGAATATCCAACTTTTGTAGCAACATGGACGGGACTGGAAGAGATTATGCTGAGTGAAATCAGTCAAGCAGAGAGAGTCAATTATCATATGGTTTCACTCATTTGTGGAGCATAACCAATAGCATGGAGGACAAGGGGCGTTAGAGAGTAGTAGGGAATTTGGGTAAATTGGAAGGGGAGGTGAACCATGAGAGACTATGGACTCTGAAAAACAGTCTGAGGGGTTTGAAGTGGCGGGGGGGTGGGAGGTTGGGGTACCAGGTGGTGGGTATTATAGAAGGCACAGCTTGCATGGAGCACTGGGTGTGGTGAAAAAATAATGAATACTGTTTTTCTGAAAATAAATAAATTGGGAGGAAAAAAAAAAAGAATAGACACCTGCTTAAGCAGACCCAGGGAGCTCCAAGCCCCAAACAACATAGCTTTCACCACAGGCTGGGGAATTGTACCCCATAGACACCAGTCCCATAAAGTTTTTACACCTACATTTATTTTGTGCTGACAGAAGGAGGTCTCTGGCTTAGAGAAGAGTCTGATTATTTACTTACAGAACGTCTTGCATTGGTTTCCTGTACCCGAAACCCCTACTGGGTGATGCCATGAAAGCCAGATGTACCCAGTGTATGCAAAGGGCGGAGGTTAGTATCACAGGAGAGGAACTCTGAAATTATGAATCTCGGAGCTTTCATAGAATGCCTGGCAGAGTTATCCATCCTCCACTCAGAAGGAGAGAGCTTATCTTTCTAATAGGCACAAATTCTCCCTAAGGAGAGAAGGGCAAGGTCTCTAGAACCATTGCCCTTATAACATAGACTCATATCAGGGGTGATAAATCTGTCAATCTTTCTCTCTGAGGTACCTCAATTTAACTTCCATGGTTTGTGTGCTATTCTTTCATCCTTTGCCCCTGGGTGCTGGCATGTCCACTCAGAAAGCTCTGACATGACAGTGTTCATGGAACAATGTCTCCTGAAACTCCACTGTGCTCGCCTGTAAGATCACCTGTTATCTTAGTGAGGTGGCAGTGAATAACATGGCATGGCAGTGTTGGAAGCCATAAACTGCTTTTCTGTTGAGGTCTGGAAGTAACCATACTTCCCCTCAGTTCCTGTTTCAAAATGCTTCATCTTCTTTTAGTCCTTGGTGATCAGAATGAGTGAGCCTCTCCTCTTCTCATTCTTTTGCCTGTCAATAACTAATGAAATTCAATTTTTTGAACCCCCACTTTTATATTGATCCAGAAGACTGAAAGAAGCAATAAAATGCTTCTTTAAAGAAGTAAAAATCAAAGGTGACTTAATGTTGTTGTCTAGAAAACTTAAGAAACTTCCTCCAGAAGAAAATGATGCTCACTTAAAATAGATATTCCTTCTCTGATGGGTTACTTTGCATTCACTGGGAATTTTATTGTTTAGGCAGAAATGTGACTTTTTTATGTTAAATGTCTACACTTATGAGTAAAACAAAACAAAACAATCTCATCCCAAATGAAAACTGAGATATTGAAGGCTTATTTTCAATTGAAATGGAATTTCAGCATCAGAATTTCATTTAACTTATCTTTCAAAGGAAAGGTTTTATCCTGACAGAGATTAATGCATCTACTAATGACAGAAGCATTTGTCTTTTTTATAAACTTGACATCCTCTTCTCTCATCAATTCTAAACCAGGTCAAAAAGGCACAAACTGTTCTGCAGAAACTTTTAGGTAGTTAGAAATGCTGACACTTTATCATTGCTTGGGTGAAAATTAAAGGCAAGTGTGAAGAATAAAAATTTTTAGTTACTGCTATTATTTCTGTAATCGAAAGGTGTATTTTAGTTTAACACCCTCTGGTTGAGCTTATTACATGCAAATCTATGGCCTTTATAAATTAATAATTATTTTATTATTTATCCAAATGTTCCACTGAAGCTCAAATAGAGGGCAAGGTTGATCTTAGTATCTTAAGAAGTTTTCAGTAGATTCCCATCTGTTCTGATTAACTATTGCTGCATAACCAACTACTCCCAAAAGCTTTAGTGGCTTAAAGGAAATATTTTTTATTGTTCATGACTTTGTTGGTCAGGAATACAGCAAGAGCTCAGCAGATTCCCATGGTATCTGCTGGGATGGCTGGGGCTGGAGGGTCCACATTCACAGTGGTGTCTTCATTGACATGTCTGGAGCTGTGTTGCTCTTGGTTGCCTCTCCACATGGTGTCCCATCCTCCAGAGTCCTCTTCATGTGGCCAGGGCTTCTTAAAGCATGGTTTCCCCAGGAATATTTTGCTTTTTATGAGGTAGTTCAGGGATCCAATAACAAGTGTTCCAAGAGACAAAGGCAGATTCCTATAGCCTAGCTTTAGAAGTCATTTTTTAATTTAAATTCAACATATAGTACGTAATTAGGTTTTGATGTAGTGTTCAGTGATTCACAGGTTGTGTATAACGCCCAGTGCTCATCACCTCAAGTGCCCTCAATGCCATCACCCAGTTACCCCATCCCTCCACCCCTCCCCTAGAAGTCTGCCACATTCTGTTCGTTCAACACACAAGTCACTTAGGAAGGGGAATTCTGCTCTCCTTCTTGCTGGAAATAATTATGAAGAACATGTGGCCCTTTTAAATCTACAATACACTCAGTATGCTTAGAAATTGACTTCATCTTCTTCCTCTCCTAAAAATTGGAGAATAGAGCTTGAGGAAGAAACATGGACTCTTTCAAAGCTCAAAATTTTAAGCTCAATATCAGACAAATTGAAACAAACAAAATGATGTACTGAGCCATAAAGAAAAGGATCAAGAGTTGAACTTTTTTTTTTCTCAAGAAAAAAGTGTATTCACTGAAATACACTGAAATACACAGGTGTATTCCCTGAAAGTAAGTTTCAAAAGCACTTCATAGAACACCTTTTATAAAATTGCCTGTCAGTCTCTCACAGAAACAAAGGATTTCTAGCAGGCTGTGAATGCCATGATAGGAAGATATGTCAGTCTGGAGTTTTAATTAGATAGAAGTCTTCAGCATCGGAAATTTAAATCTCAGAAGAGGATGTTTACTTGCTTGCTTCACTTCTCCAGCAATTTTCTACTACTATGAGGAACCTGGTGCTTTCATACAGGTAAATCCAGCATTTTTGTTTACCAGTGGTTCATAAGAGAATCTAAAAACTGAAAAGAAAATCTTTTTATATTAAAGAATCATAGATATGATACATGTTTAAAATTGTCGAGCAACTGAACAATATCACTTACACTCCAGTAGACAATCCATACATGTTTTTTAGCAATTTTTCACCATGTCATTGTTTCCTTGTAATCTGTCACCCTCTTCTGTGCCCTGTGGGGTTTTGTTTGTTTGTTTGTTTGTTTATCATACAGAACAGTTCTGATTTACATGTATTTCAATATCCATGGATATTTTCAACTTCCAATAATGGGGTTTTAGAAATTATTTACCTTTTTTTTTCCATTGTAGTAAATCATTATCATCATTATCTTTTTTTTCTTTTTACATATAATGTATTATTTGTCCCGGCAGTATAGGTCTGTGAATCATCATGCTTACACACTTCATAGTACTCACCATAGCACATACCTTCCCCAATGTCCATAACCCAACCACCCTCTCCTCTGCCCCGGCAACCCTCAGTTTGTTTTGTGAGATTAAGAGTCTCTTATGGTTTATCTCCCTCCCGATTCCATCTTGTTTCATATTTTCCTTCCCTACCCCCCAAACCCCCCACTTTGCCTCTCAAATTCCTCATATCAGGGAGATCATATGATAATTGTCTTTCTCTGATTGACTTATTTCCCTCAGCATAATATCCTCTAGTTCCATCCACGTCATTGCAGAAGGCAAGATTTCATTTCTTTTGATGGCTGCATAGTATTCCATTATATATATATACACATACGTGTGTGTGTATATCTGTATCTATATATCTATATCTATATATCTCTATATAGAGAGAGATAGAGATATATATCACCTCCTCTTTATCCATTCATCTGTTGATGGACATCTAGGTTCTTTCCAAAGTTTGCCTATTGTGGACATTGTTGCTATAAACATTTGGGTGCACATGCCCCTTCGGATCACTACATTTGTATCTTTAGGGTAAATAACCAGTAGTGCAATTGCTGGGTCATAGGGTAGCTCTATTTTCAACTTTCTGAGGAACCTCCATGCTGTTTTCCAGAGTGACTGCACCAGCTTGCATTCCCACCAACAGTGTAGGAGGGTTCCCCTTTCTCCACATCCTCGCCAGCATCTGTCATTTCCTGACTTGTTAATTTTAGCCATCCTGACTGGTGTGAGATGGTATCTCACTGTGGTTTCGATTTTTATTTCCCCGATGCCGAGTGATATTGAGCACTTTTTCATGTGTCTGTTGGCCATCTGGATGTCTTCTTTGCAGAAATGTCTGTTGATATCTTCTGCCCATTTTTTGATTGGATTATTTATTCTTTGGGCATTGAGTTTGATAAGTTCTTTATAGATTTTGGATAATAATCCTTGATCTGATATGTCATTTGCAAAATCTTCTCCCATTCTGTCTGTTGTCTTTTGGTTTTGTTAACTGTTTCCTTTGTTGTGCAAAAGCTTTTGATCTTGATGAAGTCCTAATAATTCATTTTTGCTCTTGCTTCCCTTGCCTTTGGTGATGTTCCTAGGAAGAAGTTGCTGCAGCTGAGGTCGAAGAAGTTGCTGCCTGTGCTCTCCTCAAGGACTTTAATGGTTTCCTATCTCACATTGAGGTCTTTCATCCATTTTGAGTCTTTTTGTGTGTGTGTGGGTGTTGTAAGAAAATGGTCCAGTTTCCTTCTTCTGCATGTGGCTGTTCACTTTTCTCAACACCATTTGTTGAAGAGACTGTTGTATTTCCACTGGACACGCTTTCCTGCTTTGTCGAAGATTTGTTGACCATAGAGTTGAAGGTCTATTTCTGGGCTCTCTATTCTGTTCCATTAATCTAAGTGTCTGTTTTGGTCAAGACAGGACCATCCTGTCTTGATGATTGCAACTTTGTAACTTTAACTTTAACTTTCAAGCTCTTTAACTTTGTAAAGAGCTTGAAGTCTGGAATTGTGATGCCACCAACTTTGGTTTTCTTTTCAACATTCCTCTGGCTCTTCAGGGTCTTTTCTGGTTCCATATAAATTTTAGGATTATTTGTTCCATTTCTTTGAAAAAAAATTGATGGTATTTTGATAGGGATTACATTAAATGTTTAGATTGCTTTAGGTAGTATGGACATTTTCACAATACTTGTTCTTCCAATCCATGAGCATGGAACATTTTTCCATTTCTTTGTGTCTTCCTCAATTTCTTTCATGAGTACCTCATAGTTTTCTGAGTACAGATTCTTTGCCTCTTTGGTTAGGGTTATTCCTAGGCGTCTTATGGTTTTTGGTGCAGTTGTAAATGGGATAGACTCCTTAATTTCTCCTTCTTCTGTCTCACTGTTGGTGTATAGAAATGCCACTGATTTCTGTGCATTGATTTTATATCCTGACACTTTACTGAATTCCTGTTTGAGTTCTAGCAGTTTTGGAGTGGAGTCTTTTGGGTTTTCCACATAAAGTATCATATTATCTGCAAAGAGTGATAGCTTGACTTCTTCTTTGTGGATTCGGATGACTCATTTCTTTTTTTGTCTGATTGCTGAGGCTAGGACTTCTAGTACTGTGTTGAATAGTGGTGGTGATAGTGGACATCCCTGCCATGTTTCTGATTTTTACAGAAAAAGCTCTCGGTTTTTCCCCATTGAGAATGATATTCGCTGTGGGTTTTTCATAGATGGCTTTGATGATATTGAGGCATGTAACCTCTATCCCTATACTTTGAAGAGTTTTGATCAGGAAAGGATGCTGTACTTTGTCAAATGCTTTTTCAGCATCTATTGAGAGTATCATATGGTTCTTGTTCTTTCTTTTATTAATGTATTGTATCACATTGATTGATTTGAGGATGTTGAACCAAGCTTGCAGCCCAGGAATAAATACCACTTGGTAATGGTAAATAATCCTTTTAATGTACTGTTGGATCCTATTGGCTAGTATTTTGATGAAAATTTTCACGTATGTTCTCATCAAGGATGTTGGTCTGTAATTCTCTTTTTTGGTGGGGTCTTTGTCTGGTTTTGGGATCAAGGTAATGGTGACCTCATAAAATGAGTTTGGAAGTTTTCCTTCCATTTCTATTTTTTGGAATAGTTTCAGGAGAATAGGTATTAATTTTTCTTTAAATGTTTGGTAAAATTCCCCTGGGAACCCATCTGGCCCTGTGCTCTTGTTTGTTGGAGTATTTTGATGACTCCTTCAATCTCCTTACTGGTTATGGGTCTGGGTTTTCTATTTCTTGCTGGTTCAGTTGTGGTAGTTTATATGTCTCTAGGAATGCATCCATTTCTTCCAGATTGTCAAATTTGTTGGCGTAGAGTTGCTCATAATATATTTTTATAATTGTTTATATTTCTTTGGTGTTGGTTGTGATCTCTCCTCTTCTGTTCATGATTTTATTTATTTGGGTCCTTTCTCTTTTCTTTTTGATATGTCTGGCCAGGGGTCTATCAATATTATTAGTTCTTTCAAAGAACCAATTCCTAGTTTCGTGGATTTGTTCTACTGTTATTTTCATTTCTATTTCATTGATTTATGCTCTGATCTTTATTATTTCTCTTCTCTGGCTGGGCTTAGGCTTTTTTTTTTTCCTGTTGTTTCTCCAGCTTGCTGTGTACTTGAGTTCTTTCTTGTTTCTTGAGAAAGGCTTGTATCGCTATATACTTTCCTCTCAGAACCACCTTTGCTGTGTCCCAAAGATTTTGAACAGTTGTGTTTTCATTTTCATTGGTTTTCAGGAATTTTTTAAATTCTTCATTAATTTTCTGGTTGACCCATTCATTTTTTAGTAGAATGCCCTTTAGCCTCCATGGATCTGAGTTCTTTCCAATGTTCCTCTTGTGATTGAGTTCTAGCTTCAGAGCATTGTGGTCTGAAAAAATGAAGGGAATGATCCCAATCTTTGGTACCAGTTGAGACCTGATTTGTGATCCAAATGTGATTATTCTGGAGAATGTTCCATGTGCACTAGAGAAGAATGTGTATTCTGTTGCTTTGGAAGGAATGTTCTGAATATATCTGTGATGTCCATCTGGTCCAATGTGTCATTTAAGTCACTTCTTTCCTTGTTGATCTTTTGCTTGGATGATCTGCCCATTTCTATGAGGGGGATGTTAAAGTACCCTATAATTATTGTATTATTGTTGATGTGTTTCTTTGATTTTGTTTTTAATTGGCTTATGTAGTTGGCTGCTCCCACGTTAGGGGCATAAATATTTAAAATTGTTAGATCTTCTTGTTCGACAGAGCCTTTGAGTATCATATAGTGTCCTTCCTCATCCCTTATTATAGTCTTTGGCTTAAAATCTAATTGATCTGATATAAGGATTGCCACCCCAGCTTTCTTTTGATGTCCATTAGCATGGTAAATTGTTTTCCAGTCTCTCACTTTAAATCTAGAGGTGTCTTCTGGTCTAAAATGAGTTTCTTGTAGATAGCATATTGATGGGTTGTGTTTTTGTATCATTCTGATACCCTGTGTCTTTTGATAGAGGCATTTAGCCCATTAACATTCAGGGTAACTATTAAGAGATACGAATTTAGTTCCATTGTATTGCCTGTAAGGTGACTGTTACTGTATATCTAGTCTACTACTTTCAGACTCTCTCTTTGTTTAGAGGACCCCTTTCAATATTTCCTGTAGAACTGGTTTGGTGTTTAGAAATTCTTTTAGTTTTTATTTGTCCTGGAACTTTTTATCTCTCCTTCTATTTTCAATGATAGCCTAGCTGGATATAGTATTCTTGGCTGCATGTTTTTCTCATTTAGTGCTCTGAATATGTCATGTCAGTTCTTTCTGGCCTTCCAGGTCTCTGTGGATAAGTCTGCTGCCAATCTAATATTTTTACCATTGTATGTTACAGACTTCTTGTCCCAGGCTGCTTTCAGGATTTTCTCTTTGTCACTAAGACTTGCAAGTTTTACTATTAGATGATGGGGTGTGGATCTATTCTTATTGATTTTGAGGGGGGTTCTCTGGGCCTCCTGGATTTGATATTTGTTCCCTTGCCATATTAGGGAAATTATCTACAATTATTTGTTCCAGTATACCTTCTGCCCCCCTATTTCTTCCTTCTTCTTCTGGAATCCCAATTATTCTAATATTGTTTCATCTTATGGTATCACTTATCTCTCAAATTCTCCCTTCATGGTCCAATAGTTGTTTGTCCTTCTTTTGCTCAGCTTCTTTATTCTCTGTCATTTGGTCCTCTATATCACTAATTCTCTCTTCTGCCTCATTTATCCAAGCAGTAAGAGCCTCCATTTTTTATTGCACCTCATTAATAGCTTTTTTGATTTCAGCTTGGTTAGATTTTAGTTCTTTTAATTCTCCAGAAAGGGCTTTTATTTCTCCAGACAGAGTTTCCCTAATATCTTCCATGCCTTTTTTGAGCCCAGTTAGCACCTTGAGAATCATCATTCTGAACTCTAGATCTGACATATTACCAATGTCAGTATTGATTAGGTCCCTAGCCTTTGGTACTGCCTCTTGTTCTTTTTCTTTTTGTGGTGAGTTTTTCCGCCTTGTCATTTTATCCAGGTAAGAATATATGAAGGAGTGAATAAAATACTAAAAGGGTGGAAAAGTCCCCAGAAAAATGTGTGTTAACCAAATCAGAAGAGACCCCAAATAGTGGGGAGAGGAAAGGGGGTAAAAAGAAGTTTAAAAAAAATTTTTTTAATTAAATATATATATATTTATATACACATATAATATTTATATATATATATACACACACACACATACATACATACATACTAGACTGGTGAATAAAACAGAGCCACCCACTTGATTTTGGGTGTACTTTGGTCTCTTAGAACAAACTACCTCCCAAAATTTTAAAGAAAGAAGAAAATATACATACAAAAATAAGGGTAAACATGATGAAGGGATGGAATATGACTGTAAAGATGAAAATTTTAAGAAAATTCTAAAAAAGCAGTTGATAAGTTGGTTGGGAAAAGAAAGTGGAGAAAATTTGCTCAGGCTAGAAACTAGAACAATGTCCTGTGCCAGATTAAAGTTATATTTTGATCTATTAGAAGTTGTACCCCAAAAATTTTTAGAAGAAAAAACTCTATATGTATACAAAAAATAAAGTTAGATACAATGAAGTATAAAATATGACTATAATAATGCAGGATCAAAAAGATTTTTTTAAAGAAAGGTATTGTTAAGATAAACTAGTTAAAAAACATTAAGCACTGGGTATGGTGAAAAAATAATGAATACTGTTTTTCTGAAAATAAATTGAAAATGAAAAAAAAACATTAAAAGAGGAAAGAGTAGAAGTTAAAAAAATTAGAATAAGAAAAACAAAATTAAAAAATTTTTATTTAACTTTGCAAGACTAAAGAATCATGGGGAGAAAGCTATGAATTCCTTGTTTTGCTTTTCCCTCCTCTGGAATTCTGCTGTTCTCCTTGTTCAGTGAGCTTGGTCTTGGCTGGATGTTCTTGCTGATCTTCTGGAGGAGGGACCTGTTGTAGTGATTCTCAAGTGATTCTCAAGTCTTTGCCCGCGGTGGAATTGCACTGCCCTTGCCGTGGATGGGCTAAGTAATCTGCTCGGGTTCGCTCTTGGGAGGTTTTGTTTCCTGAACACTTTCCATAGAACTCGGGAGGATGGGAATGAAAATGGCAGCCTCCCAATCTCCAGCCCAGAGGAGCTGAGAGCCTGGGGCCCCACTCTTCAGTGTGCCCTCAGGGAAAAGCACTCAATCACTCCTGTCTGCCTGGTCTCCAGCAGAGCTCCGAGCTCACCCGGCCTGTGACCAAGCAGTTCTGTCTCTGGTACACAGCCCCATTTGAAGTCTCAAAACCCAGCAGATTCCTGTGTCCAGAGAAGGAAGGTGAGTCTCCCGGATCTGCCACTTGTGGGGTCCCTGCTCAAAGAGCAGTGGTCTGACTGTGCTGCAGATTACAGTTTAACATGACCCCGAGCTGAGAGCTCATTCCTCGGCTCTGTCTCTGTAGCTCACTTCCCCGCTCTAATACCTGCATGCTCTGCTACACTCTAACACCGCTGATCATTCTGTGACCCTGCAGGACCTGAAACCATGCTGTCCCCATGAGGGTTGCACCTCCGCTTAGCCTCTGGAGCAATGTCTTTCAGTGGAGCAGGCTTTTAAAAGTTCTGATTTTGTGCTCCATTGCCCTGCAGCTTGCTGGGAGCCGGCCCCTGCCCCCATGGACTATCTTTCTGTTGCTTCAGATTTACTTCTCTGCAGGTCCTACCTTTCAGAAAGTTGTCAATTTTCTGTTTCTAGAATTGCTGCTCTTCTTCTCTTTGATTACCTGTTGGGTTTGTAGGTATTCGAAATGGTTTGATAACTATCTAGCTGAACTCCTTTGACCTGATGTCATCTCAGTCTGCTAGTACTCCACCATCATCTTCTTCTTTTTTTTTTAAGACATCACTGATTAGTGGCTCTAAATAGCTGTTTGTTGCTCTGAAAATGATAAGTAAAGAACTGTTGCTATCTCTTTATTTCTTGGCATTCTCCCCTTAGGCAGATGCTGGCTCTCCTGCTCTTAATATTATATATTGATTTAAAGAAGAAATGTTTCTGATAATTTCAGATAGCTGCATAAGTTCTCTGACTCCCCCCGCCCCACTTTCTCTTATTAATTATAGACTATTAAATAGTTATTCATGTTATAAATAGTTTTGGTGTGCCTACTATATTCCTCTCACTAAGGCACTAATTTCTGATCATAAAAAGTTGATGAAAATAGAGCTGTTGCCCTTAAGGAAGTCATAGTCTAGCAAAAAAGGAAGAAGAGCAAAGATCCATTGCAAACCACATAAAATGCCATGGTAAAGGAATGCACTGGAGATTCATCAGAGTCTGCAAATTTTTCTTGTGGACAAAAGAGAGCAGGCAGGGATCATCTTCTCTAAAAAAGGCCAAATAAAGACCTTTACTGTCATACTAAGGAATTTGGAATTTATTCTGTAAACAAGGGTCAGATGATGACAAGAACAAACATGCATTTAGAATTTTTTGCATAACCAAATGTTAAAGTCTATGACCTTTATCTTCAATTTTGTGAAAATTTTCAACATATTGTTTATAGAATTGTCTATCTAGCCATGCATGCATACATATATATAAAGTGCTCTCCCTTCCCCAGACCTTTCCATCTGAATGAGTTTGCCTCTCTACGTATCTTTTCTGACTTTTTAGAATAAATCCTCAGAAGTACTTTATTATGAAGGAATTCTTTATTTGTTATTTATTACCTCCTTGGAAACAGATACATGGTCTATTTTTAACCAATATTTATATCGGAAAAGGATACAGGTTTAGGTAACACTACAAATAATAATAATAAAAATAATATATTGGTATCTATCACTTTCTAGCACACTACTCATTATACTTTCTCATTTTGTTCCATAATAATCTTATAAGGTATGTATTATGATTATTTCTATTTTACAAAGAAGCACACAGAAACACAGAGATTAAGTTACTGAGTGTAGGTCCCATGGCCAGGAGATGGATCCTCAAGGATTCTATTACAGACACCAAGATTTTATAGTGTATAAAATGGTTCAAATAAGAGACACCCCCCCCAAATTATGGTGCACACAGCTGCTTAACAGATGTTATCCTATATTCTGATCATTTCTAAGCAGATCATACTTACTATTTTTTTATTATTTTTATGGTTTTATTTAGCTGTATAATCCTGAAAATTTTTAAACATCTCATTTTGCTCTAATAGCTGATGCTAAAGTGTGCCTTCCTTTTATTTATTGCAATATAATTTGAATTCAGCAAAAATACACAAATCTTAGTGTACAGCTTGATGAATTTTTACATATGTGTACCCATAGTAATTCCACCTAGATCAAAACATACCACAAGCTTCTCCCTAATGCTTTCTAATAAATAACTAACCATGCACTCTATCACATAAATTAGTTTTGTTCCCTTTCAGAATTTCATATGAACACAATCATACAGTAGTACATTTTTGAGTCCTCTATCCATCACTCAATGTATTGTTTTTGTGATTTATCCATGTGGTTACATGGGGTGGTAGTTCTTTTTCCCCACTCTATAGTATCCTATTGTCTGATTATATCATAACTTTTAATGATTTATACTATGGGTGAATGTTTGAACTGTTTTCAGTTTGGGGCTATCATGGATAAAACTTTTTTGTGTTTACATGCCCTTGTTTCCCTTGGCCATGTAAGACAAAGAGTAAAATTGATAGAACATAGACTAGGTATATGTTTAATCTTATTAGTATGTGCAAAGGGTTGTTCAGAGTGATAAACTATTTCATTTACACTCCTACCAGTTATGTGTGAGAATTTTTATTCCTTACAGTGTCTCCAGTAGATATAAGTCTAATTTTAGCTTTTCTGGTATTTTATTTTGATTTTAACTTCATTTTACTGAGTTATCACTGGATCGTGATATAAAGAGAAGATTGGGCATTGCAAGAAAAAACAATCCATTAGAATTTTTATTTCAGTTGTTGAAGATCTAAAATGTCTATTTTAGATCTTAGTTCTATTTAGAATTTCTGTTTTTTCTCATGAAGTGTCCCATTTCTTCACAAATTACATCCATCTTTTCCTTTAAATTATTTAATATATTGTTAATAATTATATTAATGTCCTTGCCTGCTAATGGCAGTAACTTGTCTATTTGCGAGTCTTTTTCTATTGACTCCCTTGGTTCTGAGCCACACGTTCCTCTTGTTTCATGTTTGTAATGTATTTTATTGTATTCTGAGATTTCTGTATAAAAGAATATTGGATACTGAATATGATTTGTTTTGTTTGTTTTTGTTTTTTTATTTCTCAGAGAGGCAAACCCTTTTCTCTGTCTGACAGCTTGTTTCAGGGCTGTTCATTCAGATTTGTCCCAGCATATGCTGGGCTGGAACTAGGTTGAAGCTGTAAATAGACTGAAATCACCGTGATTAACTCAAGCCCCAATTCCCTGAGGTGACATCGCTTTGATATATTCATTATTTGTGTAGGGACAGGATTGGAGGAAATTTTAGATATTTTAAATTCACCTTTAGATTCAACTCTAGATGGGCTGCAGAACCCAATTACCTTGATGATGCAGTATGTGATTTCTTTCTGTTCATCAGTCCCTCCTTTAATGTTGTTTTCTGAGCAAAACTATAGGATGGAGGAGAATTAATGACCCAGTTGTTCGTCCTTATATTGGACTGTCTTTTTTTTTTTTTTTATATTGGACTGTCTTGCAGATACAGTCCATACTGTTCTCAAAAACCCAAATGATTTCCCTTTCCTCATGCAAATTTTCTCTAATGTCCATTGTATCCTCACCTGTACCAGGCACCTTTCTCTAAGTATGAATACTAATATGGTTCTATTTACCTGTAAAGGGCTTGCTTTACTCTGCAATTCTGACCATCACTACCTCTTTCCCATTTACATCAGTTTGCTGGTGGTAGAAAAATATGCCAATTCAAGTAACTCAGTCATGTCTGTTTTAGAATTCAATCACTTTGGGTAACTACCCAATTTAATTCAGGTCCCCACTGCCTCTTTCTCATTTTTACTTCTTGGTTATATACCTAGCATCTAATGTGCCATTTGCCTTCATGGCACTGGGAGATAGTTATCATATCCTCAAACCCTTTGTTTTGGCTTCTGTTGATGAGCAGCAGCTTAAGTGATCCCTATCATCTCAAGTTACCATTGGTAATGTTAATGATTTGCAAACATTAGATCCTTGCAATTTCTATCTTCTTTGCCATCTTTATTCTCTCTTGGACATTTTTCTTTTCCCTTTGGGGCTCTTGTCTCATGCTTCCCATCACCACCTTGGGGTATAAAGGGCTCCAGGAATCTCCCCTCTAGACCATCTGCTTAGATCACTCACTCAGCCATTGCCTGGATACTGTTTGGAAGCACATGCCTCTGAGGATAAAAAACCTTCTTAGAGACACAAAGTGAAGAATAACTCTATTGGTTCTCAGATTCACCCAAACCTATGTGGAATTTCTTTTAGCGTGACCCTAGGGATCTCAGTATAATGAAGAGCAGATGGGCAGGTTTTCACATTTGCATTTATGCTTTGTTTTGTTTTGTTTTGTTTTGTTTCTTTTTTTCAGGTCTTTCCCTCCAAAACGCCACCTTCTCCTTCTATAATTCAACAAAAGTCTCCCTGCTCCACATTGGCAAAAAACTATTCTCATAGTATCATTTGGAATCTTTCCCTATTTTATGGTTTATGTTATTAACTCATATTTATAGTTTTCTTGACTCTCAAGATGAGTCAGTCATGTGGAAATCAAGAAAATCTTTTCGTTAGCTCTTGAAATTAAGAGTTGTGGTTTTTAAAATGAAATAAAGTGATCATTTCTGTTAAGAGCTTAATTACCTTATTTTCTCTACCTATATTTGCCTTTCACATTAGTGAGTAGATATATGAAGCTATTCTGCTACCCAGATCCTGGGATCAGTTAATGGTGTAAAGAAACATGAAAACGTGATTCATAAAACTTCACCGTAGGGGCGCCTGAGTGGCTCAATCAGATGACTAACTCTTGATTTGGGCTCTGGTCATGATCTCATGGGTCTACAGATTGAGCCCTGCATAGGGCTCTGCACTTAGCGGGGCATCTGCTTGGAGATTCTCCCCCTCTGCTCCTCTCCCCCCCAACACATGTGTATATGCTCGCTCTCCCAAATAAATAAATAAATAAATCTTTAAGAAAAATAAAACTTAATTGTATTACCTCTATTGGTGAGGTTTTTGACAGGAAAACATGGCATACTCAAAATGCAGAAATGATTTTTTTTTTTTTTTGAGAGAGAGACAGTGCACAAGCACTAGTGTAGGAAGAGCAGAGGGAGAGAGAGAGTCCTAAGCAAGCTCCATGTCCAGCATGGAGCCCCACGTGAGGCTTGATCTCACAATACTGTGATCATGGCCCAAGCTGAAATCACGAGTCAGACACTTAACCAACTGAGCCACCCAGGAGTCCCAGAAATGAAAAAACTTTAAGAAAGGAACTATTTACTAGGTATGGACAGGGTTGAAGGAAGCCTCTAGAGGTGAAGGAAACAGGAATTACCCTCTTTAGGTAAAAGGTGAAGTAACTGGTTTTAGAGAAAATAGAGCAACTATGTCCTTTTATATAGCTCCAGGAAAGACATGATCATTTTCATAAACCATTAGTACTTAATAGAGGTAGAAAGCAGTCTTCAAGCTACAGGTGTCATATTAAGACTTTAAAATAATGTGAACCCATGGTAAATATTAAGGGATTTATTTCAAGATGCTCAAGTTCGGGCGCCTGGGTGGCTCAGTGGGTTAGAGCCTCTGCCTTCGGCTCGGGTCATGATCCCAAGGTCCTGGGATCGAGTCCCGCATCGGGCTCTCTGCTCAGCAGGGAGCCTGCTTCCTCCTCTCTCTCTGCCTGCCTCTCTGCCTACTTGCGATCTCTGTCTGTCAAATAAATAAATAAAATCTTTAAAAAAAAAAAAAGATGCTCAAGTTCTCCAGATTTGATGTGCCTGAGAAAGTGCTTTCCTTAAGGAGGATGGAGATTGAAAGTAACAGGAATGTTGGAATATTTTAAATTGCAACATATTGTGTAGTGGAACAAAGCAAGTGATGCCAGTTTTCATTTAAAGAACTTTTCCCAACTTTCCCAACTTCCTTCCCAATTATTTTTCATGTGAATTTAAGGGCAGTGTAATTCTTGCTTTATTGTATATGTAATTTCCCCTTTCCATAATTTTTTCCTCACACAATTCCTGTTTTTTTGTTTTTGTTCGTTTGTTTTGTTTTAGGAAGTGAGGCGGGAGTGAACTCAGTCTACATATTATTCTAGCTATATACCAAGTGACTACATTATCTTTACACTTTTTTTTTCTTTCTTTGTCTTCCTAAGCATTCAATATTCATTCTTGGAGATGCTATCTGATATTATTGGATGAGATTATTAATATTGAATGAATGAATAAATGAGTGGGGAAAATAATCTCTTGGAAGCTATAGTCAGTCTTGCTAGGTCAACCACATTTCCTTCCTTTATAGTCTTCCTTTATTCTTTTAAAGAACCATGTTTTTACATCTACAAGCACTTATCCCTTTGCATTATAATTGTTGCTTTTCTTGTCTTTCCCAGGCTACACTTTGAACTCTGGAAATCAGGGCCAGTGCTTTATTTATCTCTTGGGATTTAGCAGAGGACCTAGCACACAGTAGGTGTTCAGTAAAAGTTTCCTGAAGTAATTAATTTGTTCCTGTCCTCATGAGGTATGTTTCATTCCTAATCATTTTTTATATCTGTTCCAATGATCAACACCCAATTTGTTAACCACACATCATATCCAACTATTCGCTTGGCCATTCCCAGTACCCCAACTTTCAACTGAATGTAGACACGACCTATTCTTTCTCACACTTTAAACTGTTGTCTGAATTCTCCTGTTTCTTTTTCATCCCTCTTACTTTCTTGAGTGTTTTCTCTTTCTATTAAAGTTATCATGGTGGGGCCCCTGGGTAGCTTAGTGGGTTAAGCCTCTACCTTCCGCTCAGGTCATGATCTCAGGGTCTTGGATCGAGCCCTGCATCGGGCTCTCTGCTCAGCAGGGAGCCTTCTTTCTCCCCTCTCTCTCTGCCTGTCTCTCTGCCTACTTGTGATCTCTCTCTCTGTCAAATAAATAAAATCTTGTAAAAGTTATCATGGGTGCCTGGGTGGCTCAGTTGGCTAAGTGACTGCCTTCGGCTCAGGTCCTGGTCTCGCCTTGGGCTCCCTGTTCAGCAGGGAATCTGTTTCTTCCTCTCCCTCTGCCTGTCCCCCTGACTTGTGCTTTTAAAATCTTAAAAAAAAAAAAAAAAGTTATTGCCATTTTGTGCTTTCCCTCCATTAAGCTTTTGGGATGCCATTCCCTTCTTTTACACACTTTTCCACCTTCTTTTGCTGTCCTCCAGTGAGATTCTCTCTCATCTGGAGCCTGTTCTTCCTTCCATAGACACTCTTTTTTTTTTTTTAAGATTTTATTTATTTATTTGATAGAGATCACAAGTAGGCAGAGAGGCAGGCAGAGAGGAGGAAGCAGGCTCACTGCTGAGCAGAGAGCCCAATGCAGGGCTCGATCCCAGTACCCTGGGATTATGGCCCCAGCCGAAGGCAGAGGCTTTAACCCACTGAGCCACCCAGGTGCCCCATTCTATATGAACTCTTAAATAATTTTCATATAGCTTATCGTAGAGCTTGTTCAACCTTACAATTATATCAGCTTTCTGCTTCCTCCAGATCATCTTCATCCCAGATTCTTTTTATAATCTAAATCATGATTGCTAACATTTCTCCACTCTTTCATGTGCTTGTATGTATATATATATATGTATATATATACACACACATACATACATACATAACAGCATATAGCTATATCTATCTCTCTCTCTATATATATATGTCTCTCTCTCTATATATATGGTGTCACTTATCCTCAGTGCAAACTTATAAGGTTTATATCATGAATATTCTCATTTTTATGGTTAAATGTGAGGTCTAAAAAACATGGCGGACCCATCATTCATTTATTAAGTAGCTGAGCTGGTATTCTGTCTCGGGAGCTCATAATCTTAACCACTATGTGACACTAGAGACCTCCTGTATTTTCTTGTCACTCTGTAGGCACAAGTAGTCACATGGACAAATGTCACCAGCCCAGGTATTTTTCTCCCATTTTATAGCCCTGTTGTCTCAGATGCTTATACCTGTGTCTTATTTTATAACTTTTGTGTAGTTTGCATAAAGGTTCCACCGAAGACTGATTGTTGCCACATTTGTAGTTGCCATTTCAGACCGCATTGCAGGGGGGACCCTCCACCCAGGACAATATCCAGAAAGTTTGAACATCCCAAAGCCCAACCGGCCTGGACAGCCCCAGAGCCACCGCCTGCTGAAAAGGTCCGTTCTGCGCATACCCATGCCTTGAGGTTCAGAGATGCTGCGATCTGAAAGCAGTTGAAGGATAGTGAGGAGCCAGATCACTGAAGTGGATTCATGAGTCACCCAAGGCATCTAATTCCAATATCCACCCTACCCAATGTCAACTGTTCTCCAAGTAGGCAGAGCTGGAGAGAATTGAAAAGTCTTGCTAGGGTAAGGACGGAAGGGGCGAACCAGAAACCTCTATTAAGAAACCTTTGTGGGGGGCACCTGGGTGGCTCAATGGGTTAAAGCCTTTGCCTTTGGCTCAGGTCATGATCCCAGGGTCCTAGGATCAACCCCGGCATTGGGCTCTCTGCTCAGGGGGGACTCTGCTTCCCTTCCTCTCTCTCTGCCTGCCTTCCTGCCTACTTGTGATCTCTGTCTGTCAAATAAATAAATAAAATTAAAAAAAAGAAAGAAAGAAAGAAACCTTTGGGAATCCTGATTGCTGGTCTGGTTGCGAGGGGGCGGGGCCATCGGAACGTGGTGGCGCATGCTAATGCGCATGCGTTCCCTCGTGCAAGCAGGTAGAGAGCTGGTCTGTTCAGAGACCCAGCAGCTTGACCCGCTTCCAAAGAGGCAGTATTCCGATTTCCCTAGGGAATTTTGGGGGCTAACCAGGCATCTGCCGTGGTCTCCACCCGCACCTGCACTGGGGCTTTTATTCATCTTGAAGCCAGATCCTGGAACACTGCGGCCTTAATTGGTGAGGCCTGCAGAGTAACAAGGAGGGACATCTGGGAGTTGCGCTTTAAGGAGAAGCCAGTGACCGGAGCAGCCTCATAACCAGGTGGGGATTAACTGCCCTCTCATTTGCAGTCCCAGTATCAGATGATATTGCGTGGGGGACCCCTCATCCAGAAAAGTAGTCAGGTGGTTTGGACAGACTCTGGCCTCTCAATCCTGGACCTCCCGTAGGCGCAGGTCTGCTGAAAGTTTGCATGTGCCTCATGCACCTGCGGTTGGACCATTAGTGCATCTACCATTGTTGCACTGCCCTCTCTTCCTCAGCATACATCTCTGGCTAGATGTCAAGATCCCTGAGACAGAGATGACTGAGCAAATAAAAAGTTAAGCCTGATTTGCAGGTAAGTAGGCACAATATGATGATACTATCCAGAAATGAACTTTGCAGTAACTCAGGGGTGTCCTTGGACTGTAGTAAGGAAGCAATAGTATCCTATTGGCTATGTCTTCAGATGCTGTATCTGGAGGGCCAGGAAAAAGAGATAGCAAGAAGTGTGAATGTACACCGACTCATGGCTAAAGTTTGGACGGAATGGTTGGATAATTGGAAGGAGCAGTGTTTGAGGAAGAGGAACAAGATTTGAGTCCATTTTAAGTATGGTGGTCTCAGAAGGGGCTCCAAGTATAAGAATACATGTGTTCTATCTGAATAGACATCAAGGGCACTTTGAAGAACAGGATTTAATTAATTAGGTGGACAGTATGACACATTTTTTTGATGTTTGTGTGATTCGTTCCAGTTACCTTAGTGCTTTGTTTGCTCAGTGTATTGATGAGATAAGTGGCAAAATGACAAAGGTGGGATTTCTATGTATTTTCAGCAACTTTGGCTTTCCCTCAGCTAAGTTCAGCTAACCCCATTGCTAAAAGTGCCCTATATAACCAGAGACAAAAACTGACCCTTTCCCCACAAATTAGGGAGGGTAGGGTCCAACAGGCAAACATGTCTGCATGACAAGGGGAGAAATTCCCCTCTCCTGGAATAAATATTTATTTTGGATAGAGATTTGTCTTTTTTAGATCGTCCTGAATACTTTATTTCCCATCATTATATCCCTTATACATTGTTTTTAACAAAGAAACTATTTTATGGTAAAAAAGTGAGAGAACAGGCTGATGCTTAAAGAATTCATTGCAAAGTGGTACAGTGGGTGATGTAATAACTGGGTGACAACAACTTTTAAATTTGAGGTATTATCCCACAGGGTGCTCTGTATGCTCTGAACCAGTAAACCAGTAACCAGTATCCAGTTCTTCCCCACCCACCACCCCAACCTGTAGCCAGAATATAGTCATTAAGGGCATGGTACTTTTCATTATTTCTCTTAATGGCCTTCTTGCAAAGATTTTGCTTTCATTCTCTCTGTCTATACTTTTGATGATTTAAGATTTTTGGTTTCCAAGGCTGGAATGCTTTCACAAGGTTGTGTAATAATGGTTCAGTTGACCTCACTGCTGAAGCCCTCAGTTGACTATTGGGGCATCTCCTCCCTTGAAGCAAAAAGAAGGGAGTTGCTAGATGTGGTGACTGACCCTAGAGTGATTATGATTGATGATATTGCACAATAGAAGGAAGGAAAAGTAATTCTGAAACTCGGGGTAATCTCAGGATGCCTCTTAGCATGGTAGTTTCATGGGAGTTTCAAATAAACCAATGACAACAAAGTAATAGTTATAGTAACAACAACTACCAAAGCTCAGCTCCCACAGGGAGAAAGATTTGGATCATTCAGTTCTACCATCTGAGGATGGAAGTTGTAAATACCAACTATGACCTCAGTACCAGTTGAAGAATCAGCTGTAACAGTGTTCCTTGATATTTTTGTTTGCTTGTTTTCATTTTTGCTATTTGTTTATTAATCAATTTCCTCCCCCACCCTTTTTTACTTTTTCCTACTACTTCATGTACTGGTGGTGGTTTAGTGTAAAATTTATTTCTGGGGGCGTCTGGGTGACTCAGTGGGTTGGGCCGCCGACTTTGGCTGGGGTCATGATCTCAGGGTCCTGGGATCGAGCCCCGCTTCGGGCTCTGTGCTCAGCGGGGAGCCTGCTTCCTCCTCTCTCTCTGCCTGCCTCTCTGCTTACTTGTGATATCTATCTCTGTCAAATAAATAAATAAATAAAAATCTTAAAAAAAAAATAAAATTTATTTCTGGGTTTTCAGTATATCAGGGTAACACTATAACTAAATTAAGAAGAATTAGAAAAACCCCCAGATAGGGAAATAATGGAATGAAAGCTGTTATTTGGATACTGAACTTGGTGAATGCGTTTAATTAAAACCAAATATTGAATAAGAAAAAGAGGGCCCCTTAAATGATGAAGCATGCAGTCCACAGTAAAGCTATAAGTTTCAAGCATCTTGATTCACCACCATCACACCAAAGATACATAAGGCAAAAATGCTAGTGGAAATTCATAATAGTTGTAGGTGAATTCACATAAACTCCATCAGTTCATGTTTGAAAAAGTAGGCCAATGTACATACGCATGCATTATATGATTAATGTTATCAGTATGTCTCAAACTCAATATCCTGACAACAGATAATACTTTTTCTTTGTGTAGTCCCGTGAAACTTGTACAACTACTGGTTATTTAATAGGCCACCAAAAAATAAATTCATGAAAGTAGAAATCACAAAAATCATATTGATTTACTTTTAAACTAAATAACCTAAATATTCTCTTTTGTTTTATATTCATGTAACTCCCCTGTTTCTTTTAGTGAACATTTTGCTGTTAAAATACTTAATAGAGGACTTGGAAAAAAAGAATGGAAATGCTTATGAAGAAATTGCTTCTGGCTGCTGCATTGGAAAGAGTAGAATCAAGTTGCTGCATATTTTCCCTCTAGGGAATAAAATAATCCATTCTTACTTTTTACTTAAAACAAACAGAACCATTTACAAATCTTTCATTTTCTCTTAATAAGCCTTCAGATCAACTCAGGCTGGTACTAACAAGCAGAACTTTCCTTGAGGAAAGATATTTGGAGAAATTACTACTTCATCCTATTTTGCTTCTAAATTATTTTATTCATTATAAACCAGGTCTCACAGTATTCTGGACCAAATTAAACAGGACTCAATTATAAAGATGGAGCATACTGGCTACTTAGTAAGATGAATCACAGAAAAGAAAGAAGGGTCTACTGAGGTTCCCTGTATTTCAGTATATTTTAAAAGTTATTGATCACTCTCAACATTCTGGACAGAAGATATCTCTGTATATGTTTAATTTCTTTAGAATGTTTCTCTTTTATTCCTCTACCTATATTCTTATCTAGAAACATATCTTGTTTCTCAGCAACAATATGCATTTGTTTATCCATTCAATTCTTATGTGCTCATATTGGGGTTTTGCATAATCTCATTACTCAGAGATCTGGCAATGTAATATACAAAACAAACCAGGTGTGAATGTGAATTGCAGTGCAAATATGAATATAATGAGTAACAAAGAAATAGCATCAAATGCTTTAGGAATTCAGTCTTCCAGTGAATATTTCATAAGGGCCTAGTAAGTGGCAAATACTATTCCAGGTACTTGAGATAAAACAATGGACAAAACAAAGTACCCATGCCCACATTCCGCTAAAGGAAACAGAAAACAAAAACCAAAAAAGAGGCAAATATGTCAGAGTATATAATGTGCTATGAAGAAAAGTAAAGCAGGGTAAGGAAGGCAGCACCAGAGTTGCTGTCTTGGGGGAAGCAGGCTCTCTGCTGTCTAGCCTGGGAAGGTGTCCCTAATAAGGTGACAACTGAGCAGAGATTGGAACTAAGGACACACTGATACCTGATATAAAAGTTTCCTTAGCAAAGGGAATAGTAAGTGAATGTCTTAAGATGGGACTGTATTTGAGTTTGAAAGAAGAGCAAAGAAGCACGTGGTTATAAGGCATCAGTGGGGGTGGAACGTGGTAAGTGATGGGACCTTAGAGCTTATAAGAGGCACTGTGAGACGTAACAACTTTGGCTTTAGCTTAAGAGATGGGAAGCCTTATGATGTTATAAACAGGAATGATGTGATCTTACGTGGGTTGTACAAGATTTCAAGGGAGCTCAAATAAAGGGAGGAGGGTGGACAGATACTTTTGCCTAAAACCTGTCATCGTGAATGGAAACATGTATAATGGACAGAAAAAGCAGTGGCTTTAATGAAAATCACGTACAGTTAATAGCTGTTGGATGATGCTAATAAGAAAGGATGAAAAGTGGGGCCAGTAGCCAAGTCTTGGTTCTAGGGCTGAAAATCAGAATTGGAGAAATAGAGTTTGTGGTACTTGTTGGATTAGAGGCAGCTCCAGCTTAAGTTTCCTCAAGTGGGCAGTCAACCCGGGTTCACCTTTCTAATTCTTCCAATAAAGAGACAACCAGTTTTCACCAACATGCGTGAGCAGATGGAGGACTATTTTAAAAACAAAACTGGGCAGGTCTTGGAACCAAATATCAGTGAAATGATTACCTGCAGCTTAGGTGATCCAGGAAAATAAAGGAGCCTTATTCTATTAAAGGTGCCAACCAGTGTCGTGCTAAGGATATCTTTTCTCTTTATCTCTCTCCAACATCAGACACCACATATAGCTTGTGGGAATAATTTTTTTTTTCTCTTTGCACTCTAACAACAGTTCCTTTTATCTCTTTTTTCTGTATATGTTGCCACATTGCATTACTGTTATTTAGTGATATGTCAGTCTTCCTTCACCAAGTTTTGAGCAGTTAGAAGCTAAGAACCATGGAGCATGCCTTATTCATCTTTGCATTTCATGTCACTAGCGTAGTGTTTGGTATGCAGATTTACTAAAGGAATAGTAATTTAATAATAATTTAAATATATTTCTAGGTACATGGAAGCAAGTAAGTATAACATTTTCTGGCTAGCTCTAATTTTTAAAAAAATCATCCTCTAAAACTAGTTATCTACCTTTAACTGGGTAAAAACTTATACATTGGCTGTTCATTATTGTCATTATGGAGGGTTTATAAGTTTTTTTAAAGATTTTATTTTTATTTATTAATTTGACAGAGAAAGATCACAAGTAGGCAGAGAGGCAGGCACAGAGGGGGGGGGAAGCAGGCTCCCTGCTGAGCAGAGAACCCAGTGTGGGGCTCCATCCCAGGACCCTGGGATCATGACCTGAGCCAAAGGCAGAGGCTTAACCCACTGAGCCACCTAGGTGCCCCTGGGTTTATAAGTTTTATTTCCCTCAAAATTTGGAATAGGATAATTATGATTTTTCCATTAAGAATTAAGCATTCAAAGGACAAAAAAAACCCAAACATAGGGGCGCCTGGGTGGCTCAGTGGATTAAGCCGCTGCTTTCGGCTCGGGTCATGATCCCAGGGTCCTGGGATCGAGCCCTGCATCGGGCTCTCTGCTCTGTGGGAAGCCTGCTTCCTCCTCTCTCTCTGCCTGCCTCTCGCCAACTTCTGATCTCTGTCTGTCAAATAAATAAATAAAATAAATCTTTAAAAAACAAACAAACAAACAAACCCCAAACGTGTGTGTGTATGTGTAGTTATACATGTGATTATATTGAATAGATAATTGTAAAAAATAAATAGCACATTTGATTAGTAATTACATTGTAATTTTGATTGAGTAGGTACTCTGTGACAGGGCGCTTCTAAGTGCTTTGTGTACTTTTCATTATTTAAACCACTTCATAGCACTTCTCAACTTTGTATGTCAATAAATTTGCAAATATAGTAGCAGATAATTTTCTGCCAAAATCAACATAAAATATCTAGATTATCTGCGTTGATAAATATGGCGTGAGAATTTGGAAAGCTAGTCAAAGATCTATCGCCCAACTTTTAACTAGACCCCAAGGAGTGCGTTTTATTCAATCTGTTAAAAAAAAAGATCATCCCTGATTCAGATAGTTCTAAGAAAGAAAACAGCTGAAATATATCCAAATCCTTTTATGAGGCCGACTCAAATTAGGCAAGGATGTCATACAACCTGAAACTGTCATTTTAATTTTTGGTATGAAAACAATTGCATATATCCTAGATTCAAGCAAGTAAAATTGCATGTGAGAAGCAGATAAGTTTTTTTTTTTTTTAAGATTTTATTTATTTATTTGACAGACAGAACACAAGTAGGCAGAGAAGCAGGCAGAGGGAGAGGGAGAAACAGGCTCTCCACTGAGCAGGGAACCTGATGTGGGACTTGATACCAGAACCTTGGGATCATGAGCTGAGCTGAAGGCAGCCGCTTAACCGACTGAGCCACCCAGGCGCCCTGAGAAGCTAATAAGGCTTAATGTAGAAACCCAAAGATGGCTCAGCATTAGTAAATTTGCTAATATAATTGTCTATATTATCAATGTAAAATTGGATTGTACAGTGTGCAATATCATTATAACTTGATTATCTGGATAGATTAATAAACACTGATATAAGGTAGTCATTCCTAATTTGATGAATGAATGAAAAACTCTTAGCAGTCTGAAAGTAGAAGGACATTGGAGTGCTGGGTGGCGCAGTCAGTTAAGGGACTGACTCTTGGTATCAGGCCTGATATCAGGGGCCTGAGATTGAGCCCTGTTTCCAGGTCCACACTCAGCAATGGCGTCTGCTTGGGTTTCTCACTCCTTCTTTGGCCTCTTTCCCCTGCTTACTCTCTTCTGTCTTTCAATCTAAAAATAAAGTTTTTTAAAAAGTAGAAAGACTCTGCCTTTATAAGTGGTGTTCTGTGAAATGTCTACAACAAACATCATAATTGGAATGGCAGATGAAAAATTAAGAACTTCCCTCTCAAAGTGAGGTATAAGCAGTGAGTCCTACTGTTAGCACCCTGTTGCCTTGGGACCACTGCAGCAAGGGGGCAGAAAATGATGACATAAAAATATTGGTAAGAAAGGTTTTTTAGTGTCCAATCTCCATTTCCCCCAAAGGTAAGATATGAAAATATGGATATTAATACCACCTTTATACTGTTTTTAGGTGTACTTGAATGTATTTTCCCCCTAAAGGGTTTAGCAGAATGTCTTACACAGAGCACTTGAAGACCTGTCATGACCACCACCATTGTCATGACCATTTATTCCCTGAGCCTGCAGGGTTAAAGGCCCAATCAAAACTCCTTTCTTGATTTAAGAGGGTTGGTCTACCACGCCAAGGTAAAGGTGGAGATTAAACATACCCATTTTTAGTAAGCATCGTAGAAGGAGTAAAATAATTCAGGAGGGAATTTAAAACAAGAAAAAGAGATGATCATATAAGCATCTAGATGGGGAAAATGTTACAAAGGAGTAAGAAATCCAATAGCTTTTGAATTTTGAACTCTGAAGGATAACTTAATGTGCTTTGAGACATTGAGAAAATTTGGGAAGGGATGCCTGTGTGGCTCAGTTGGTTAAGCATCTGCCTTGGTTTCAGGTCATGATCCCAGGGTGTTGGGATAGAGTCCCACATCAGGCTCCTTGCTCAGCAGGAAGCTTGCTTCTTCCTTTGACTGCTGCTCTACCTGCTTGTGCTTTCTCTCTCTCTGACAAATAAGTAGAAAAGAAAACCTGGGGCAGCTTTGAGGGTGAGTTGGTTTTAAGTAAACAAAAAACTAAACAAAACAAAAAATACATAAATTCAAGGGGGAATGCGAAACTATATAAGAAGGGAAACATGCTTATAGTATAATAAATAGGGTTCAGCTATTAATAGCATTTATGTATTTTTAATAATTCAAATATTCCAACATTCTAACTCTATTGTAAGAATGGGAGAAAGAAAAATATGTGTGTGCAAGTATATGCTTGCAAGAATGCAATTATGTAGGGGATAATTGACTTCCATAGTAATAAGTCAGTAAATGAAGCCAAGAACTGAAAATTCAAGAGATAATATTAATAACTCTGTTGTTTAGATACATAATTCAGAAGGTAAATACCAAAAGAGTGGCTAAACTAACCAAAAGTATATCCTATAAGTAGCGAGAAATGGGGTGGTGTGGGAGAGAGGACTACATACTATTTTGGGCTTTTTTGAAAGTTTTAATTTAAATTCCATTTAACAGGGGTACCATAGTTAATACATCAGTTAAGCATCTGCCTTCAGCTCAGGTCTTGATCTCCAGGTCCTGGGATTGAGCCCCACATCAGGCTCCCTGCTAAGCAAGAGCCTGCTTCTCCCTCTCCCTCTGCCTCCCCAACCCTACTCATTCTCCCTCTCTCTCTCTCTCTCTGCCAAGTGAATAAATAAAATCTTTTAAGAAAAGTAAAAATAAAAAAATATCCCAGTCAAGTTAGAGTGTAATCTTAGTTTCATGTATATAATTTAGTGATTCATCACTTACATGCAATACCTAGTGCTCATCATAAGTGCTCTCCTTACTACCCATCATCCATTTAACCCATCCCCCCTCCCCACCTGCCCTCAAGCAACCCTCAGTTTGTCCTCTGCAGTTAAGAGTCTTTTCTCTGCTTTGTCTCTCTTATTTTCCTTCCTATGTTCATCTATTTTGTTTCTTAAATTCCATCCAGGAGTGAAATGATAATGGAAGTTGTCTTTCTCTGATTGACTTACTTCACTTTGCACAGTACTCCCTAGCTCCATCCACATCGTAGCAAATGGCAAGATTTCATTCTTTTAAGTAAGCCGAGTAATATTCCATTGTGTATATTGTGTTGATGAACATTTGGGCTCTTTCCATAATTTGGGTATTGTTGATAATGCTGCTGTAAATACCAGCATGTATCTTTTCAAATTAGTATTTTTGTATCCTTTGGGTAAATACCTAGTGGTGCAATTGCTGGATTATAGGATAGTTCTATTTTTAATTTTTTGAGGAAACTCTATACTGTTTTCCAGAGTAGCTGCTCCAGTTTGCATTCCTACTGGCAGCGTAGGAGGGTTCCCCTTTCTCTGTATCCTCGCCAACACCTCATTTCCTGTGTTGTTAATATTAGCCATTCTGAGCCGTGCGAGGTGGTACATCATTGTGGTTTTGATTTGTATCACCCTGCTGATGAGTAATGTTACACATCTTTTCTTATGTCTGTTAGCCATCTGGATGTCTTCTTTGGAAAAATGTCTGTTCATGTCTTATGCCCATTTTTAAACTGGATTATTTGTTTTTTGGGTGGTGAGTTTGATAAGTTCCTTATATATTTTGGGTACTATTCCTTTATCAGATATGTCATTTGCAAATGTCTTCTTCCATTCCATAGGCTGCCTTCTACTTTTGTTGATTGTTTCCTTTGTTGTGCAGAAGCTTTCTATTTTGATGCAATCCCAATAGTTTATTTTTGCTTTTGTTTCCCTTGCCTCAGCAGATACATCTAGTGAGAATTTGCTATAGCCGATGTCAGAGAGGTTACTGCCTTGTTCTTCCCTAGGCTTTTAAAGGTTTCCTGTCTCTCATTTAAGTCTTTCATCTATTTTGAATGTATTTTTATGTATGGTATAAGTAAGTGGCCCAGTTTCATTATTCTGCATGTTGCTGTCCTGTATTCCCAATACCATTTGTTGAAGAGACTTTCTTTTATCATTAGATATTCTTTCCTGCTTTGTTGAAGATTAGTTAGCCATATAGTTGTGGGTTCATTTCTAGGTTTTCTCTTCTGTTCTTCTGATCCATGTATCTGTTTTTGTGCCAATACTATACAGTCTTAATGATTGCAGCTTTGTAATATAAGTCCAGAATTGTGATACTTCTAGCTTTGCTTTTCTTTTTCAAGATTGCTTTGACCATTCAGTTTCTTTTGTGGTTCCATGCAGATTATGGGATTGTTTATTCTAACTCTATAAAAAGTGCTGGTGGTATTTTGATAGGGATCGCATTGAATATATATATGAATATATTCAATATATAAATATAAATATATTTATATTTATATATATAAATATATATTCAAAAGATAAATATATTGAAATAAGTGTGTGTGTGTGTGTGTACACATGGGTGTGGAACGTCTTTCCATTTCTTTGTGATCATCTTGAATTTCTTCCATCAGTATTTTATGGTTTTCAGAGTACAGGCCTTTGCCTTTTCCGTTAGGTTTATTTCTAGGTACCTTATGGATTTTGGTGAAGCTGTAATTGGGATTAATTCCTTGATTTCTCTTTCTGCTGCTTCATTATTGGTATATAGAAATGCAACAGATTTATTATACTTAGATTTTGTATCCTATGACTTCACTGATTTCATCCGTCAATTCTAGCAACCCTTTGGTAGAGTCTTTTGGGTTTCCTATATATAGCATTATGTCATGTGCACATAATGAAAGTTTTACTTCTTTCTTAAAAATTTGATTGCCTTATATTTCTTTCTGTTTGATTGCTGAGGCCAGGACCTCCAGTACTATGTTAAGTAAGAGTAGTGAGAGTGGACATCCCTGTTTTGCTCCTGACCATAGAGGAAAAACTCTTTATTTGTTCCCCATCAAGGATGATAGTAGCTGTGGGTTTTACATATACAACCTTTATGATGTTGAGGTATTTTACCTTTAAACCTACTTTGTTGAGAGATTCCTGGGTGGCTCAGTTGGTTAAGCAGCTGCCTTTGGCTCAGGTCATGATCCCAGTGTCCTGCGATCGAGTCCCACATTGGGCTCCTTGCTCAGCAGGAAGCCTGCTTCTCCCTCTGCCTCTGCCTGCCACTCTGTCTGCCTGTGCTCACTCTCTCTGCCAAAAAGCAAACAAACAAACAAACAAAAAACCCCACCAACCTACTTTGTTGAGTGTTGTTTTTTTTTCAAAGATTTTATTTATTTATTTGACAGACAGAGATCACAAGTAGGCAGAGAGGCAGGCAGAGAGAGAGGAAAGGGAAGCCGGCTCCTCACCAAGCAGAGAGCCCGATGTGGGGCTTGATCCCAGGACCCTGAGATCATTACCTGAGCTGAAGGCAGAGGCTTAACCCACTGAGCCACCCAGGCGCCCCATTGAGTGTTTTTATCATGAGTGGGTGTTGTGCTTTGTCAAATGCTTTTGCTACATCTATTGAGAGGATCATAGTTCTCACCCTTTATTTTATTAACGTGGCATATCACATTGATTGATTTGCGAAAATTGAACTACCCTTGCAGCTCAAGAATAAATCCCAGTTGATCATGGTGAATGATTTTTTTTTTACTACCCTATTGGGTTTGATTGGGTAGTATTTTGTTGAGAATTTTTACATCCAAATTTTTAAGGAATATTGGCCTATCGTTCTCTTTTTTAGTGGAGTCTTTGTCTGGTTTTGGAATCAGTGTAACGCTGGCCTCATAGAATGAGTTTGGAAGTTTTCCTTCTATTTATTTATTTATTTTAAATAGAGAAGAATAAGTATTAACTCTTCTTCAAATATTGGTAGAATTCCTCTGTGAGGTCATCTGGCCCTTGATTTTTGTTCATTGGGAGACATTTGATTACTGCTTCAATTGCTTTGCTTGTTCCTGATCTGTTCAATTTTTCTATTTCTTCTTGTTTCAGTTTTGGTAGTTTATATGTTTTTAGGAATTTATCCATTTCTTCCACGTTGTCCAATTTATTGGCATATAGTTTTTCATAGTATTTTCTTATAATTGTTTGTATTTCTGTGATGTTGGTCATTATTTCTTCTCTCTCATTTGTGATTTTATTTATTTGGGTCCTTTCTCTTTTCTTTTTGAGAAGTCTGGTAGGGGGTTATCAATTTTATTGCTTCTTTCAAAGAACTGGCTCCTGGTTTCATTGATCTGTTCTCCTGTGTTCTTTTTTTTTTTTTTCTTTCTGGTCTCCATATTATTTATTTCTGCTCTAATCAATATTATTTCCCTTCTTCTGCAGGCTTTCAGCTTCAAGTTTTTTCTAGCTTCCTTAGGTGTAAGGTTAGGGTATTTATTTGAGATTTTTCTTACTTCTTGAGGTAAGCTTGTATTGTTATATATTTCTCCCTTATGAGTGCTTTGTCTACATTCCAAAGATTTTGGACCATCATGTTTTTATTTCCATGTACTTTTTAATTTTTAAATTTTTTCTTTAATTTCTTGGTTGACCTATTCATTGTTTACTGACATGTTCTTTAATCTCCATGTGGTCTTTCTAAATTTTTTCTTGTGGTTGACTTCATGTTTTATAGTATTGTGGTCAGAAAATATGCATGGTATAATCTCAATCATTTTGTACTTATTGAGGCCTAATTTGTGACCTAGTACATGATTTATTCTGGAGAATATCCCATGTGCACGTGAAAATAATCTGTATTCTGCTGCTTAAGATGAAGTATTTAGAATATTTCGGTTAAGCCCATCTGGTCCAGTATATCATGCAAAACCATTGTTTTCTTGTTAAGCTTTTGACCTGATGATCTGTCCTTTGATGTACATGGGGTTTAAGGTCCCCTGCTAATTCTGTGTTATTATCAATGAGTTTGTTTGTGCTTGTTATTAATTGTTTTATATATTTGGGTACTCCCGAGTTGGGGGCATAAATATTTGTAGTGGTTAGATCTTTTTGTTAGATAGTCCTCTTTATTATGATAAACAGCTCTTTGTCATCTCTTGTTACAGTCTTTGGTTTAAAATCTAGTTTGAATGATGTAAGTATGGCTACCCTGGCTTTCTTTTGATGGATGATTGCTATTTCTCATAGTAAACCTTTTGTTACCATTTTGCCTTTCAAACTGTGCATGAATATCTTTTAGAAAAGTAAAAGGTAAGTTTACTTTTTTAAAGATTTATTTGTTTATTTTAGAGAGAGAGAGCATGCATGTGTGGTAGGGAGGGACAGAGGGAGAGAGAAACTTAAGCAGACTCTCCTGAGCCCAGAGCCCAAGATGGGATTCACTCTCATGACCCTGAGATCACAACATGAGCCAAAACCATGAGTCTGACGCTTAACCAACTGAGCCACCCAGGCACCCCTAAGTTTACATTTTAAAGAGAGGCCCTAGTTTTGAATCTTCTCAGCTCATAACTTGGTGATTCCCTGGTGACAGCTCCCTGATCATCCTTTTATTTTCTTCTCTTCTCTTCTCTTCTTCCTTCCTTCCTCCCTCCCTTCTCTCCTTCCCTTCTTTCTTGTTTTCCTTTCTATCTCTCTCTTTCTCCCTCCCTCCCTTACTCCCTCTTTCTTGTATAATGAACATACAGTGTTATATTCCTTTCAGGTATACAATACAGTGATGCAACAATTCTCTATGTTAATCAGTGCTAATCATGATAAGTATACTCCTAACCCCCTTCACCTATTCCTCCCATGCTCCCACCCCCACCTTTCCTCGGGTAACACCAGTTTATTCTCTGTATTTAAGCATCTGTTTTTCTTGTTGTTGTTTCTTTTTTTGTTATTCGTTTGCTTCTTAAATTCCACATATGAGTGAATTCATATTGCATTTGTTTTTCTCTGATTTATTCACTTAGCTTTATACCCTCTGGAGTCATCCATGTTGTTGCAAATGGCAAGATTTCATTCTTTCTTAAGACAAGTAGTATTTTGTTATATACACCACATCTTTACCCACTCATCTATCAGTAGACACTTGAGTTTCTTCTGTATTCTTAGCTATTATAAATAATGCTGTGTTGGGCATAGTGGTGCATGTATCTTTTCCAATTAGTGTTTTCATCTTCTTTGGGTAAATTCCTTGTAGTGGAATTATTGGATCATATGATAATTCTGTTTTTAATTTCTTGAGCAATCTCTATACCATTTTCCACAGTGAGTGTACCAGTTTTCATTAACAATAGTGCATGAAGGTTCCTTTTTCTCCACATTTTCACTAACACTTGTTGTTTCTTGGGTTTTTGATTTTAGCCATTATGACAGGTATGAGGTGGTATCTTGATTGTGGATTTGATGTTGAGCATCTTTTCATATGTCTGTTGGCCATTTGTATTTCTCTAAGGAGAAATATCTATTCATGTCTCCTGCCCATTTTTAAACTGAGTTACTTATTTTTGTTGTTGTTGTTGTTGAATTCTGTAAGTTCTTGATATATTTCTAACCCTTTTTTGGGTTCTATAACTAACCCTTTTCTGGATATTCCATAATGAATTTTTATATTTACTTATTAACATTTAGACCAGTGATTTTATACTCATAGCTCAAAGTTTATACCTGGTCTACGGATCTGTTTTTATGGTTTGCACAATGTTGGTCCAAAGAGGGCTTTTCAAGTGTAAATTGGTTGCCGTCATCTAAAATTGTTGGATTCGCACACAAAAAATGTGATTTCCAGTTTCTGTTGAAACTCCGGCAACACTTGGGTCACCTTCCAGTGTGGCAGAAATTAGCTGGAGCTGAGTAGCCACAGCCCATTTCACAGGGGCCATGCCCTCTTAGTTTTCTACAGTCTCTACCAGTTCCTGTTCTTTCTTTGACGATGAAACAAAGTGTCAATTGCCATTTATCACTGTGCTTGTGCTCTTGCTTTTTTGTAGTGGAGTTATGAGAAATGTTTCTCTCTCAAGGAAATAAAAATGAGAGGGCTATATGTTTTTTAAAGAAAAACGGGAATCACATACTTCTTACTAGAATTGAAGAGGACGCTACTTATTCAGCATGCAAACCAAGTGTGTCTGTGTTAGAACAATGCAGACTAAGATATTATTTTTTTTAAAGATTTGTTTATTTATTTGAGAAAGAGGGAAAGAGAGAGAAACTGGGGGGAGGAGCAGAGACAGGGGAGAGATGAAATGCTCCAACAGGCTTCTAGCTGAGCATGAGCCCCCCACACGGGGCTCCATCTCAGGTCCCCAAGATCTGAGCTGAAATTAAGAGTCAGCTGCTCAACTGACTGAGCCACACAGGCTCTCCCAGACTATGACATTATATGAAACACGATTCTTTGGTCAGAATTACGGTTTAAGTGTTTTTAAGTTAAAAAGAAAAAAAATTTCTTAGTCCCCAGAATATAAAAGACTGTATTTTTAACAAGTTTTACTTTTTTTCCTATATGTGAAGACATAACTAGTACTATGTGGAATGCAGTTATATCGTAAGTAAGAATATTATCTAGGTTTTTAAAATATTGTCTGGCAGATGAGAATATTTATTATTGCAACAAAATGGTGAACCTAAAACCACTAATAATACTTTCTAAATTGATTCTCACCAGAAGTACTGCTCATCAGCATGTTGAAGATTTAGCTGATCATTCCCAGAACAGTTGCATGAAAAATGTTAAATTGTTTGTGGTATTCTATGGCAGGTGTTGAGAATACAGATGTAAATTTCCACCTGGATAATATTTTGACAGAACTCTTGCATGATCAAAAAGATTGGACATGGTGCCCATGACAAGCACTGCGTAAAGAACTGATTAAATTTTATTTTGAAAAGCATCTTATAAATTTTAACATAGACTGGTCAAAATTGTTAAGAGTAACTACACATTGTTCAGCTGAGGAATGGCCCTTCTGACAGTGGATCTGTTAGAGAAAAGTGAAAGGAGACAACATTTTGTGATGTTGGGTGAACTTAAGTTCATTACCTCATTCAACAGGATGGAATTGTATTCAGAGGCTCCAAGTGGGGGTGCCTGGCTGGCTCAGTCAGTGGGGCATATGACTTGATCTCAGGGTCATGATTTCAAGTCCCACACTGGGCAGAGAGCTTATGTAAAAAAAGAAAGTTTAAAGTGAAAGCCTTCATGTATCATATAAGATCTATCAGTTCAAGGAGTAAGAAATTCCAACTCAAGTTGGCTTAAAAATGGGAAAATTAATAATTTCATAAGCAGAACTTCCAGAGAAAGGGAAGGTTTTAGGATTGACCGATTCAAAATTTCAGTGTCATTAATGATCATATGCATGCTCAATGTCAATTTTATACTCGGGCTTTAGCAAGATGCCTGATGGAGAAGGTACTGAACACATTTTTTTTTTTAATAATAATATCCAAAAGAAGAAAGAACCAGTCACTGGAAAGAGGAATTTTATGTAGACCAGTGAAGCCTGTCCTGGAAGCAGAAGTTGGATCACTTTGCCCTGACATACAAGAACACTTAGATTTTCTAGGAAAAAATCAGGACTCTATTGGGATGGAAGAAAATGGATATACATGTTAGGTTAGAACAGACAGTGTTGTCTTAGACGTGTTTCCCTTGCTTGAACTGGAGACAGTTCAGTTTTGATTGATGAACTGCAATCACAGTATGGTGGTTGGCTCTCTCTCTCTCTTTTTTTTTTTTTTATATTTTATTTATTTATTTGACAGACAGAGATCACAAGTAGGCAGAGAGGCAGGCAGAGAGAGAGGACGAAGCAGGGTCCCCGCTGAGCAGAGAGCCTGATGTGGGGCTCGATGTGGGGCTCGATCCTAGGACTTTGGGATCGTGACCTGAGCTGAAGGCAGAGGCTTTAACCCACTGAGCCACCCAGGCACCCCGGTGGTCGGCTCTCTTAAACTGAGGTTAAGTCGTTCTCTCATGAAGTGGTGCTGAATCCTTCTATGGAAATTTTTAAGATCACTAACCAATGAAGACTGGATCAAAACCTTTTGGATAAACATTTTAACCTCTTGAAATCCTTTGTTTCTCAGTGTGTTTAAAAAGATTTACACCATGGCATGTTTTGATTTGCTTATTTGTTGTGAAATTATGATTCTGGGAAATTCTTTACAGACCACAAACAAGTCTGCCTGGATTAGGAGAAAGTTGGTTTCCCAAAATTTAAGTAAGGGCCTAAATTACATTCCAAAAATTGGGAGATGAAAGACCAATTTTCTAAAAAATTCCCTTTGGTTACAAACTTTACAAAAAATAAACTATAAATTTCCAGTTTACTTTTCCATCATAAATTTGAAAATGTAACTGCAAAACTACTAATGGATAGTACTGAATTACAGGACTCCACAGGACTGAAACTAAATGGGATAATATTAGAAACCAGAATTCTATACATTTCTTAGAACTTGTGCCCTAAAAATGCAAATCATGCTACAAAATATTATCCATGCTCATAAATACCTATTTTTGTGTACCACTCTTTTCATTTTTTAAAAAAGATTTTATTTATTTATTTATTTATTTATTTGCTAGAGAGCATGCATGCACAAGCAGAGGGAGTGGCAGAGGAAGAGGGAAAAGAAGAAGCAGGCTCCCTGCTAAGCAGGGAGCCCAATTCAAGGTCTTGATCCCAGGACTCTAGGATCATGACCCGAGCCAAAGGTGGGTGCTTAACTGACTGAGCCACCCAGGCATCCCTGTACCACACTTTTAAAATAGGAAACTACTTAAAAATAGGTACTGTGCCATATTAAATGTTCAAAAACTGAACTAGCTCCTGATTTTTATAGTTTGGTGCCATAGAAATGTGTCAGGTTTCAGACTGCAAATCAAAGTAGTAACATGTCAAGAAAGAAAACTTTTAAGAATTAAGTATTGCTCGTGTGTTCTCCCCATTTCTTGACATTTCTGCAAAGAAGGCATCCGAATGACCAACAGACGCATGGAAAAGGGCTCAAAATCTCTTGGCATTAGGGAAATACAAATCAAAACCTCAATGAGATACCACCTCACATCAATCAGAATGGCTAAAATTAACAAGTCAGGAAACGACAGATGCTGGCGAGGATGTGGAGAAAAAGGAACCCTCCTACACTGTTGGTGGATATGCAATCTGGTGTAGCCACTCTGGAAAACAGCATGGAAGTTCCTCAAAAAGTTGAAAATAGAGCTACCCTACGACCCAGCAATCGCAGTACTGGGTATTTACCCTAGAGATACAAATGTAGTGATCCAAAGGGGAACATGGACACCAATGTTTATAGCAGCAATGTCCACAATACCCAAACTATGGAAAGAGTCCACATGTCCATCAACAGATGAATGGATAAAGAAGAGGTGGTATATATATATACAATGGACTATTACACAGCCATCAAAAAAGTAATCTTGTCATCTGCAACTACGTGGATGGAACTAGAGGGTATTATGCTAAGCGAAATAAATCAATCAGGGAAAGACAATTATCATATGATCTTATGGATTGTGGAATTTGAGAAACAAGGCAGAGGATCATGGGGGAAGAGAGGAAAAAATGAAATGGGATGAAACCAGAGAGGGAGGCAAATCACAAGAGACTCTTAATCTTAGGAAACAAATGAGTTGCTAGAGGGGGGAGTGGGTGGGAGAGACAGGGTGGCTGGTGATGGACATTGGGGGGGATATGTGCTGTGAATTGTGTAAGACTGATGAATCACAGACCTGTACCCCTGAAACAAATAATACGTTATCTGTTAATAAAAAAAATAAAAGTACAGCCACAAAATTTAAAAAAAGAAAGAATTAAGTATTGCTATATTTATAACAGTAATATCAAATATTATTTTCATTTTATTTTGTTAAATGCTTACACTGAGATTATATTTCTGGTAGCTGGATTTTTTTTTATACATGCTCTGCTTTTTTCATTTGAATTACCCGCCTATAGGCATTTGATTTGGAATCTGTTTTAAATCTGAATGTTATTTTACTTTAAAACTCCCTGAAAATTATACCGAAGACTGGGAAATGATTCTACTTTGACCCTGTGAGGACTACTTCCTTAATTCCAGATCTGTGCTGAGGCTGTTTCTTCAGTGATTCACAGTTATCCTTTGTGGTGGTGCTACTGTCATTTAGTTCTAGACTCTACTACATGTTTTGTTTAATTTTATATGTCAGTTTTCTGTGCCTTGTCCCAGAGTGCTCAGATATTTGGTCAAACATTATTCTGGGTGTATCTGTGACTGTGTTTCTGGATAAAATTAACATTTGAGTTGGTAGACTGAGTAAAGCAGTTCACCTTCTCTTATGTGGGTGGGCCTCATCCAATCCTTTGAAGGCCTGAATAGAGAAATAGGCCTAGTTAAGAGGAAATTTTCTCCCATTTGACTGACAGTGCAGGAGGTGTTGCTGTTTTCTGGCCTTCATACTTGAACTAAGACATCAGGTATTCCTGGACTTGAGCTTGTGGGCTTTCGGCCTGGAGCTATACCATTGCATCTCCTGGGTTTCCAAATGCAGATCTTGTAACTCCTCAGCCTCCATAATTGCATGAATCAATTCCTTCTGATAAATGTCTTTTTCTCATGTGTTTATAATATAGGTATACTATTTCCGTATATAGAGAGAGATATAGATCTACAGATAGATGTTATATATAGAGATATATACATCCACATATGTATACATATATGTGTATATGTGTTTGTGTGTATATATATATATATATATATATGGAGAGACAGGAATGTACATATGAAGCAGTAAGTGTTTATGATATATATATGTGTGTGTGTGTGTGTATAATATAAATGCCTATCTGACTGATGCCCTTTCTCTAGAGAACTCTCACTAGAAACCAGTTTTTCATATCCTCTTGCTTTCAGTAAAAGTTAAATTGGATAGTTTATTGGTTTTATGCTTCTCTTGATTGTAGCTGAACCCAACCTTTCCATATAGTGTATTAGGGCCTTACTTCTCAAATGTGGGGACCTTGTTAAATGCACTTGTAGTATACTAGGTTTGGAGTCAGTCATTGATTTTTACATTTCCAGCAAGCTTTCAGCTGATAGCTATACTGCTCCTAGGACCATTCTTTGAATAGTATATTTTTGGAAAATTACAATTTCACAAATATTGGGCTTAAACTTTAGCAGTATAGGAAGGCTCACTTTTTGTAGTCTTTGTCTTTAGATTTGTGTCTTGCCATTGCAGCACAGAAATTACTTTAAATGAGACCAGTTTTCAGAATCATTTATTGCCACCTAATGATAGCTTAGAAAAACATTGAAGGCTTATTATGAAAACACACCATATTCTTTTTTTTTTTAAAGATTTTATTTATTTATTAGACAGAGAGAGAAATCACAAGCAGGCAGAGAGAGAGAAGGGGGAAGCAGGCTCCCTGCTGAGCAGAGAGCCCGATGCCGGACTCGATCCCAGGACTCTGAGATCATGACCTGGGCCGAAGGCAGCGGCTTAACCCACTGAGCCACCCAGGCGCCCAACACACCATATTCTGAGTAGCTATTATACTTCAAGGAAAATTATCAAGTCTGATCTTTTACAATGTTTCCATAAACATTTGTGACTTCTCTGATGGAACTAACTTAGATATGAGAAAATTTTCTTTTTTATATAATTTTTTAAAAAGAATTTTTATTTATTTATTTATTTGACAGAGAGAGAGAGCACAGTCAGGTGGAGTAGCAGGGAGAGGGAGAGGGAGAGGGAAAAGCAGGCTCCCCACTGAGTAAGGAGCCAAAAATGGGGCTCTGTGCCAGGACCCTGAGATCATGACTTGAGCCAAAGGCAGTCACTTAACCAATGGCATCACCCAGCTACCCCAGATATTAGAAAATTTTCATTCATACCCATCATTTTAGACTTACTACCTACTATGTATTTCATAAGGCAATGAAGAAAGGCTTCAGAGTTAGACACAATTTAGGGAAATAATCTAACTTCTTTAGACTTCAGTTTACTTACCTGTCAAGGGAAGCATATCCTTTACTACCATATAACTCCTCTTTTTTTTTTTTTAAGATTTATTTTTAAAGATTTTATTTATTTATTTGACAGACAGAGATCACAAGTAGGCAGAGAGGCAGGAAGAGAGAGAGGGAGAAGCAGGCTCCCCGCAGAGCAGAGACCCCACCCCAACGTGGGTCTCGATCCCAGGACCCTGAGACCAAGACCCAAGCCAAAGGCAGACGCTTTAACCCATTGAGCCCAGGTGCTCCTAGCATAATTAATATTTAATTCAATAGTAGTTTCTCTTGAAATTTCAGAATATCAGAAATATTTTAATTTTTAAGGAAAACAATTTCAAGTAACAGACATATTTATACAAAGACACAATATGTTTTTCCTATTGCTACCAAATCCCAATTATATGTATAATTTTAATTTTATATATATATAAATATATATATATTTATATATATATAAAGTCTTTGTTATAAAGAAACACTACTGCCTTTCCCTAAGTCTTCTGGAAAGTAGAGCTGGAGACAAGGATTATGTTGGTAATAATTTGGGGGTACAAGCCCAAGGCATGGAAAGCGAGGGAAAATGGAAATAAAGCAAGAGATATAATGTGATGAGGACAACTTGTTTACTGGGGTAAGTACAGGGCTTCTCAGGAGGGAATACAGAGGAATTGAATTTGGAGTAACCTAAAGGAGTGAGAAAAAAAGACATTAATCTGACTAGCTTTTTCTATTTCCCATTTTTTTATTTTTCAATATTTATCCCAGTGTGGTCAAGGATTCTGGAATGCATCATTTGGACTTTCAGCGATGAGTCAAGTAATGATATCCTG
This sequence comes from Neogale vison, assembly GCF_020171115.1. Classification (NCBI taxonomy): domain Eukaryota; kingdom Metazoa; phylum Chordata; class Mammalia; order Carnivora; family Mustelidae; genus Neogale; species Neogale vison. The sequence goes on along the minus strand of NC_058091.1, from coordinate 248,053,508 downwards.
TATTCTGAGGTGTGGTATTTATCCAAATCTTTGGAAAAACAGGATTAACTGGCCCATGGGACCAGAGGATAACAAGAAAGGGGCAGTTATAGGAATCCTACTGAAAAATGATGTTAGAATATATTGTTACAATACATTCTGTTTTGCACAATAATGTGTGTGGCAGTTTAGTGACTTATCCAGTGTTTTATCTAAAATCAGACTCATAACTAATTTGTAGTGTCATTTGTTTATCCAGCCTTTAAGAAATATTTTTATTGGTACCAATGCTTTATTAGAGTATCTGCAAGATTTCTGGGGTAGTTTTACTTAAAACATGATTCTGCAGGAAAGTGTGGAAATATGCTTTTGGCTAGCACTATCTTGCAAATAAAAGAATTTTTTGAATCCTTTATGTAAGAATGATGAAAGTTCTTTCAAAAAGAAACTAATTATTTTCTGGGTAGATACATCACAGAAGTTTTGCACATCAATGTGGGTAGTGAAGAATGCAGACACTGACCTTGTGGTTGTATTTGATAAGTAAATGACGTGTGTAGCAGAAAGAGCCACACTAATAATGCATTCAAACTATGTAATGCCTATGTCATTTTAATCTCTATAAAGACATCTGAAAAAAAAAAGACATCTGACTGAGCATATTTTTTATATACTGTTAGTTCTTAGTGAGCTAGCCTCACAATTTTATAGGTAACCTCTTTGTGATTCAAAGGATTTTTAGATTTTAGTTTTTCATTGTGCTTCTGTAGTATTTTAGACTGTGATAACAGTTCATAAGAGAGCCCTGAAAAATAAAATAAATGATGTAATGCAGTAAGGCAAACAACAAACCTCTATTTCCTGATTATAGAATGTAGCAGTAATTTTGAGAACAAATCAGAACTTTTGAAAAAGATCTATGAAACAGAAACATGAACTTCCATAAAATAAAATATTATACGGAATTAGAAGTGCTGATGGTACTGTCTCGTATACCAGCTGGGAGAATATTTCTGCCAACTTTGGAATTTGCTTAAAAAAATGAATAGTTATAACTTGAGAAGAAAACTCAACTCTGAATTTAGTGTTCATCCTGGGTAGAGCAAATATATAAGCTTTATTCTATCAAGATATTTTAAAAATTAATCACATGATATTTTGCTTTTGCCAGAATGGCAGACTTGCTTATCTGAGGAAATTTTCACAATGAAACAACGTACTTCTAAGGGAAAGGAAAATCTGAAATGTAAAGGAACTGGTGATAAATGAAGTGGGAAATGTATGTAAACCTAAACCACACACATGCGTGTGTATGTGTGTGTTTAGTGTTTTATTAAAGTGTTTTAAGAGCGTATATCATTCTGGAGAGGTGTTAGTTATTCAATATTAGATTTTTTTTGGTAATGTTCAAGGATAAAAGCTAGAATACACTTCAAGGATAAAAGCTAGGATATACTTTTAAGACAGTAAAAAGAAAAAACAAAACAACACAAGCAGAACAAACAAAAAGTTAAGAAAGTACAAATAAGCTTGAAGAAATTAACACCCATAGTAAAAATGAATGGACTATAAAAAATCAGAAAAAAATAAATGGAAATTAATTAGAATTTAGAAATATAATTAGGAATAATACCACTTATATTAGATGACAGTAATAATAAAACAAAATTGTTAGTACCCAGATGAATAAGACTTGTCAAAAACATATTTTGAAAGATATTAAAGAAGCTTTAAGTAAACATATATGTATTCCATATTTATAGAAAGAAAAACACAAAATCATAAATAGATAAATTGTCATCCCCAATTTTTACATTTAAGATGATTCTATCAGAATTCTAGCAGGTTTTATATGGAACTTGAGAATCTCTTTTAAAATCTACATGGGAATGCAAAGCCTAAAGAGTGACCAAGACCTCTTGAAGAAGACTAATTCAAAAACTTACCCTATGTGTTATCATATCACTCTTAAATTATAATAATCAAGATAATGTATATTGATTCAGGCTCAGAGAACATATAAAATATTTTAATGAAGCATGAAATACTGATGTTAATAATCAGAATAGACTTTTAGCCAATCAGAATAAAGGTCTGACAAGTCAGACCAAATAAAATAGACATGTTGTAGCAATTCTGGACAAAAGGATAAACAAATGGCAAGAGAATAGAATGGAGAAACTAAAAAAAAGACATAGTCTTGTATAGAAAGTATGTATGGTATGGTAGAGGTGTCCTCTCATCATTGAGAAATGAATAGTTATTGAATGAGATGGAAATGAGTGTTTTTTTTATGTTGAAAGAATTGCTAAATTCAGTTTCAGCTGATTGAGTACATAGAGGCAAAAGAGAATGAGCATTTTAAAAGAATATATTTAATAATATTTTTCTGTCATTAAAATAGACAAGACCATAAAAAAAGAGATGAATTGACTGTATTAAAAGAAATTATGTTCATCAAAATATAGAATTAAAAAGTCAAAAGGTTGGGGCGCCTGGGTGGCTCAGTGGGTTAAGCCGCTGCCTTCGGCTCAGGTCATGATCTCAGGGTCCTGGGATCGAGTCCCACATCGGGCTCTCTGCTCGACAGGGAGCCTGCTTCCTTCTCTCTCTCTGCCTGCTTCTCTGCCTACTTGTGATCTCTCTCTGTCAAATAAATAAATAAAATCTTTTTTTTAAAAAAAAAAAAGGTCAAAAGGCAAGTCATAAACTTGGAGAACTTATTTTCAAGGCATAAAACTTATAAAGAATAGTGTCCAGAATATATAATGAAAGGTTAAAATCAATATGACAAATAATTGTGTAGGAAAATGGGTATAAATATAGACAGATAAATGATAAATAAATATTGTGGGGTTTTTTAAAAAATATTTATTTATTTATTTTGGTGGGGAGGGGCAGTAGGAAAGGGAGAGCCAGAATCTGAAGCCACCTCTGCACTGAGCATGGAGCTGATGGGGGCTCAATTTCACAACCCTGAGATCATGACCTAAGCAGAAACAGGAGTCAGATGCTTAACAAATTGAGCCACCCAGGCCCACCAAATGGTGAATAAACATTGTAAAACTGTGCTAAACCCCACACTAATATCTACTGAATGGAGAGTAACAGGTGGTAGAGAGTATATCCATTAAGGGAAACTCCTACATAACCCTGCAGAGCTGATCAATACAACCACATGGGAGAAATTTTAACATTATTGTGTCTTTGAATGTTTGCATTACTTAAAATCCAGCAATTCTCCTCTTAGGCATATACCATAAAGAAGGGGAACCACTAAACCTATACAAGAATGTAGCACCAGTTATACTAGTAGCAAACCACAAACATCCCAAATGCCCATTGTCAGGAAAATGAATAAATACATTGTAATATAGATATGTAGAGAGAAGGGCTATAGGAAATTACATACAAACTTAATTTGGTGCTAAAAAAAACAAGTCCTTGTGGGTACATGGCTGGCTTACTCAGTTAAGCATCTGACTCTTGGTCTTGGCTCAGGTAATGATCTCAAGGTCATGAGATCGAGCCCCACCCACATCCATTGTGAAGTCTGCTTTAGATTCTCTTTCTCCTTCTCCCTCTGCCCTCCCCCCACCTCTGCTGCTTGCATGCTCACTAAAGGAAGGTAGGGAGGGAGGAAGAAAATTTTTAAAAAAGACAAAGAAGGAAAAGCAAGTCCTTAAGGAGGTTCATCACATAAAATCTCAGGAACAAACAAAACCAAACAACGTTTTTTTTTTTTAATACATATACGTGTGATAAAACTTACAGAGAAAAAGCAAGAGATTAATAAATGTAGGATGTTGTTGAGGGGATAGAGGGATGAGATGAACTAGGAGAAGAATGCACAGATAGATGCAAAGTACTCGTCATGTTCTTAGACTTTAAATCAGTTAGTGGCATAAGGATGTCCTTTTTATTTTGTTTTCTGACTTACTTATGTGTTATATACATTCTTTTTTTATTTCTGAAGTGTTATTTTTTTTACAATCTATAGAAAAACAGAAAGTAAAATTACATATGTAGATTTTATTGTATTTCAAATTCTAGATACACAAATATCAAGTATATTATAATCATTAATTGAGATCACACTAATTCACTATGTAGGATAATACAACTTTAAGCATACCAAAGTTCACATGTATACTTTAAGTTATGAAATCATGTGTTTAACTATAGCACAATATATAGCAGATTGAAGAATTTAACAGTTTAATAACAAACTGTTTCAGGGACCTTAGCAGAATTGTTTCTAAGTTTAATAATGCTGTGAACTCAGACAAATCTAATTAGAGGTATCCTCACAAGTAACTGAGACCCTATGCTGGTGAAAGAAGGTAACAACCTCAGGTATTGAAAGAGCAGCTTGAGGGGAGCCTGAGGGCCCAGACGGTTAAGCTTCCTGCTCTTGATGTCAGCTCAGATCATGACCTCACGGTGGTGAGATTGAGCCCTGTGTTGGGCTCTGTGCTAAGCGTGGAACCTGCTTAAGATTCTCTCTCTCCCTCTCCCTCTGCCCCTCCTCCTCCTCTCCCTCCCTTTCTCTCTCAAAAAAAGAGTAGCTTGAAAATATCAAACACTTAGAGGGCACACGCCAGGGAGAGAAGATAGGGAAAGGGTATCCTACTTATGTCATCTGTCAGGATGGTTTCAAAGTTGAGGCAGAGGCTCCAGTAGGTATCACTGTCAAAAAATCTGTGATGCCTACTGGCCAAAAGGAATGGGATACAAGTTCTGTGTCAAAGGGAACATGAGGGGCCTTGGGGACTATCGTAGGACTCAGGTCAAAAAGAGCTGGGTGATTAGCAGACTTTTTCTTATAAGAAGAACACACTAAAAATATACACTAAAAGATTGACAGTGAGTGTCTATATTCATTTTCTCAAACTTCTGATCTGATCTTTTCAAATACCATAATGTTTTACAAAGGCCTTCTTTCTTAATTTAAACTTCACAATTTAGTTATACTCTTACTTGGCCTATAATAGTTCTATAAATGGCTTTTTTTTTTTTTTTAAGACTTTGCAGCCTGAAGAACCATGTGATTTTTGGCAAATGCTAACTTCTTTATTTATTTACACAGATAGAAATTTATACAGTTTTCTAACAGCAAGAGATGCTCCTCTCCTCATTTCATACCTGCTTTGCTGGTGTTCCTACCAGTTATTGTCTTGTCTCAGGAAACAGTGATTGATATATTAGAAAATAGCTTTGACAATAGCCTACAGTGGAGCATGTGAAATTGAATTGATTCTGTAATTTTCTTTTCTTATTCCTTTATTATGTGGTATCCAGGAGATGGTGAGGGTAGAAACACTACCAATTTCTACTATTCAGTGATTAATGAAAATTAAAGTGAGTCAGTTGTAAAGAGTCAAAATTGAAGAATCTCCATGGTTTAGGCTAATGTGAAAATGATAAAACATTTTAAGCTTTAATGTAAAAATAAAATAAATGATATATATATTTCTATTGCATTCTAAGCAAACGTATGCCCCCCACAAGGATATTTATAAAAACCTGATTCTACTCACAAGAAGACAGAAAACCATTTACTGTACTCTGATTTGAGGTACAAAATTATAAACAGACAAAAAATTAATCAAGCTAAAACTACTTTTCCAAAACTTAAGGTTTTTGAATGGGGATTGGCCACAGGAGAAATTGTAAGATTTGGAAGGCGTAAGTGTATCAGCCATTAGCTTCTAAAGATCATTGTCTGCCAGTCAGTAGCTAGCGCACATTGCTGTTGGTATGCTGACTTACTTTGTTGGGATGCGGCAGCAACCACTGAAGCTGATAACCTTGACCACTGAATTTTGCCAAATTTCCTTCCTTCCTTCCCTCCTTCCTTCCTTCCTTTCTTTCTGATTTCATTTGTCAGAGAAAGACAGAGAAAGAGAGCACAAGTGAGGAAAGTGGCAGGTAGAGGGAGAAACACACTCTTTGCCAACAAGGACCCTGACCCGGGACTGGATCCCAGGACCCTGGGATCATGATCTTGAGCCAAAGGCAGACGCTTAAGCGATGGAGCCACTCAGGCATCCCAAATTTTGCCAAATTTTCTTTGCTAAGTGGACATAATTTTTCCTCTTCTCTCAGGAGATGTTAGGATTCCCTTACCTCCTTCAACAGTGGTTGTTTTCTTACAAGAGACGACCGATCATCCTAAGTACTTAACTCTAGTACCTCTGTTCCTCCTAGACCTGTAGCAGGCGCACATCCCAGAAGGCCCCAGAGGATAAGAGAAAAGGTGCAGTCCCTGAAGAAGCTGAAACCACATCAAAACTTCCACGATTTGGGCGTTTCATATCTCTACAAATTTAGGGAACAAATGTGGAAGTGGATAACAAGAAATATTGAATCAGGGTTATAGAAATGTAAGGTTGAGCTGAACTGAGTTTGTAAATATGGAAGCACTAAGGAGAGATTCTCAATTCACTGTGTTAACGCGTAGCTTGGAGTGGCTCCAGCATTTTCCTTCACTGGTTGACTGAAGGAAACTTAGACCCAGAGTTGGCCCACACTGAAAGAAGTTGAATTGTCACATGTTATTTGGTATGCCATAGAGGGAAGTAGCTAAAGGCTTAGGGATATCAGAATTCTAACGCAGATTTCTCATGTGAGTTACGTATACAAATTCTAGCTATTTCTTGCAGAAGGGTCAGAGAGCAGGTGCCTGGGTGGCTCAGTTGGTTAAGCAACTGCCTTCAGCTCAGGTCATGATCGCAGAGTCCTGGGATCAAGTCTTGCATCGGGCTCCCTGCTCCATGGGGAGTCTGCTTCTCCCTCTGACCTTCTGCTCTCTCATGTTCTCTCTCACTCTCAAATAAAAAAAAAAAGGAAAAAAAAAAGGGTCAGAGAGCACTGTGTCTTCACCATAAGTGTGAGAAAGTAACATTAGCATCCTTGAAGGGGTCTGTCATAGCTGTTGTTGTTAGTAGGAAATGATATTGGGAACTGCTATCATCAAATGTAAGGCATTATTTCGATGGGATGATAGGATCCCACCATAGAGCTAGAAGCCAAGTGGTAGTGGTAGAAGCCAAGTGGTAGCAGGAAGCACCAGAAACAAGTTGGGCATAGGCAACAGAGGAGGAGTACGTTACATGGTTTGATCCATAGAGATTGGATTTAACTGATTGGATCAGTTAAAAAAAAAAAAAAGAAAAAGGATCCTGCTATGTTGCCAAAAATGTATGTTGCCAAACAAAATGTATATTGGCAAACAAAATGTTGCCAAAAAATCTATTAACACTTATATTGTTAAAATACAGGATCTGACCCGGCCCTTGGATGACTTGGCCTCACCAGCCTCGCTGTCATCTGTGTTGGATACTCACTGTCTTTATTTAAAATTTTAAGTATTTTATCCATCATAGATTTTTTGTACTTATTTTGACTTTTATGGTATTATATTAGAACACCACTGATCTCGATTACCAAGTTTATTGGTACCTTCTGAAATTCTGGGTTAGGGACTTAGGGCCTAGTATCTCAGTTCCTGCCCCTCTATCCAGCTCCTGCCCCATCTTCTCCAGCTTCTCTGCTTCAGGGATGGACATGTGTGCAGTTCTGTAATGCAGGGCGCCATCTTCTTCTGAAGATCTCCCATGTGGTTGTAGTCAGTGGTGGTGAGAGATTAGACATGGGTTACATTTTGACCTTGTGATTGCAGTGTCTTGCTGTGGGTTCTAGGCTTTAGTTTATCCTCCCTCTCCTGTACTTCACACTGTACTTTTCATCCCCATCCCTGGTCTTGCTGACCTATAGTAAATTCAGGCACACTCCTTAGGCTTCTCTGAGTCAGAGAAGCAACTGCTTTTCATAGAATTCTTGACCAGCTCACACACTTGTGAAAAATCCAGTCATCACAAAAGCCCTCATCTGTATTGCTCAGAGCAGTTCTTCTCTGCTTGAACCCTAACTAATGGACCCTCACCCCCAGAATGTCCTGTTGTTTTCCTTGAGACTTCTTTCTGAACTCCCTGAACACTGAATATTTTAGTTCCACCCAGATAGTTTGCCAGAATTGTACAGAAGTGTTTGAATTTCAGCCTTGTATACTACTTGAGTTCTTTGCCAGCAGAATTCCCAGCTTCCGTTTACATAAGCATCTGGCATATCCTCTCTGACTAGTCACCAGATGTGACCAGACATATCTGGCTTTCTCTTTCTCAGGCTATAAACCCACTCTACCTAATATTTTACAGCCCTTTAAAATATCATTTCAATTAATATATAATCTAGGATATGTCCTTCAAAGATAATCAAATAGTATACATTCTCTTCTACATATTGCCCCCCACCAAGGCACTTAATGTTGCTTGTTAATGTTTGCTTGCTTGGAATCCTACTTCTCACGCAAGCACTGATTTTTTTTTTTTTTTTTTTTTTTTGTGAAAGATGTCTTCCGCAAAAAACATGATTTTCTAGACTTAACATCTGTATTAATTTCTTAGGGCTGCCATAACACAAAGTGTTATAAGCTGAGTGCCTAAAAACAAAATAAATCTTGGGGCACCTGGGTGGCTCAGTGGGTTGGGCCTCTGCCTTCAGCTCAGGTCATGATCTCAGGGTCCTGGGATTGAGCCCCTCATTGGGCTCTCTGCTCAGCGGGGAGCCTGCTCCTCCCCACAGACCCTACTTCTGCTCTGCCTACTTGTGATCTCTCTGTCAAATAAATAAATAAAATCTTTTTTAAAAAATCTACTGTCTCTTAGTTAGAGAGGCTAGAGGTCCAAAATCAAGCTATCAGCAGGTACTGCCACCCCCTGAAATTTGTAGGAGATTATTTTCTTCCCTCTTCCTACTTTCTGGTGGTTTACTAGCAAGTGTTGGTGTTCCTTGGCTTGTAGCTGCATAATGCCAGTCTCTGCCTTTGTCATCACGTGGTGTTCTTCCTCTGTGTGTGTGTCTTCATCAAGATTTCTTCTCATATGGACACCAGTCATAGTGGAGCAGGGGCCCACTCTACTCCAGTGTTATCTATTGTGAACTAATTACATCTGCCACAACTCAATTCCCAAATATGATCCCATCCACTGGGAGGCGGGCATGACTTGAACATCTTATTTTGGGAGGGGGACACAGTTCAACTCCTAACACCATCGTCAGCCTCCTCTGGTGTTACCTTGCCAGTGTTCTTAACATGTGGTATTAAATACTAAACAAAATACTCTGAATAATTTTGATCAGAGCTGAATATATGGGGATTATTACTTTATTCTGCTATTCATTTTGTTGTTTCACTTAATCCAACAAATATCCATTGAGCTTCTGTTCCATGCCCGACATCCTGCTTGTGGTAGGGATCTATCAGAGCAGAAAAGAGATAAAGATGTTATATTTGTAACATCTACCTCCCTTCTCATGAGGGAGGTAGACCATAAGCACACAGACTTATGCTACAAGTTCAATTATTTCTAACTGCTACAAAGAATAATAGAGCAGGCAATTGAAAAGAAGTGATAGTGGGTTATTATTTGAGAAAGGATAGTATTTGAGAGAACCTAAAAAGGCTCTGGGGTAGGAGCATGGTACATATGGGGAATTTAGGGCATAGCAGAGAGGCCAGGGGAATGGAGGACATCAAAGAATGACATGAAAGGAGGGCAGAAATGTAATCAGCGCCTTAGAGACTGGACTGTGGATTTTATCTTCTAGGTAAATTTAGTTGAAGGATTTTAAGCACCTGAGTCACATGACAGACGTATTTTAAAGATTTTTTTTTTTTTGACAGAAATCACAGGTAGGCAGAGAGGCAGGCAGAGAGAGAGGAGGAAGCAGGCTCCCTGCTGAGCAGAGAGCCCGATGCGGGGCTTGATTCCAGGACTCTGAGATCATGACCTGAGCGGAAGGCAGAGGCCCAACCTACTGAGCCACCCAGGCACCCCGACAGAACGTATTTTAAAGAATTCTGGCTGCTGTATTGAAAATGGCCTGGTGTAGAACAATAGAGAAAGCTGAGACACCTCTTTTGGGGCCATTTACAATCGTGCAGGAGATGGATAATGGTAAAATGGACTACTGGGATAGCCACAGTGGTGATAAGTGGTCAGATCTGGGATATATTTTGAAGACCTAGGCCTTCAGGATTTGCTGATGAGGAGTGAGTGAGGGGAAAAGATGAGTATTAGGCAAACCACTAATACTTAGAGATTTAGAAGGAAAAGGGAGCCCCATCAAGGATATTGAGAAGAAATGTCCTGTGAGTCAGAAGAACAGAGAGTCAAGTCCAAAAGCCAAATAAAGAAATGTATTCAGAAGGAGTCTGTGTTCAAATGGGCAGACACTGCTGATAGGTCAGGTAAGATGAAGACAGAGAGTTGACCATTGGGGGTCATTAGTTGTGTGATACAAAGAGCCACAGTGGAATTTGAGGAGAAAATGTGAGCTGAGGTAAAATGTTGAGTGAAGGCACCTCTTAATCACAATCACTACTGCAATCCAAATTATTATCGAAACATATACTCACCAGTTTCATTTCCACAAGTTAACTTCTTTCAAATTGTCTGACCAGCTGTTTCTGAAGCTTTCCAGATGGCTAATGGGCATGTTCCCAGGAGCAATTTCCTAATTGGTCGTCCACTCAGCCTCCTTATCTGTTCTCTGCTGATTCATTATAAATACTAGTTTTGTCAAAAACTAGCTGAAATACAATTATTTTCCTAAAAATTTTTATATGAGTTTTCATAAAAAACTAGAAAACTAGATTCAGTTTAGTTTTTATTTGTAAGATGACTTCATAAGTGGTGTTAGGTACTTCCTTCAGGAGTTGTAAACTGTTCTGTTATTTCTTCCTAATTATAGCAGAAAAATGTTGGATTTGAGTTGTCACTATATTTTATTTCCATGTGGATATATCCAAGTTTTTTTTAAGGCCATATTTTATAGGCTGTCTATGAAATTTGTTCTTAGTTCTGGTTTGTCACTCCAGTCAGTTGAAACATTGTGTATATCAAAAGTCACATTTCTCCGTCTTGTCTCAAAGTTTCAGGAAAAATTTTTGCAAATGTTTTGATAAATCAAGATAAAATATTTCAAGATGTTTCCCCTAATTTACATACCCTAGCCTCAGTTAATCCATTGATATTTCAGCGATCAATGCATCCTTTACAAAAAGACTTAGAACCAGTCCATTTAATATTGGTTCGAGAGTTCTCATAGGGATCAATAATTAACATGTTGATCCAAAGTTTAATGAAACCACTTTTTTACCCTAGTTTAGAAATTTCTGACCAGTTTTGTGGAGCTCCCTTTATCTTTATAAAACTTCAGAAGGTAGCTAAAGATTTGTGATTATATCCGGATATCTTCCCTGTACTCTGAAATATGATTTTAGGGGAAGCTGATTTCTAATTTATAACTTCTTTTCTCCTGACCTATGATTTGCTCTGTATGGTGTGTTCTTTAGCCTTTCCACTCTGAATATGATTCTTCTTGGAGGAAAAAGAAGAAAACAAAGTAGGAACTGAGAGTACTCCTCCTTGTCCATCTACTCAAGTTCTGAGGGAATTCCAAGGAAACGATTTTTTGTATTTCTCTTTGTTTATAGCCCACTCTGCTCACCTCCTGTCTCCATTCTCCCTCACTCAGTGTAAGCATCATGACCACAGGAATTATCCTTCATGCTTTGCTGGATTCATAGCACCTGTACCAGTCCAAACACCAGTAAGAGATGAAAAAATATTTGTTGAACAAGTGAAATGTTTTAGGCAGCCTTTTTGTCATGCTTTAAAAAAAAGGGGGGGGATATATACAACTTTGCCCTGGAATCTCCTATTTCCTCTTTGTTGAGAAAAAAATCTTGGAATCTTTGTATTTCCATTTCTAATAATTCCATGTCATAACCTTCAAATATGACTCTTCTCTTTGTTAATAACACATTTTAACTTTAATAATTATATGTATGTAATCCTAACACAGAAACACCTTTTAGAATGTTAAACAGTTTTCACAGTTTTTCCTAAGTTAGTTTCAATCTATCTTTGTAGCCAATATGTGTAGAGTTTTTGGTCAAAGTTCTCTGGAGATTTCCATTTTTTATTTCTAATTCAGATATTAAACCATTTGGGCTTCTTGTCTTGTCATATCCTCCCTGGCAACTTATTGTGAGCTAGTTATTCAGAATTTTGGTTATGCTGGAAATATGTTCAATGATTTAGACTTCCTAGCAAAAGGAAGTTCTATTTCACTCTTCAATTGTAGCAGTGCTTTTCCCTTTACATCCATTTCATTGCACATTGAAACAGAGGTAAGAATAGTATTTACAGAAGCCCTTATTTCACAGTTTTATTTCTTTACTTATACTCAGATAGCTGAAATATGCTTTTCTTTGGGTAAATGTTATTATCCACTTATAACAACTTTCTTGGCATTGATACACTGTTACTGATTTAATAATATGAGAATCTCTTGGTTGACTTAATAAGGAGGAGAAAAACCCCTGCAAGGATATGTAATAAACTTTAGAGAAATAGTTGATGGGAGCCAATCAGCTGGAAAACATAGCTGAGAGAGACACTTTTTGCTGTATACTTTTCTGTGTGTTTTAATTTTAAGAACTATATAAACATGTTACATACTAAAAAAATGAAAAAGAAAAGCCAAGAAGCAGAATAGTTTAAAATACCTTTGTTGGAACGCCTGGGTGGCTCAGTGGGCTAAAGCCTCTGCCTTCAGCTTGGGTCATGATCCCAGGGTCCTGAGATCAAGCCCTGTATCTGGTTCTCTGCTCAGTGGGGAGCCTTCTTCCTCCCCTCTCTCTGCCTACTCTCTCTCTGTCAAATAAATAAAATCTTTTAAAAAATTAAAAAAATAAAATACCTTTGTCCAAGTACATAAAATGATGTGACAATAAAAGAACTAAATTAGGAATACTAACAGACTTAAGAGTCTTGTTAGTTGATAGAGGATAAAATTGGAGGCAAATCAACCAGACATGGACTCAGGTTTCAAGAAAGTTCTCCACATTTTCAGTGTGAAAAAAATTGTCTTTCCCCCTCCAGAATAGAGCTAATTATTTTCAAGTTCTATGAGATTTTTTTTTTCTTCAGAGTTTCCCTTTTGTTGAAATCTCCTTCCTCATCAGTTCCCAGGGTACCATGACAGATTTCCTCAGCATTTCTTCATATCTGCAAGGACCTTCCCTGCTCCCAGCATCCATGTTCTTACTCACCATTCTGCACCTCACTTTTAGTCCAGACACTCTTAGTATGATTTTATTTGTGTCACCAGCTGATCAAACTGTTTGGTGGTTCTTTGCTTCCTTCTACGAGAAACCAAACTCTAATTTATCTAGGCCATGGTCTGTCAACCTCGGCTCTACTGACATGTTGAAGTGGCCAATTCTTGGTTGTGGCAGGCTATCTTGTGCATTTTAGGATGGTTAGCAGCAAAACTGTCCTATTTACCCCTACCCTCTCTACTTTCTACCCTCTACTCCTATAGTACTGCACAATTGTAACAGTCAAAAACATCTCCAAACATTGCCAAATGTCCTTTGGGAGGCAAAATTGCCCATGCTTGAGAACCACTGATCTATAACCCTATTCTGCTTATTAAACTCAGTCTCTCACTGACTGGTCTCTTCCCTTTTCTTTCTCTCTTTCTGTGCAAATGCACAGGGAGGGGGTGGGGAGTGGGGAGAGGAAGAAAGAGAATCTTAAGCAGGCTCCATGTGGATCCTGAGGCAGGGCTCAGTCTTATGACCCTGAAATCATGACCTAAGCCAAAGTCAAGAGACAGACACTTAACTGACTGAATCACCCAGACATCCCTCTCTTTACTTTTCTATCGATATGCCTTGTTTACTCCAAACTTGGTTTAAATGGTTCCTTTCCTCATCTTGCTGATTTCTTTTCTCTTTCTTCCACATAGGTATAACTGCTATTCGTCTTTTATTTTCTTCTGATTAAATTGTAGTACTGGTTTCCTAAAACTATTTGTGGCCCTTACTTAAGAATTCAGTTCTTTGAGCAGCAGCAGTGTATTAATGCATTTTAAAATAGTTCATTTTGCTTCACCAACTTCAATCAATCTGTTTCTTTAGTTAATAATTCAGGCCAATGACTCAGTTTCGACCATTATGCTTACTTTTGAAAAATACTCAATGATTTTTTCCTTTGCTAGTGATTCTTACATACATCAGTGAAATCTTTTGTTGGTTATCTGAACACTTCAGAAAAATCAAAATGATCATTCATTAAAATATTTCTAACTGCTTTTATATATTATCCTATCTGCATTATAATTTTTTTGAAATTTGAATTCAGAGCTAGGTATAACTGTCTAGACTTTTCTCAAAGTTATTTCATATAGTTACAATAGGATTCTGTGATAAATATTAAAATCTGGTAAATGGATTAAAACGCCTGTGCACCAGATACTTTCTCCTGGATTACAACAGTTTTCCTCTATATTTAATGTACTTACCTCTTTCATGGCTTTTTTCTCTCCATTTTCAAATAAGTCCTAAGCAAAGAATTGAATAGAAATAATGTATTCCTTTTTTTCCCCACCCTTTATCCTCTCCTCCCCTGCACCATCAACCTTTAATAAAAGGCAGTGTACACTGTGTTACAAAATGCCTAGCGTAACATTCCCCACGTGCCGCCAAAGCAGTACATTGTACTGAAACTAATTTTACCATCTTAGCAAAGACCTCCTAATTGATAAATCTAGTGGTTTAAGATAAAGTTTTATCAAGTAAAGTAATGTATATGAAACATTACTTTTTTTTTCTTTTCTAAATATATCAAATGTTTTTTTCCCTCCACATGGCCAAGTTCGACAGAATAGCCCATCTTTGCAATTATTTTAGGAACTCATCCCCTTCTTTTTCAACAGGACAGAATCCTGGAGCTTGAACAATTCAAGAAACTTACAAAAGAGTCTTAGCTATTCCACTGTGATTGACAGTTGTCACCAGTTATGCCCTTTCTCATATTAAATATCTAATATTTCACTGATAATTCTTCAACTTCAACTCTCATGTTCAGTTGATCAGACTCTGTCTCAGAACTGTTACTAAACTTTCTACCCCCATTGTTGTTTTCTTAATTTAGGCCTTGTCATCTCTTACACTATCAGATCCTTCCAGTAGTATATTTGTACCTATTCTCTCTGAGCTATGTTCTCTTTTTATATAGTTACACTTAAATAAAAATTTGAATCTTTCTTATTAACAAAGTAAATTGGGCTGTTCCTTCACTTTTTTTTTTTAACCCCATATTTCAGGCCTTCAAATGGCCTCCTAGGACTTTTCTTTGATTGCATATGTGTAAATGTGGGTCAGCAATATGGTACACTCCTGTTTCTAAGTACTCTAGGGACCATGGCTAATGAAACATCTGATTTTAGGTCTAGAGACTCCAGGAAGTGTGAGAACAGGCTGCTAAAACTTCTTGACAGTCAAGGAGTCTGTGAAGCCATTGATAGGAATACCTGTTGATTTTAATTTAGAAAGATTCCAAAGCCTTTTGCTGGAGCAGGCCCCATTTAAAGTGTGCTGACTCAGAGTAGCAGCATCAGTGGGATTAAGTAAAATTTATAAATGAGGAATATGTTGCCTCCAGAGCCAAAAAAGACTAAAAGATTGCTCTTATATATCATTAATGAGTATGTGAACCATACTCCTTGGAGGAGGGTAGTTGATGTAATATCATACCTGTACTCCTGGAGAAAGAAGGATGTAGTTAAGATATCTCTTAAGACAGTGTGTGATGACATGATTTCTAAGGTACCCAGTGGTAGCCTAGTAATGATACATTGTGTCCTTTCAGAGATGAAAGTAAACAGTGACTAAGAAGCTGTTGAAAACAGAATATATCAGCCAAATCTGTAATAGTAACATATTTACCAGTTGTGGCTTAGATGGGGTTAGTAAATTTGGGGTGATTTTTTTTAAGTGGCCTCCATGCTTGGCCTTGAACACATGACCATGAGATCAACACCTGAGCTGAGAGTTAGATGCTTCACTGACTGAGCCACCCAGGTGTCCTGGGGTTAGTAATTTTAATAATACTGGGTATTAGGTTTAGGGCCATAATGGTTGGGACCACAGCATCAAGGTTTTAGTAATTCACTGTGAGGCACCACTTATATTTTTCAGATTTAAGAACAGGTAGCATTGGGCTGTCCAATGCAAAAGGAGTGGGGTTAATGATCCATTCATTAATTAGGCCCTACATAAAACGTCCTGATCCCAGGAAAGTGAAATTTTTTTTTTCTATTTTATTTATTAGAGAGAGACAGTGAGAGAGAGCATGAGCGAGGAGAACGTCAGAGAGCGAAGCAGACTCCCCATGGAGCTGGGAGCCTGATGTGGGACTCGATCCCGGGACTCCAGGATCACGCCCTGAGCCGGAGGCAGTCGTCCAACCAACTGTGCCACCCAGGCATCCCAGGAAAGTGAAATTTGAGAGCACTCTCCTCCTACTGCCCTAGTCCCTGGGACTTAGCCAGTTAGCACTGCTTGTGTTGAATATTCCCACAGAGACATGTGGTAGCCACCACCAGTAGACAGAGATGTAGGCACCAAGGCTAATGTGAAGCTCAGGTTCCTGTTCAAGATGCTCTTGGGTTGCTTTGGAACCAATTAATAAACCAAGAGCAGACCCGCAAGAAGCTATTCAAGAATCAGTGGTTACAGCCATGCCATCCTCCTCAGTGTGCCAATTGTTCTGTAAGACTTAAAGATTCTTCTGATGGTGAGACACAATACATTGAACCTTGAATAGGTGAAAGGCAGAACTCAAAAGAGAAGGCTTCCAGGCTCATCCCACAGGGGGTTACAGTTTGGTAAAAAGGACAGCAGTAGAGGGATGTTCAACTATCACAAACGAGGTAAGGTTAGCTAGGTTTTGTGGCATTCCTAGGGATTGGCTCATTTGAGTAACTTCAGGGGCCGTAGGGCATTGTGGCTCTGTCTGGTGCTTGGCCCTGGGGCAATTAGGGTGGGCATTTGGTGGCCCAGAGGGCGAACTCCAATAAAGGAGGTGGTTGGTATAGACTCTAATAGGCTGTTCAGAAGGAGAAGTGGTTGGCCTCTAGCCAGGGCCTCAAAACTGGGAAATCAAGACCATATCAAACCAACACTGTATTTATTATACCTGTAAGAAAGGTGGGTTACTGGGCCCCTCTTCAGACCTCTTGAACTGACTTTTTTGGGTGGGAGTTTGGGAAACTGTAAAGCTAATAACTTATAGTATGTTTCTAATTGCTCAAGTTGGGCTCTGGAGTTTGGCTGTTGTAGTTATAAGCTACATTTTCCAGCTCTTATCCCCGGACTCATTATTCATTTAGGTCCCAACTTTCTCACTATAAAATTGAATACAACAATAGCACCTACTTCCTGGTCAAATGGGGCAGTAAATGGAATAATCTTTATAAAATACTTAAGAGTGTTTGCTACATATCATAAGGTAATGAGTCTGGGAATCAAACAACCACTATATTTATTATATCTGTAAAATATGTGTTTTGGTGTGTTACTGGACCCCTCTTCAGACTTCTTGGATTGACTCTTTTGGGCAGGAGTTTGGGAATCTGTGATCTAATGAAGTATATTTCTCAATATTTTTTATTAGGAGTTACTGATCAAAGTATCCATGAGAAAAATCCTCTTCTATTCTGGTTCATTTGATTTGAAATAAATTATCCTTAAATTCTGGAGCATCCATACCTTCCAGAAGTCTTTAAAACTGTGTTGACAGTACATGATTTGCGGGGGGGGGGGGGTTGGGGAGAGCTGTTTTAAAAGCCTTTAATCTTCGTTCCATCAGGAGAGAATTGATTACTACTTGCTTACAACTTTAGAAGCTGGAAAGACCCTATTGGCATTTTCTAGTTCTATTTTCTCCTTTTACCTTTTAGCCATAGTGAAAGCAAAATTGTCCAGTAATGTGATGTTAGTGGTCTGCAAGAAATTTTGAAATGGACTTTTTCCATTTATAAAAAAGTTATATTCCCTTCTCAAAGGTAAAACCTCTCTGACCATTGAAGAGGAACTGCTATTTTTCAAAATGAATCTTTTTTTTTTTTTAAAGATTTTATTTATTTATTTGTCAGAGAGAGAGTGAGCACAGGCAGACAGAGAGGCAGGCAGAGGCAGAGGGAGAAGCAGGCTCCCCGCCGAGCAAGGAGCCCGATGTGGGACTCGATCCCAGGACGCTGGGATCATGACCTGAGCCGAAGGCAGCTGCCCAACCAACTGAGCCACCCAGGCGTCCCTCAAAATGAATCTTAAAATGATGGTAAGATATATATTTTTTGTTCTGTTAGCCATAGGTTTAGCAGACTTCCACCTATCTTAGTAACTTTGACTTATGTTTTTAGTTTATTAGAATATTAATTGTTAACACAAGCAATTACAGTTTTTTAAAAAGATTTTATTTATTTATTTGAGAGAGAGACAGTGAGAGAGAGCATGAGCGAGGAGAAGGTCAGATGGAGAAGCAGACTCCCTGTGGAGCTGGGAGCCCTATGCAGGACTTGATCCCGGGACTCCAGGATCACGACCTGAGCTGAAGGCAGTCGTCCAACCAACTGAGCCACCCAGGCGTCCCAGCAATTACAGTTTTTATGCACTTATTTTATAAACACTCTCACTGAATAAAATAAATAGAAAGCTACACTTTTTCCTAATAGGTTAAAGATTTTTATTATTTTTTAAAGACTTATTTATTAGAGAGAGAGGGAAAGTGCGTGTGTAAGGCTAGTGGGTGGGGCAGGAGAAGAGGGAGAAGGAACCTCACACAGACTCTGTGCTGAGCCCAAGCCCAACGGGGCACTCAGTCCTACCACCCTCAGGTCCTGAGCTGTGCTGAAACCAAGGGTCTGATGCTCAAATGATTGCACCACCATCGTGCCCCTAAATTAAAGATTTTTAAGTAGGAAGTTCTTAATATCTGTTATAAAAACAAAGAGATGTCTATCTGGTTATTTTACTCATTGAAATTGTGAAAGTGGGTAATATTTAACACATTAAATATTTACTAACTTCAAATAGTTGATTAATGTCGAGAAACTCTTTTATTAACAACTTTTAGTGAACATTTGTTTTTTCCTAGTTCATAGTCTATATAAATCAAACTTTCACAGACCACGTACTTTTAAAGAAGACAGGTACATTTTTCATTTCTTAATGTAAAGATCCCTGTACTTTATTCCACCAAAATGTGATCAGGGATCATATTTGCTGTTTTTTTTTTTAATTATTAAATCCTTAATGTATTCAGCCCAGTGCCTGGAGTATGGCTGGTGTTCAGAGAACATGCTTGCTGTACATTTTATATTTTTCATCCCAGGTGTTGGTCATCATTTATCTCTTCATCATCTCTTATCATCATCTGTCTAATCTCTTTTGGTGTCTATTTCATGTATGTCAATAATCATAATCAGAATACCAACAACACAACTAGCATTTATTTTGTTCTATGTACCAAGTCAACATCTAGTTGCTTTGCATAGCTACTATTTCATTTATTCCCCATAAACTCTTAGAGTAAAAGTAATAGCATCATCTTTTTACCAGAGAGAAGGGTGAGCAATTAGATTAAATAACTTGGCCAGGGCCACAAAACTCTTAGGTGGAACAAAAATATGACTGATCCCTTTAATGCTAAAGTCCCTTCCCTCAACAGTCAGCCAAATGGCTTTCATCTGTGGCAAAATGTCCTCTTCCCCAGGAGCCAACCTCCAAGAGTTAACATTTGTTACTTGTTTGCTTTTGATTTTGAAAGCCTCTCTCTCCTTTCTTGCCTGTGATATGAGTGAGCATAGTTCACTGGTACTGTCAGGTAGAAATAGAAAGTGTGTCACGTGTGTAATTTCAAGTGTTTCAGTATCCACATTAAAAAAAAGAAATGGTAGGCCAGTGGTGGTGGGGCGTCTGGGTGCCTAAATCAGTTAAGCTTCTGACTCTTGATTTTGGCTCAGGTCATGACGTCAGTAGTCATCAGATGGAGCCCCGCATCAGGCTCCTCACTGGGTGTGGAGCCTGCTTGAAGATTCTCTCTTTCCCTCTGCCCCCTTTCTCATGCACATGTGTGTTCTCTCCCCCTCTGTCTCAAATAATAAATACATCTTTTAAAAAAGTCACAACTGTGTTTAATAATAATCATTAATTTTCATAGAGAACCTTTCACTGAGTATTTTACTATAAAATTTGTTGCTGAAAATAGGAAATCATCTATCCAAATAAATCCTCATTACTGAGGTTAGAAATCAGGGTAGCATCTTGGAGCAGGCGGGCTATGAAAGTTCACCACATTCTTAAGCATCTTCCGGTTGGCTGCATTGGAATCCACACCACAAGGCATCATTGTCATTTGGGGTTTTACCCAGGGCACCATTGGCTTTTCAGCAATTGTTTCAGAAATGATTTGAGCTTCAGAGATGACTTTAGGTACTAATCAATTAGCACGTCTATATCACAGGTAAATGTATTAGGAGGGAGTTTGTTTTCAGAGGTTTTAGGCGAATAGTAGTAGTTTGATAAGTTATATGCCAGTGCTACTGCAAAAACATCTTGTGTGTTTTTAAAAGTAAAGAAGTTCAGATGGTTTCACCATCTTTATCCTTTTGTTATGGGGCACTTATTAACTTCATCCAAATGCCAGTGCCAGCACTCTTCCCTTAAGCTTTTAAGAAATGCTGCATGAGAGTTTAATGCTTTAATATTACAAAGTATCTTAAATGGAATTAATTGTTATGATATATTATGGTTGTAACTAATTATAACTGAACTGCATTGAATGTAATTACTACATCGTGTTTTTTTCCATGCCAACCTGGATGTTTTTCATAATCTTCACCTCTTTCCTTAATCTGTAAAAGTCAGTAATTGATTATTTGTCTCTCTATGACTTAATTAAAAGAAAAACATGTAAGCAGAGCTAATGAATTTTCAGAATATTAAAGAGAAAATAGGGCGCCTGGGTGGCTCAGTGGGTTAAGCCACTGCTTTCGGCTCAGGTCATGATCTCAGAGTCCTGGGATCGAGTCCCACATCGGGCTCTCTGCTCAGCAGGGAGCCTGCTTCTCTCTCTCTCTCTCTCTGCCTGCCTCTCTGTCTACTTGTGATTTCTCTCTGTCAAATAAATAAATAAAATCTTTAAAAAAAATAAAGAGAAAATATATTTCCCCTTCTTTAATGTAAAGAACATGAGAGGGAATTCTTCAAAAGAAAAAACATACCTGATTTTTTTTTTAATATTTTATTTATTTGACAGAGAGAAATCACAAGTAGGCAGAGAGGCAGGCAGAGAGAGAGGAGAAAGCAGGCTCCCTGCAGAGCAGAGAGCCCGACGCGGGGCTCGATCCCAGGACCCTGGAATCATGACCTGAGCCGAAGGCAGAGGCTTTAACCCACTGAGCCACCCAGGCGCCCCAAAACATACCTGATTTGTGACACTTTATGGCACTCACTCTCTGGCCCTGGAGTTCCTCAGATTTTCCTTATTTTCATTTGTCCTGTGGGTTTATTTGTGAAATCAAACAAAACAACACATATGAAATGCTCACACACTTCTAATAACATGAGCATGTCTCCCACAGGTTTCTCTTTCTTCGTAATCATCATAGTAATTATAATAAATTTTCCCTATTTGCTACAATCAGGTTCAGTGGTATGCCATAGGTGACTTGTGAGAGCCAATTGTTAAATTTTCATGAATTTTGTGAGACTCTTGTTAAACATAGCCATTATTAAAAATTAAACTTTGGGACGCCTGGGTGGCTCAGTTGGTTAAGCAGCTGCCTTCGGCTCAGGTCATGATCCCAGCGTCCTGGGATCGAGTCCCACATCGGGCTCCTTGCTCAGCAGGGAGCCTGCTTCTCCCTCTGCCGCTGCCTGCCATTCTGTCTGCCTGTGCTCGCTCTCTCTCCCTCTCTCTCTGATAAATAAATAAAATTTTAAAAAAATTAAACTTTTAAACCTAAAATGAAATTATATAAAATACAAACATAATAGATACTAAAAAGATTTCTCTTCTTAATTACTTTATACTTTATAGATCTATGCTCTTGAGGATAAGTGTGCAAGGTCTAATGCATCTGTCTGGTAAAAGCACAATATAATGGTGTGCTACTGCATGTCCCCTTCCTACTGTGCATTCAGTGACATCATGTTTGTAGCTTGAAACTAGCTATAGTACAGTATTTATAGCACAGAAATTAGCAAATGCCACAAATTAAGACTCACCTCCCACCTTGAAGAATCATTTATTAAAAATTTTATCTAGCCTGGGTGGCTCAGTTGGTTGGACGACTGCCTTCGGCTCGGGTCATGATCCCGGAGTCCCGGGATCGAGTCCCGCATCGGGCTCCCAGCTCCATGGGGAGTCTGCTTTGCTCTCTGACCTTCTCCTCGCGCGTGCTCTCTCTCATTGTCTCTCTCTCAAATAAATAAATAAAAATCTTTAAAAAAAAAATTTATCTAGGACAGGAAAAACACAAAATATTCCTGGGTCATTTTGTAGTGCCAGAGAGTAAGGAAGTATTAGAAGAAGAAGAAGAAGACAAAGATAACAAAGTTGATAAAAACAAAATCCACAATGATGGAGGTATGTAAAAGTGATACAGGTTCTAAGTGAAAGAGATCCTTAAGGCCAAAGCTAGAAGAATTTGACTGAGAAAATAAATAAGGTAGTAGTGTATTATAACACAAGGTATAAAATACATTATCCATGAGACCATACTGATACAAACAAATAACTGAATAAATAAATCACTGGAGGGAAACAGCAAATCTTACCAGTGGAAGAATTCCAAATAACTAATGTAGATACTCTATCCTCAAGGAGGTGAAACAGAATTCCCCATTCCTTAACTGTTGACTGCACATGGTGACTTCCTTCCAACAAGTGCAGTATAAAAAGGGGAAGAAAAAGTAACTTTTAAAGTAGGATAACCTGACAAATACTATCTTAGGTAGTCAAGGTCAGCATCTTCAGGTAAGCGATACTGACAGTATGTGCCCTTGATAGGACCTGATGAAAATAACCCTTTACTTCTGTGGTCTTCCATCCAAATCCAATAACCCCTGTCTAATCATGAGGAAACCTAAATCATACTGAAGGACATTCTGCAAAATATCCAACCAGTACTGCTTATAACTGGCAAGGCCATCAGAACCAAGAAAGTCAAAGAAACTGTCACACCACGAGGAGCCTAAGAGGACATGGTGATTAAATGTAAAGTAAAATCCTGGATGGGATTCTGGAGCAGGAAAAGAATATTAGGTAAAAATGAAGAAAATCCAGGTAAAGAATGAATTATAATTAATAATAATATATCAATAATGGCTCATTAATTAAATAAGTACATCTACTAATGGAAAATACTAATAGTGGAAACCAAATATGTGGTATATGGAACTCTGTTATCATCCATATTTTCTGTAAATCTACAATCATTCTCAAATAAAATTTTTATTTAAAAAAGAAACACTTATTAACACACAGCTAATCTACCTACCAGTAGGTAGGTATTACTGATTCTGCTATTAACTAGGTTCTGCACTAGTTAGCACCTAGTGAAGTTCTACCCAGTGCCAACAGGTCAGTAACTCTTGACAGACATCAAGCTATATGGTTAATATGCCATGGGACACTGGCATATCCCTTAAATGTCTCATGGTGGGAGGACAAAAGGAACCTTGATGAACCTGGCAATAAATCATAATTTCTGTTGAACACATTATATATCTATATTACATAGTTTGAGATCTTATTACATCACTGTTAGCCTTAAATATATAAGCCCAGGGTGGCAAATAAACAAATTTTAGTACATCTATTTAAATATACTGGTTAAAATGCCCTGCCTTTGATGTACTTTTTGTTCAGCATGCCAGGAATAGAGTTCTAATTCAAGGATGAACCTTCAGGTTTAGGCTGGTAAATAAGTGCATTATTTATTATTATTTATTATTTAG
The DNA here is from genome assembly GCF_020171115.1 of Neogale vison. Lineage (NCBI taxonomy): Eukaryota > Metazoa > Chordata > Mammalia > Carnivora > Mustelidae > Neogale > Neogale vison. Next base: position 248,029,582 of record NC_058091.1, on the reverse strand, counting down.
TGGAGGGAAAGACATAGGGTGCAGTGGAGCCTCTCATCAAAGTGGAGAACACATGCTTAACCTCAAAGTGGTCAAGTCACATATTTGTTGAAATGATTTTGTAGGCCATGCAAAATTTGTCTCTGTTTCAGGAGGAACCTCTGTTCCTCTAACTTGTCAATAAAATCCCAGAGGAATTCTTTTGGCTGTCTGGAGTGAGTGAAATTGTTTTGTCTTAATGTGTTCATAGTCTTCATAGAAATGTCGATCTTGAGAAATGTTGTTACATACTCACAAATCTCTCCAATATAAAAATAAATTTGTTCAACATACTGATAAGTAATGTACATTTTATACCAACTGACAGAAAGGAAATAAGCCATTTTCTAGTACCTTTGTCAAAGTCTATTTCTAGAATATATATTTTTAAACATTCATTACTAAAATTTAGGATATTTTCAGCTTCATGTTCCTGGAAAATCCATAGGTTTTCTGTTTATTTGTTTTGTTTTGTTTTGCTTTTTGGTTCAGTGCTCTTTTGAGACTATATCTTTAAATAATGCACTGATAGGAGTTTCTTTGCCAAAAAGTCTTAAAAATAATGAATTCCACTATTTCTTTAATGCCCAAGCACACATCTATTACTTTTCTCCCATATGAGTCCTATAGAAATTAGTCAAGGGCAATGAGTGAGCTAAATATAAACCCATTATTAAGAAAGGCCAAAATTAAGACTTCTAACTATGGCTTAATACAAAAATATTCACAGGATAAGAAAACACACTGGGTTGATTCCTTTGGGCTAAAACAATATTCTTTGTTATAAGAGCAGAGGATATACAGAAATAATCATATAAGTCTCAAATAAAAATAAATCCCTGTTAATGCTTATGTTGGACAAGACTGTTTGTATTTTGGGGCACTAATGCTAAAGTATAATTTTTTTCCTCACCTCTAGATAAGATCTTTTAAATTTCTTAGCAATTTGAGACAGGCTTGTAGTGCACTAAAAAATCACCATTGACCTCCCTATTACTAAATCCAATAGATAGGATGCAGTTCTTATCTGACTTTGCTCGTAGCAGTATTTGATGATACTGAGGTTTTTTGGTTGTTGTTTTTAAAAAAAAAAAAAAAAGTAAAACTTCTTTCCTGCTTAAAATGTCTGAATCCTAAGCTCTCATTTGTAACTTGCCCTCCTACCTCTCTGGCTCTGTCACCATTAAGTTTTATGGCTCTCTTCTTTCTTATCCCTCTTTCAGTCCTGCTGTTCTCAAAGCTCTCTTCTGCTCTCCGCCTCTACATGGCTGGATGGCTACATCCATCTTCTAAGGCTCTCCAATAAAAATGTATTTGAAAGTGATTTGAGTTTCCTGTGAGCAATGAATCTAAGATTTAAAATATTTATTCTGAATTGAACTAGCACTACAACTATTAGTAGTAAATATTCCCTCGAAACAATATATGTTGAACATTTTGATAGTAAGTATCCAACTTAAAAATCAACAATTTATTGGAAACACATCCCTTAAATATATGGATGACATGGATTTTCTTTGTATAGATATAAAAGCTGAGATGCTTCATTTTCATAGATAACTGAATGGAATAGAAGAAATTTTATTAATCCAAAGTCACTCATTTGAACTCCTGAGATACATGACAATAACCACATTGTGTTCTATCATTAAGAATTACTTTAAAGATTTGTGGTTAACAGTTTGATGTGACTTCCTTCAATTTTGTTGAATGCAATAACTCAAAATCACCCGACATGAAAAATAGCTATTGTTTTGTCATTACAGTCATTTAATTTTTCAGTTTCTTGGAGGTTATCCAAAAAAATTTTTTTACCAAGACTTATTCAATAATTTTATTGTTATGCCTTCATTGGGAGGCACATTGTTTATGCTTTGCTACTGGAAAGAAAAACTTGTGCATTGTAGGCCTTTTTTTTTTCTCCTTTATGAACAAAAGGCTATATATTCAGTCCTTATTTCAATACTCTGGATTATCTAGAAGGACCTTATGAAGTCATGCTACCCAGGTCAGCAATATGAACACTTAAGGATTACTATACCTTTAGCTAGATTTTTTAATACTGTGTTGTGTTTGAAAAGCATGACATTTATAAACCTGTTTTAACAGAATTAAAACATTATGTCAGCATGCAAAAGGGAGGAATTAATCGTAATGAAATAAAACAAATTTTCTAAAGTTAAGGACATTATGTCTTAAAGTGAAATTTGGGAATATTTTTGTCCTACAAGTGTATGCACAAAGATTATTCCATTTTTGAAAATGAATTTTAGTCTAATTTGTTGAAATTAGCAGCCAAAAAAGAGAAGGCATTGACCCACTGGTACATAAGGGCTTCAAAACCCTGTTAAAGACTTCATGTATTTAAAGTAAAATCCAAATGTTCAGATTAAGCTAATCTATATTTAATATGCATTTAGTTTGAATGACCATAGAAGCAGAGAAGTGCTTGACAAGTAACAATGAGCAGTAAACTTTCATTTGAATGAGAAATGAAAATGGATTTATAGCTTCCAATACATCTTGGCAAACTTTAATGGAACTATATCTTAAATGAGTTTGAATAAATGTTCACATATATTTCATGCATTAACTAGCCTCTTGTATAAGTTGTCTTTTATTTGAAAATGTAACATTGATCTATTGGAAATAAAAGTAGGATTATTAACTTTTTTCACGCTTTATATTATGCAAAACATGTATGGGATGTGTGAGAGATCTGATGTGATATCTCCCCAAGCATTTTCTTAATGAGAACAGAGGAGAAGACCTGTTTCTCAGAGACTGGGGTATTTATCCCCTGCAGTACACCAGTCTTAGAAAATCTCATTGTAAGATAGATGGGCAAGGCACAGAACCTTGCCATGGGTTTGTCACCAGGAGAAAATAATGTCCTGCTGGCTTCCATATTTCTTACAAATTCTTTCCCTTGAGAGTGATACATTTTTAGAAAGTCTAATATGAGAAGTAGCAAAGTTTTTATGTGTTAATTGTCATTATTCCCTCTGCCCCACCGCACAATACATTGATAATGTAAAACATCCTAGCACAGACCCTGATGCCCCAATTCTCCATCCAGCATCAGGTCTTAAAGAAAGGGTGCTTTCTTTAGCACATCAGTCTTATTGAAACAAATTTAGAGAATTAAGGATTTAAATATAAATAATATTTACCACGTGTTCATATGCTTTCAGAGTTTAAATATTCTGCCAGCAATACACAGATGAGGTTTGCAGACCACTGAAATTTTGAGCTGAAATACGTTACTTGCGGTTTATGAACACGGCCATCTCTTTCCCATGGCTGATAAAAGCACAGGCTGTTCTCTCAGCTTTTCAAAACAATCACTTCACCCTCGTAGCAAACATTTCTTCTCTGTGTGCGACAGTCTCTTACCCTGGAGCAAGAGGACTGGGAGTGTTAGTGGATTTCATTTTCTTCAGTGTTCTCAATATTTTTTGCACATAAATTTGTATGTGGTTACCATACTGTACTATAATCATTTCTATCTGTCTCTAAATTAGGTTCTGGACCCAATTACTGTGTGGGGTGTATGTGTGTGTGTGGGGGGGGTAGCAGGGCAGGGTGGGGAGGGCTTCCCTCCATGACTACCAAGCAATTCTCTGGGTATCAGCTGAGTGTACTAAAATTCAACTCAACTATCTACCCAGAGATAGCACTGGAATCCACAGATTGAAGGCTCAATCCCACAAGGCTACCCCCACACCTCACTTGAAACGCCAGTTGCAAGCCCAGGTTATCACCTGTGCTTCTGATTAATGAAATCAGAGGTTCCCAGAACCCCCTCCTTGGGTTCAATTAATGGGCTGAAGCAGGTCTCAGAACTTAGAGAAGTGTTTTACTTACTGGGTTGTCAGTTTATTACAAAAGGACATAATTCAGGAACAGCTAGATGAAAGAAATGTATAGGACAAGGTATGTGGGCAGGGGTGTGGAGTTTGTATGCCCTCTCCACATGTTCACCAACCCAGAAGCTTCTGAACCAGTTCTTTTGTATTTTTATGGAGCCTTCATTACATAGGCAGGATTGATTGAATCATTTGCCATTGATGATTGATCTGACCTCCAGCCCTTCTCCCTTCCTTAGAGGTGGTGGGGAGAAGGGTAGGACTGAAAGATCTAATCCTCTAATCCCTCAGCTCTACTGGCAACCAGCCTCCAACCTTAGGTTCAAGAGTCTCTGTAACATAATAAAAAACACCTTAATTGCTCTCATAACTTAGGAAATTGCAAGGATTTTAGAAACCATGGGTGATGACCAAATATATATTACTTACTATAAATCACAGTATCAGTCACTTTCCTCCTTTAGATAGACAAATTTTCTATTAGGGAAACTGAATAAAACATTCCTATCCCTGGTGTACAATGCTTGCCTTAATTTTGATGTTCAATAGATTAATAGTAACTGCATGAATAGTCATGACCACTAGCATAGCCTCTATAATTTGTTACATTGATCATCAATAAAATAATCTCTTGCTAAGTATTCCAAGTATGGTTACCCAATTTTTGCCCAAAGGTATTCAGGTATAATTATGTTGCTACTTATATCACTTGATGGCTGTCTTCATTTAGGACCTAAGCATGCATCAGTATAACTTCAGCAATGTGTCCGAGTTCTCCTTTTTTTTTTTTTTTAAAGATTTTATTTATTTATTTGACAGACAGAGATCACTGGTAGGCAGAGAGGCAGGCAGAGAGAGAGGAAGGGAAGCAGGCTCCCCCCACTGAGCAGACAGCCTGATGCGGGGTTCGATCCCAGGACCCTCGGACCATGACCTGAGCCAAAGGCAGAGGCTTTAACCCACTGAGCCACCCAGGCGCCCCTGTTCGAGTTCTCCTATTTGGAGAAACAAAGTGTGCAGACTAGTGCTTTTTCATGGTACTTATATTTTCTTATATCCCTTTAAAAATAATTATTTTAAGTAAACCTTACTTATTTCAAATATTCTAAATATGACAACACTTAATTTTGGATAACTGCTTTTTTTTTTCAAATATCCCTTCTGAAATATAATATAAGAATAGAAATTACCTTAGATGGGAAATGATCAGCCTAAAGCATATTGGTTACATGACCTCTGTAATGTAGAGTTGTTAATTCTAAGGCCAAATGACAAAAAGTGAACTACTGTTACTTACTGCTTAAAATGCTATCACATCTTAATTATATCATCTGTGCCTGTTCCAATGCCTTTTAGATTAAAAGGTTGGTGCCTTTTTAAAACCAAACTCTCCTTTGATCCACAAGGCCTAATAACTGTTGATCAACTATCTCTTCCTTTAGTTTTTCTCACTCTAGAATACCATGTAATAAGAATCATATGGGGTTTAGCCCTTTGAGTCTGGCTTCTTTCTTAGCTTAATACATTTGAAATCCTGTATTAGTAGTTTATATCTTCTTATTTTTGAAGGGCATTTCAGTTTTAGTTTATGAATTTACCAGCCAAAGGAAATTTGAATTATTTCCAACTTTTGGTGATTATGAATAAAGCTGTTGTTATAAGCATCCACACATAGATGTTTCTGTGAACATAAATTTTACTGTGTTTGGGTAAATGCCTAGGAGTAGGATTGATGGCTTCTGTGAGTGGATATTCAGTTTCACAAGAAATATCAAGGCATTTTCCATTTTGCATTCCCATCAGTAATGTTTGAGAATTCTAGTTGTTCATTTGGAAAATTCTAGCTGTACAACAGCCTCACAAGCACTTGGTATTGTCAGGTTTTAATTTTACTAATTTTATTATAGTCATTCTAATATGTGATTAGTGACATCTTACTTTCTTTTTTAAGATTTTATTATTTTTTATTTTTTTTAAAGATTTTATTTAGTTATTTGACAGACCGAGATCACAAATAGGCTAAGTGGCAGGCAGAGAGAGGAGGAAGCAGGCTCCCTGCTGAGCAGAGAGCCCGATGCGGGGCTCGATCCCAGGACCCTGGGATCATGACCTGAGCCAAAGGCAGAGGCTTTAACCCATTGAGCCACCCAGGCACCCCTAAGATTTTATTTTTAAGTAATTTCTACACCCAATGTAGGGTTCAAACCCACAACTCCAAGATCAAGAGCCACATGCTCATCTGACTGAGGCAGCAAGGCACCCGAAAATTTAGGTCTATAGTACGTAGATAGATGTTCATATATTTTTGCATATGAATGTCTAGTGTCTAGCATCACATGTTAAAAACTATTTTATCCACTGAATTGCCTTGGTCAAAAATTGGCCTTTGTAGAAAAATCAATTACAACATACATGTGGGATTTATTTTGGACTCATTATTCTATTAAATTTATCTGTATGTTCATCCTTTTGCCAATATTACAGTGTCTTGATTATTATAACTTTAGGGTAACTAGTGAAAGGTGTTGATATTATTCCTCCACCTTTGTTCTTTATCAAAATTGTTTTGGCTATTCTAGATAGTTTGTTTTTTCATATAAATTTTCCCAGTTGCTGCAAAAAATGCTAGGATTTTTTTTGTTGTGATTGCATTACATCCTTTTGGGAAGAAATTATAATATTAAGTGTTTACAATACATATCCCATATTTAGGTCTCTTTTGCTTTCTTAACATCAGTGATTTGCAATGAACAGCATATACATTTTACTAAGAATGTATTAGATTAATATCAAAGTATTTCACATTTTTCTGTACTGTTATAAAAAACATTTTCACCATTTCTAATTGTTCACTGCTGGTACATAAAAATACAGTTGATTCAGGTCGTGATCTCAGGGTCCTGGGATCAAGCCCCGCATCGGGCTCTCTGCTCAGCAGGGAGCCTGCTTCCTCCTCTCTCCCTGCCTGCCTCTCTTACTACTTGCAATCTCTGTCTGTCAAATAAATAAAATGTTAAAAAAAAAAAAAAAAGGGGATGCCTGGGTGGCTCAGTTGGTTGAGCAGCTGCCTTCAGCTTGGGTCATGATTCCCAGCGTCCTGAGATCCAGTTTCACATCTGGCTCCTTGCTTGGCGGGGAGCCTGCTTCTCCCTCTGCCACTCTGCCTGTGCTCGCTCTCGCTCCTCTCTCTCTGACAAATAAATAAATAAAATCTTAAAAAAAAATACAGTGGATTCTGTATATTGGCTTTATATTTTACTATCTTGTGAAAACCACTAATTAATTCTAATAGCTTTTTTTGTAGATTTATTGGAATTATCTACATAAGCAATCATATCTCTCAGTAGAGATTAATATCTGCCTTTTATTTCTTTTTTCCATGCCTCTTTGCATTGACTAGACCCTCAGTAAAATCCAGATTGAGTTTTATTGAGGATAAAGAAGACACCTTTAATCTTGGAGCCCTGGATTTTCTGTTAAAAGACTCGGTCTTGGATGTCCTTTGATGACAGACTGTTTCTAGAGAAGTTTCTGTTATTATGTGTGCCCATCAAATTTTTTTTCCTTCTACCCACTTCCTCTGATATTTGCTATTCACAAGCCTGGACAGAAACCTTGGATAATGCAGCAAAAAGTTCTTAAAAGCAAAACATGACAGTTTCCATTTAAAATTGATAAACAGCAAAGGTACCAACCCCACTCATTCATCTCATTTCAGTGCAGGGTGATTTAACCACTGACCTTAACCTTTTGTAAAAAGAAGAAACAATTGGAATATTACCCAAAAATGTTTATATTTGAAATAACATTGAAATGCATTCTGTGGGGAAAATAGTCTGTCAGCGCTCTGGCAAGGGCAAGGCCTCCATGAATGGGAACTGTCAATACTCTGCCTTCAGCGACATTACTGAGTGTGACATTTGAAATAAATTTAGCAAAAGAAAAATAATGATAGGGTGTTTGAAGAGACTTTGTACTGTGTGTCTAAAAGGCTTTCAAGAACTCTGAACAGTGCACAGCCTTTTTTTATAGTGTATATTATCAGATACACTTAAAAGTATCCTGAATATGATTAGTGAATTAGTTATTACAGACCTCTTATATAGCTTTTTTTTCTCTTGTCCTGATATTCATATAAAAACTGAGGATCAAAATGCTTTCAAGAACTATCAAACATCCACATATTTATTTCCTTCAAAAGTAAAACAAAATAGAAAAATGACAAAGTATAAAATGGCAGAATTGAAAAATGGAACTACTTGAGCAGTTCCTCATATATAAAACCATATTTATTTAAATCATATATTTTAAAATAAATTCCTTATTTTGGGATAATTTTAACTTAGCAGAAAATTTGCAAAGATCATATAGCTGAAACTACACTTCAGCTAGTTTCTCTTCATGTTACCATATTCTATAACCATGGGATATTTGTCTAGATTAAGAAATTAATATCAGCTCATTACTATTAACTAAGGACTAAATTTGGATTTCAACAGTTTTTCCACCAACAACTTTTCTCTGTTCTGGGATTCAATCCAAGGTACCACATCACACTTAGTTGTCATGTCTCCTCAGTCTCCTCTGATTAGTGACAGTTTCTCAGAATGTCCTTGTTTTTCATGACCTTAACAGTTTTGGAGTCAAGCAAGTTTCCTTGTTTTTATGAGTTTGACAGTTTAAGGAGTCACAGTCATCAAATGTGCCTCAATTTGGAATTGGCTGGTGTCTGTTGCATGATTAGACTGGGTTTTATGAGTTTTGGGGAAGAGACAGAGTGTTCTTTTCACATCAGGATAGGAGATACAAGTCATCACTGATGATGTTATACTTGGTCACTTGGTTGAGGTAGTGTCTCCTACTTTTCTCCACTATGAAGTTACTACTTTCCCTTTTCTTATTTTGTTTTTGGAAGCAAATAACTAATTACAACCTATAAAGCACTTTTAAAATATGAATATCTTGACTGTTTGAAGAATTTCACTAATATTGGACAGAAAGGTCAGTGTATTCCTACTATCTTCATATGAAAAAGGAGAGCAAAGACACTTCCAGGATTCCTGAAATTTAAGATGTTGAAAGCAAGGCTGAACTAGAATTTCAATTGTGTGACTTCTCTTTGTCATTGTTAATTCTCAGGCATTTGCCACACTTTTGATGAGTTGAGTTTACTAAAATTCAGGAACTCTAAGAGTTCTAGGATCGAACACTCAGCATCCCTGTCTAACAAAGTGTTATACCATAAACTAAATAAATGAGTAATTTTATCATTCATTTATTCACTTGAAGCCATACAAGCCTATCATACAAATAGTCTTGTAAATAAATCTGTCTGATGAGTAAATGGAAAAAAAAATCAAATAGAAGAACATTCTCTACTGTAAAAGAATACATATGTTTTTATTAGAACATATGTTTCAAGAATAAAAAGTGTATTTAAAAGTTTGAGTGGCCTATGCAAGATGCTTCCATAGCTAAGTTTGCTTCCTCAATATTCTCTGAAAATTTGGTTAAAAAAAACACTATTTTCTGAGAATATGGTAAAGAAAATTACTAAAGCTTTATCAAAGTTATGTGTATTTTCCCATTGTAAATAATCATGATTTATTACACAGGAAGGACTAATAATTTATTAGTTAAATTATTTGATATTATATTCCATTTTCATAATCTTCTTAGGAAAACTTATTTATCATTTAAGTCTGTGATTAAAATAATTGGTTAATAGGATTGGGTAAGATACATTAATGATCTACAAGGTTTCTTGACTCAGGATCCTAGTAACATCACAAAAGAAATACTATAAGCTAACTGATCACAATAATAACACATGTGACTAATGATAGATTTCATTTGTTTTAGTAGTTTTACCAGTAGTGCTTGTTCACAGCATTGGCCTACAACTATTCAAATAAAAATCAACGTCATTCTTTAATCAAGTAATAACATGAATATCAAAGAAAAAGCTTCCAGAGGCTTTGCAATCATTGGTTTGTTTGAAAATTAAGATATTAAAGTTCCAAAAATATTGCTGTAATACAGTCTAGTGTTTGATTAAATGGCCAATAATGTGTGCTGGGAGGGAGAAGTCATGGTCTATCAGCATACTCTACTGTATTCATATCTCATCAAAATATCATGATATGGCTGTAGGTCATTATGACAGGGAAAGATCGTCAAAGTTCTGTTCAGTTTATACTCTCCTTTTCTGAAAACACTCTCCTCTTAAAATAACAGGTGAATTCCTGCTGTCAAGCTAATTGACCAAATCAGTAAATATCAATCCATAGTCTAGGCTAAGATAACTATATGTTTCCTCTGGGAATTTAGTATTTGGACCCAAAGATTAGATCATTTGTTGGTCAATTCAACAAGAAGGTGATGTAAAAGTAAGTCTAAGTCAACCATGCTGGTCTGAGAGGACTTTTTGCTGGAGCTTGAAGACCAGAGAAATCACCTCCTCTGAGACTAGAGATGGAATCCAATCCACTGAAAGAAGCAGAGGTGAAAGAAATCCCAAGAGTGAGAGAAGACACACAGCATAAATGCTGCTATTTCTGGTGGTTTTTATTCCCTATTAAAATCTGCTAAGGAACATGTCAGCCCTTCCCTTAGAGTCCTTAGAGTTATATCCATGTAACTTTCTAAAAATTCTTCCCTTTTTGTTTTGTCCTTTGCTACTAAACTAATTATGTTTTGGCCTGTTCTTTGCTACTAAAAAATTACTGTCTGAATAGAGAAAAATGGATTAATTCATTTATCAAAAAATGGAAATTACATAAATCAGGGGCAAGAAGAGCAGTAAAGTGTGCTAACCATACCCTAATGGCTAAAAGGTTTTCACATGTTGCTCTAGATTTGAGGAAATAATAAATAAATTTGAATCAGGAGATGGAAGTTCTAGTTAGAGAAATAAATTTAGGCTACCAGTCTTATCCTAACCTAAGTCTTTAAGTAACTAGGGTAAAGAAGGTTGAATGGCCACTTCAGCAGAATATAGTAAAAAGTTCAATTAAGCCAAAGAAGGGCATGAAACATTTGATGAACTGAATAAAAATGGCAGAAAAGTAAATCTTGGGAAGGTAGGAAACAAGTGCTAGAGGAAGACAATGTGCTGTGTTCTTCATAAAGTAAGAGATGCTGGGTTTTTCCCACCATCATATATTTTCAGTATTGAACTACATGAGTATTAATCTAGTTGACTCCATTATTTTGTTAGTTAATGCTGAATTGAATTCTCTATAAAAATTTCTTTCTTTAAAAAAATTTATTGTACATCTCTATTAAAATGCTGTCCGGTGTCTTCTTAGCATTTCACAAATGCAAATAAGAGTTAGAATGGTTGTAGAATTTTGCATACTAGGTGGTATTTGTAACTGTGTGAAAAATCATGACTATTTTAGGTATAACAAAATTTGCTTTTGACCTTTTGAATATTTTACCACATTCTTGCTCTTTTCAAAAGAAACTAAAAAAATGACCACCCATTTTTAATTTCAAGTTGAGGTATATTCGTTTATGTTCAACCCATTCTTGTTAGGGCAAACTTAAAACCTTGTGTGTTCTGAACTGCTAGGCACTGCAGTAACCAAGACTATCGTACCATGGCATTTTTCTTGAACTTAGGCCATTTCCCAAAAGAGTTTTAGGAAAACAAGCAGTTCAATATGAATGGTATTTCCTTTTCTAGATTTTTCCTTTAAATAAAGCTATTTTGTTAGGGGAATAAGTTTCAGTTTATGAGAAAATATCTGCTAATTATTTTACATTAGACACAATTACATTTCAGTTTTGTTAATAGAACAGATTGATTTTTTTAATTGTGTTAAAAATTACAGCAGCAGTGAGTTTTTTGTCATAGCCTATATAAGACAAAATAGATAGCTAGGCTATCTAGATAGCCTAGCCTCCTAATACAGTGATTAGGAGGACATACCAGGACACACCGCTCTAGGTTAGGATTTCAGCTTCATTTCTTACCTGGTGTTAGAGACATTCCCACCTCCATCTCCAGTTTTCTTCACTGTTAAAATGTGGTAATATTACCAACTTCATGGGCTTAAGTGAATTACTTTCAATAGAACATTTGAAACAGTACTGGGAATCCTGTAAGAGCCATAGCAGTATTACTGTATGTGTGTATTAGCTATTAACATAGAAAGTGTTTTAAAACTTTAGGAATTAAGGGGCACCTGGGTGGCTTAATTGGTAAAGCATATTTGCTTTATTTGGCTCTTGAGGCTCAGATCATGATTCTGGAGTCCTGGGATTTCCCCCTACCCCCCTACTTCGGGCTCTGCACTCAGTGGGGAGTCTGCTTCTTCCTCTCCCTCTGCCCCTTCCCCCAACTCATGCACACACACACACACACACACACACAGTCTCTTTCTCTCTAAGAAACAGAATCTTTAAAAAAAATAAAACTTTAGGAATCAAAAGTATAATGCTGTATAAATCTAAGGAAGTAAGTATAAATATAAGAAAGGAAGGAAACCAAGTTTTGAGCGCTTAGCTTGTGTAAAGAGTGTATGGTACATTGTTTAATCTTCAGAGCCGTCTTTTGTGGCATGATGACCTCATTTAACAAAATAGAATACTCTGGCTAAATGTTTAAGTATTTTTCTCAAGGTCTCATGGTGGTAAGTGCCCTTAGATAGAATTCAAATTACAATCTAATATATACCAAAATAGATATACTCTTTGCACTTTGCCACATTAACAAACCTTTGTTGTATAAAATGAAACATTTTAAAATGGGATTTATTGAATGTTAGGTAAAATATCGTAGGGCTTATTGTTCAGCTTCTGTTCCATTCCTGTATTTTTATAGTACTGGAGGTACTCACAGGTAGGAAATATTTCCTTCCTTTCTCTAGTAAATCTACAAACCGAGCCACATTGCTCATTTTCCCTCACACCTATTCAGTACTCCCCCTAACAACTTTATCCAAGGTTTTGCTTCCTATACTTTGGCATTACCTGCAGTTACAGTTGACTGTCGTCTGGAAGCAGATTCTTCTCGCATATCTTCAGAAGGTCAATAGTAGCTTAACACTGTGTCACAATGCCTACATCATTCACCTTACTTCATCTGATCATGTAAAAATTTTATCATCTCACATTATCACAAGAAAAATGGGAATACAGTACAATAAGATATTTTGAGGGAGAGACCTTTCACATCACTTCTATTATAGCATTTTGTTATAGTTCTGTTTTATTAATGTTAATCTCTTACTGTGCCTAAATTATAAATTAAAATTTACCATAGGTATGTATGTATAGAAAAGAAAAACATAGTGTGCATGAGGTTTAGTGCCATCTGTAGTTGCAGGCATTTGGCAGTCTTGGAATGAATCCCCCCCCCACCCAAGAATAAGGGGGACTATTGTAGTCCAACCGGGTCATGGATAGAAATATCGGAAAATCCTTGCATTCCTGCTTCAATGTCGCCTATGGTGTAAAACAGAAATACTAATACAGAATACTAGTATTTATTAGAAATATGAGTATTTCATTTTACCATGACATAGTATCTTTCTCCATCCTGTGAATCTGAGTGTGGTCATGTGGCTGTTGTGATCAACATTAGCAAACATGATCCAGGTAAAGGAATGAGAAATGGCTGTAAGTTGGAGCTTCACTTGTATGGCTGTTGGGAATCGTTCTTCTACCATGTATATAAGACTGGACTCATCTCCTGGAGGTTAAGAGACTGCAGGAGGGAGACCATCTCAGCCACCCTAGCTGGGGTCTCACAGATAGCAACATGCCAACCAGGAATTGTGTGTAAGATCATTCTAGACCAAACCTGTCCAGACTAGAGGAAATGTCAACTTAATCCTTGAATTGTGAGGAATAATAAATATTTGTTTGTTTAGGCACTAAATTTTGGAGAGGTTTGTCATACAGCAAAGTTTTTCTGATATATTCAACATGTGCTGGACATGCTTGTCACTTTGAGGGGGTTCAGAGATAAGTAAGTCTTTGTCACTACCTTGTTACTGCTCTTAAGAAGGTTTTAGTTGAGGGAACCTGGGTGGCTCAGTGGGTTAAGCCTCTGCCTTCGGTTCAAGTCATGATCTCAGGGTCGTGGGATGGAGCCCCACATCAGGCTCTCTGCTCAGCAGCCTGCTTCCCCCTCTCTCTCTGCCTGCCTCTCTGCCTACTTGTGATCTCTGCCTGTCATATAAATAAATAAAATCTTAAAAAAAAAGAAAGAAAGAAAGAAAAGGAGGTTTTAGTTGAAAGAGGAAGTCAAGATAAAAATGTCATAAAATCTCATAAAAACAAATGATTGAATAGCATTGTATCCTAATATTGGAAAAGATATCACAACTAAACAACTAAAATTCATCTTAGAGTTGGGGAGCTATGGGAACGTACACTTCCATTCAATCTCAAAGTGAAGGTAAAGAGAGGAGAATGTTTTCAGAGAACTTTGGAACTAAATTTCAGGGGCATAAGCAGCATTAATTCTAAGAAATCTGTAGATAAGAAAATGGAATCAGGGTAGTCATGGCTCATCCATTCAGCAGTTCAGATTTCTGTATATGGGTGCCTTTTGATTGCTGCCTTTGGATTAAAGAACTCTTTTTCCTTTTTCTTACTCCCCAGCCTTCCTCGGAAACCCTACACTCTACCCACCCAAACACTCTACCCAGCCCATGCTATCCACTGTGGTATTCAAAAAGCAAGACTATTTGATGATGGAGGGGATTGGGTGAAGGAGCGGCAACTCACCACCTCAGAGTGCCACTGATAGATGTGCTGCGTCCTAACAGAGACTAAGGCTCTGCGGCTGCCCTTCAAGGCAAATGCTCAAGAAACAGGTGGAAGTGGTCACCTGGGACAAATTTTAGATCCTTCCCAGATACTGGGAGGCAATGGTCATGAGGATGTGTAGTGGAACAGCACATCTGGGGTTGCTGAGGCCTTGGACCTTGGCAGTCCAGGCCAGAAGTGAGGGTCACTCTCCTGGGCCCTGGGCTCAGGGAAAGCTGTAGGTTTTGCCCCAGGGCAAGCGCACTTTAACTCTCCCTTTCTGGCCTAGGATGGTCTCTCTTACACACAGTGTTTGGACCATACCTGGACTGATTTCTGGGGCAGCTGTCCCTACAGTATGAGTAGGGGAGTATAGAAGAGTCCATAGCTTTGGGGATTTTGTGATAGCTAGTGTGAGCCAAACTCCTAACGGAAAGTCTGAGAGGTAGGATCCCGAGCACATAGCGTCCAGGAGTTTTTCACCCGCGGACCTCCCGGCGAGCCTCCTCCATCTCCTGAGATCCCGCGAGAGGGGGCTTCAGAGCGTGCCTCACGCCGAGTCAGCCATTCTCTGAGCCGCCCCTGACGCGCGCCGCGTGCGGGCCTGTCCTCCCCCTTCAAAAGCCAAGAACGATTATTTTCCTACTAATTCAGCCTTTCATTCTCATTATTTATTCGTTCATCCTGTTCGAAGCCCTTATTATACATTGTAAGTTTTTAGTTGACCTGGTTCCTGCTCTGAGCAACTTCATCTCTCTCGTTGCTCTGTGCCTGAGCGGGGTGCTTGGAAACGCTGTTTTCTGTGCGTGGACTACACTCCGAGCCTTCTCTGCCTGGACGGCTCCCAGAGGCTGCTGTACCCTGGAGCTGATGATGCAGAATATTCAGGGTCTTGCACACCCACACAGGGTTCCTTCACAGAGTTGTGTGTGCCTAAGCTTGGATTCATATTTTTGTCTTTTTCCTGAAAAAGTCTTCAAGAATTGGCGAGGACAGTATCTGCCACTACTTTTTCTGCTGACCCTTTGGGCCTCAGTCTGCTAGAGCTAAGAAGCGACCTGGACAGCCCCAGGCAGGGTTGGGGTAAACATGGCGATTAAAGGTAGGCGTACGTGAAGGGGAAATTCACTGGTCCCCGCTGCAGGGATTTGGCCACTTTCTCGGTGCTGTAAATATACAATTGTTCATTTTATTGTTTGGTAATATTTTCATTTGAAATGAAGTCGTTGTGACAGCAGTAAGTTTAAAGAACTAAGGCACACACTTAATGGAAAAAATACATTTTTTTTTTAAAGATTTTATTTATTTATTTTGAGAGAGAGAGAGAGACAGTGAGAGAGAGCATGAGCGAGGAGAAGGTCAGAGAGCGAAGCAGATTCCCCATGGAGCTGGGAGCCCGATGTGGGACTCGATCCCGGGACTCCAGGATCACGCCCTGAGCCGAAGGCAGTCGTCCAACCAACTGAGCCACCCAGGCGTCCCGGAAAAAATACATTTCTATTATTCAAGATTGTTGATATTCTGTTTAACTTAAAATGTTGGTGAACATTTACCATGCACCAAGGGCACCAAAATGGTAGCATTGGTATCTATATTGAAGATGTGGAAACCAGAGGACACCAATCTGCTTTGTTGCCTCATTTTAAAACTTCCTAATTATTTTAGGACTGTGACCAAAGACAATGATTTAACACATGTAGCTGCAAATGTCAGTTTGCATATCACTTTAGTAACATGACTTTTTGATTAAATCACTATTCTTCATCAATACTACTTTTGCTCCTTATGACTTTATATTTTCTTGTGTATGTACATGGAGTGAACTGATGGCTCTTAATACATTAACAAAAAGGGGTTGCTCAATGATGCTCAATGATGACAACTTTCATATCACTATCATCAGTTCCTTGAAATAGAAACCAGTTAATCTTAACTATGATTCCATTTTTCTCTCCAATTAATGGAAGAAGGAAAGCTTTCACAGGTTAATTCTGTCAAAAGTAACGTTGAGAGAGGTATCAGTTGTTTCAGTAGTTAAAATGAAGTAAAAATGATTTATTTTGTGCTGCCAATATATAAATACAGATTGGGGGGGCACCTGGTTGGCTCAGTGGGTTAAGCCTCTGCCTTTGGCTCAGGTCATGATCTCAGGGTTCTGGGATCGAGTCCTGCATCAGGCTCTCTGCTTGGCAGAGAGCCTGCTTACTCCTCTCTCTCTCTCTCTCTCTGCCTGCTTCTCTGCCTCCTTATGATCTCTCTCTGTCGAATAAATAAATAAAATCTTTAAAAAAAATACAGATTTTGTTAGTTCAGAACATCATAGTAAAAAAAAATTGTTCTTAACAAATTATTGTAAAAAATGAACTCATAAGTAGTGGAGGTGCATATGCATCCAAACAAGCTGAAATGTATTACCAGTATACACAGAAAGAAAATTAAAATCTATAAATGACATTATATATAGTAACTGGACTCCCAAGTTCTTTCCTAATGAAGCCATGTTGAATAAGAACAAATACTTTATCATGAATGTCTTTCTTTGCTATCCATCAGCAGAGAGATTTTACTAGTGCTGAACATTTGTAGAACATTTTAATCTAAATGTTTTACAATAGTATAGACCATTGCTGGAAAATAAATTTTTTTTCTTTAAATCAGTTAAAAATCTTTAGTAACAGTATTCAACAGATGGAGCACCAAAAAACTTAAGCTTTAATCAAATTGAGTTTTTATTGAAAACAAAGTTTCCAGAGAGGCATTGAAATTTATCCCTGCAAAAGCAAGGGATGAACTAAAGAAATGGAATGATGAGAAATTCAAGTGACGTATGGGATGAATTTTGAAATTCTGTAACTGTGCTTTGAACTATCTCCGCTTATGAGAAGAATCTTTGAAGTTCTATTTGTAGCTTAAATTGATATTACATACTGAAATGGGTTGAAATTTAGAAGGCCTATGATTTAAAAAAAGGGCTCTGATTCTTGAGCATCTTAATTTAGTGAAACGTTAAAAAACAAATTGGAGGGGGGATTTTTCTTTTTTCCTTCATTCTCCTTTCCTTCCCCTTCCTTTTCCCCTTTCCTTTCCTTTTTTTTCTTTTGTCTTTCTTCCCACCCCTAGATATATTTTATGTTAACAGCCTAATTCTACTTCAGGTTACCAAGAGTAGATAACACAGAGTTGAATAAAATTCTTGCATCTGATTTTTACTGACCTAAGGCTTTTTTTTTTTTTAAAGATTTTATTTATTTGGAGAGAGAAGGAGCCTACTTGCATGAGAGAGAATCGGGGAGGAGGGTTGGTGAGGGCCCAAGGGAGAGGGAGAAACTCCCAAGCGGACCCAGCACTGAGCATGTGGTCGATGATGCAGGGCTTGATCTCATCACCCTGAAATCAAGACCTGAGCTGAAATCAAAAGTCAGATGCTTAACTGACTTAGCCACCCAGGTGCTCCTGACCTAAGGCTTACATTCATGAAATGAATTTATTTGGAAGTAAAAACATTTGAAAAATTATATGAAATTATTTTAGTGCCTCCTTTCAATGTCAAAACTCCTGATGTAGATGATAAATTATATGGTCACTCCATATATAAATTACTAGAAGATTGCCTCGGTGACCTCCTGAGGTGATATGAGTGTATCTTGAAGGCAATGACCTAAGACACTGGAAATAGAAAAGTGAATAAAATCTCTCTCTTTTTTCAATAGCTCACAGTCTAATGAAATAAAAAAATATTCATAACTTAGTGTTATTGGTTCTATGTTGGAGATATACACAAGGCAGGCAATAGGCTAGAATGACTGGAGTGGGTACTGGAAATATATTGGCAACTTGGTTATACAGTGGAATGTAGAGCTTTTAGAAAGTTGACCATCCTGCAGTGTATTTCTGAAAGAAGGTGTTCTGTGGTATCAGAGAAAAATTGCCCTGAATGTTGGTGGGGCAGGGGGAATAGGTCAATGTGATTAGATCATCTGTGTTTGGTAATTCGCATTTATGAGGTTAGGCTCCTCTTCTCCCATTGAGGCTGCCAGGTAGGGGGCTCAGTCTGTATCTTGAGGATTTTGTTTCAAAGCAATAGCTCTCAAGACCTTGAGAAAGACTTCCTGGGTTGTTAAAGTGTCAAGACGCTGAGAGAAGATTTATGTTTCAGAGGAACAGACTAAAAATTTGTAATTCCAAGTTTTCAAAAGTACATGGTCTCAGTGAAGAAGAAACTTGTCTAAAGTTTAGTCAAACTGTAGAACGTTAAGGCTGTCTTAGAAAGTGAACCTGAGTATCACTGTGAGTCTGGCTCTCAAAGGAACACAAGGAAAACTCACTTTTCTGGATTCATTCCTTAAGTGCTTTTCCCAGCTGGGGCAGTTTATTCTTGTCTGCAGGATAGATCGTGATGAGGTTTTTTGGGGTTTCAAGTGAACTTGTTTGAAGAAAACTTCTTTTTGAAAAGAAGTGAACTTGTTTTACTTTCTCCCTGATAAAATTGGAATATTTCCCCTGCAGGGTTGTTAGAATGATTGGGTATTGTGTATGTTAAGGTTTTGAAACCATAGTAAGTGCCCAATGAGCGGTTATTTTTAGTATGAAAGCTTCAGGTACAGTGTGGTTATCAGTTGGTTATGTGCTGGTTTGGTTATGTGCTGTTTCATACCTGCAAGGAAATAATGAATACGTCTACAGGATCTTTGAGCTCAGATGTAGTAGATGCATTTCTGTATTCTTTTCTTTTTGCTTAATAGAAAAAAGTATTTTTGGCCAATTAAAGCCTGGTCATAAGACTTTAAGATTAAGTATGAATAAATAATTACTTCTCATACTTTTGTAGTCATCTTGGGAATAGGCTCTTCCCCTTGCACAGATGGTTTCCAGGGTTCCTTTGCTAGGGAAGATCTTGCCATTTCACGCATTAAAGTCAATGAATGTGTACTTTTCTACAAATAGGATGACAGTGAGAGAATCTAACATCTGGTTTACAAGAGATGGTAGCTCCAGACTAAATTTAATCTATCCACTAAGTCTTAGCCATGTTCCAGGGGAAGCATGAATAAAACCATTGCCTTAGTTTTGTTCCCAAAGTTTAGATGTCCAATAAAGATGCCAAAAATGTTTTAGTATTTATATTTGATGTTTTGAAAGCAAACCACATTTATTAATGATATTTTAACATTTCTACCAGTTGCCTTCAGTATGTCAAGAATGTGGCCTTTTAACAATTATCTTTCTTTAGAAAGTGTTTTGTTCTAGTTTAACTACTGAATAAGGAATAAAGTAGAAAAGAATAAAATGAGATGCTGTAGTATTCCAGTAATACTCCTTGCTTTTCTTGCTGTGTGATTTTGCTCAAGTTCTTGAACTTGTTTCACTTTCTCCCTGATAAAATTGGAATATTGGTATTTCCCCTGCGGGGTTGTTAGAATGACTGGAGATGGGTATGTTAGGGTTTTGAAACCATAGTAAGTGCCCAATGATCAGTTATTTTTTATATGAAAGCTTCAGGTACAGTGTGGTTATCATATGGGTGTGCTGTTTCATACCTGCATCAAAATAATGAATATGTCCACAGGATCTTTGAGCTCAGATGTAGTAGATGAATTTCTGTATTCTTTTCTTCTTGCTTAATAGAAAAAAGTATTTGAAGTTGCTAGTACCAAGTGATTACATAATACTTGTTTGTGAATGGTGGGATCAGATCCCTGGTCCCTGAACTCCAAATCCAGAACCTTTTCAAGGGCATCCGAAGAGATGGTGTCTGTCTCTTTCAGGATTAAGTGGCACTAATCCTTGGCTAAAGTTTTGGTATGCAGTGTCATAGCTTGAATAGCCACCAGTGAGGATATTAGGATAACTCGAGATGATTCATTCATTCATGTGTGCTTGCATTCATTCATTCAAAAGTTATGTATTGAGTCCCTGCTATCTAAACAACACTGTGACAGGTGTCAGGAATAGACTGTAGCATCACTCTTACTAAGTCCTGCTGGTACCAGGATATGGTTTAAGAACTTTATTTTTCACCCATCTACTTCTCACTGCTTCTCATGAGATATAATATATTATTACTATCCCCATTTACAGTTAAGAAACTTGAGACAGAAATTAACTCATTCATGGTAATGTTAGCTAGCAAAGCCAGAATCCAAGTGATCTGGCTTTAAAGAGCCATGCTTTTGAGCACCATTCAGTACACTTTCTTCTCAATAATAAGCAAAATAGACATGGTACTTGGCTTTCACTAGTGGTGGTGAAGGAAATTAATTATTCACAGTGAATATATGATTGTGAAATAACATGGGGCATGTCCAGCAGTAGGAACATTATGTAGAAAGATCCTGACCTATGAAGGAATGTAAAGGGTATGAGAAATTGGATGAAGGCCAGAATGGATAGGACACAGAGAACTAGAGGAGAAATGGTCTTAAATTTTGCCAGAGAGGTAAGGCTCTTCGGCGTCAGGCAAAGGCAGACCTGTGTGCCAGTTCCAGCCTTGCCACTTTTTGGCTGTGTACTTTGGATTAGGGACTTAACCTCTCTGAGCTTGTTTCTTTATTTGAGAAATAGAGATCATCATAGAATCTGCCTCACAAAGTTGCTAAAAGCAACAGATGAAATATCTCATGTTTAGCACTAAGCATAATGCCTGGTACATATGATATTTAAATAAAGTTTAGTTATCATAATTATCTTAAATACTAAAAATATTTAAAATTTAAATTCCTCTTACTGAATCTAATTATTTTCCTTAGCTTGATTTGATGTTCTGTAGTTCCTACCCTTTCTTTATTTTCTTTTTTTTCCACAAGAGAGAGATCACATGGGTGAGGGGAGGGGCAGAGGAAGGAGGAGAAAGAATCTTAAGCAGGCTTCATGCTCAGCGTGGTTCCTGATGCAGGGCTTGATCTCACCACCCTGAGATCATGACCTGAGCCAAAATCAGGAGTCAGAGGCTTAACTGACTAAGCAACCCAGGTGCCCCTGTAGTTTATATTCTTAATATGCATGGAGTAAGATGTGAGCTGAACTGTTCTGCTTTGTTTTAGCAGACCTTGGGCTAGAGAATTTTTTTAAAGATAGTGTATAATAAAAAAAGGCCAGTTGTCATGAAAACCCATTGTAATCCGACTCCATCACCTTCACTGTGTGCCAACATGCCCAGGTGTATGTGTGTGTGTGCATGCACACATGTATAGTGTGGACATCCTTCTATATATACTCCAATTGGACCACAACAGTAAATATGACATAATCCAGGTCACCCATATTATTACCTCGAGCACAGTTGTGTTGAAACCCCAAATCACTGACTTTACTGCTGTAAAGAAACCCATGGAGAACTAGACAGATGAATGAATTTCTAAATTTAGTCTCAGTGATTATTCCTAGCAGTGACCATCATTCTAAAAAATGTGGGTTAGTACACTGGATTGCCAAAGTAAGTGGCAGAGTTCTTCCTTACACAAGACTTGAGGTAGTCAGTGGCAATAAAATTCTTATCTTTTGTTCTATGTGAATAGAAGAAAGGAGAATTTTTCTTGTGATGAAGAGGAAGGTAGCAATTATGCTAGATTCACCTCTCAAGAAGACAAGTGACCCAAGTTGATCCAATGGCAGAGGTAGTACAAGCCTAATGGGCAACCCTGATCAACAGGCTTTTTTCAGTGGATGGGAAAATAAGATGACTTTCTGTATACGTTTTCATCCTATGGGCTTTTCTTTAATGAATGCCTTAAGAATTTAATGGTAGTCAGCACAAAGCAAGAAAATGCAGAAGTAGCCAACTAAGTAGGTAAGGAGGGAATCTGAGGAAATAGAGTATTCATAGGGAAGGGGGGAGTGCTAGCAAACAGGGAACCTGGGAAGATGCCTTAACAAGATTTGGCCCAGAGCTGTGTTATTATTAAAAACAATTTTAGGTGCCTCCTTGGGCAAAAGTTCCCTTGTTCCCTGTTTCCTACAGTCAGCTAGGCTGGGCCACTCATGATGTCATTTGATGTCATTTGAACAATCATTTCATCTGAAGAACAACTAGGAGTGCTATGAAAAAACAACAACAACAACAACAAAAAACCACCCATATATTAATCATCTGTAATTGAGTGTCCAGTCTAATTAACAAGCTCTGCAAGTTCAAGACCTTCACAGTGCTATCAGGAAGATTTGCATGTGGCTAATACCTTTTGTGTCCTTCCCTGTCTGCTCTCTACGTCATGGGTTCAGCATGTAGCTGCTCATGTCTGCTTTATGTCTCTATGCTACCAGTCAAGTCATGAGAGAGAACATAGGGAACAGCTGATTTCATGGCCCCAAGTTCTTGAGTTTGATCAGTAATTGCTCCAGATATGAGCAAGATGAAGTTCATATTTGGAATAACCAACCGAGAACTTAAGGTTTTTATTTTAAATAGTAAAAAATTATGTGGACCTTTGACATAGTTCCAGTGAAAGTGTACTGGCTTTTATTTTGTTTAAGGGGAAAACTTTCTTCCCATATGTTTTTGGAAATTTCTGTTTATTTTGTTTAACCCTCCGAATTGTCTATAATGTGAAATAAGTTTTTGCCACTATTATTATCTGTAGAGTATGAAAAATTTGATATATAAGGGTTTTATTTATTTTTAAATTTTCTAATTATATTATGTTGGTCACCATATAGTACTTCTTTAGTTTCCAATGTAGTGTTCCATGATTCATTGTTTGCACATAACACCCAGTGCTCCTTGCAATATGTGCCTTCCTTAATACCCAATATGGGGCTAACTCATCTCCCCACTCCACTCTCCTCTGAAAACCTCAGTTTGTTTCCCAGAGTCCATAGTCTCTCATGGTGCATCTCTCCCTCTGATTCCCACACTTCATTTCCTTCCCTCTTCCTTTTCTTTCTTTCTTTCTTTTTTTTTTTTTTTTTTTTTTTAAGATTTTATTTATTTATTTGTCAGAGAGAGAGAGAGCACGAGCGAGCACAGGCAGACAGAGAGGCAGGCAGAGGCAGAGGGAGAAGCAGGCTTCCTGCCAAGCTAGGAGCCCGATGTGAGACTCGATCCCAGAATACTGGGATCATGACCTGAGCCGAAGGCAGCTGCTTAACCAACTGAGCCACCCAGGCGTCCCTCCCTCTTCCTTTTCTTAATGTCTTTCATGCTGTACCTTATGTTCCACATATAAGTGAATTCATATGATAATTGTCTTTCTCTGCTTGACTTATTTCACTGTGCATAATCCCTTCCAGTTCCATCCATGTCAACGCAAATGGTGGGTTTCATTCTTTCTGATGGTTGAGTAATATTCCATTATATATATGGACCACATCTTCTTTATCCATGAGTCTGTTGAAGGGTATCTCACCTCCTTCCACAGTTTGGCTTTTGTAGTTTTTAGTAGCTAATTGCTTTGTATAACTATTTTTAAAGTGAATAAGATTTTAATAGAAATCTTTTGCTTTTGATAATATTTGATGTACCATTAAATTGAGGATAATGGACATTCTTGTTTTTTAAAGGGGCTGTAAGTCTATTGACGATTTAAACTTTATTATTTCTGAAATGTGTTCTTACTGATTAATTCAATTTTGAATCAAAGTAATTTATCACTTTTATAAATTAAGTGACTTTCTCTTTCCCCCTTGACAATGAACTTGTTAATCTAATGGTGCTGCAATATAATGATCTCTCTCAAAAGAACACTCCAGGCAGTTTAATTCTGGTATGCTGCCAGAGCTCAGGAAATATGATTAATTTATAGTATTCATATAAGTGACCTGTAAAATAATGACAAAAAAAGGATTCTAATTTGCCAAAGTGATTGGTTTTCATTATTCTGTCCAAAAGATCATTTCAATAATCTGGATAATACTATAAAATGAAGAGATCTTTATAGGCTCTTACCACAACTCAGTTACTTACGATTTTGCCAGTAATTATTATAAATGTTATTGACAATGGTAGAGTCCATTTTGAGAATTGTGATATGCCAGGCACTGTATTTAGAAACTGATTATTCTGAATAGTACTGAAGTATGTTGGCTTCATGACTGAAGATGACAACACCTACTGTATACGAATATTAATATGATAGAGAGTTGATGCATAACACTAAACAGAGTTTTCAGAAAATGGAATTAGTGAACAGAACAAATCTACATAAAAGAAAAATTAAGTTCAAGGGACTCCTGGGTTGCTCAGTTCATTAACCATCTGTCTTCAGCTCAGGTCATGATCCCAGAGTCCTTGGATTGAGTCCTGCATGGATGGGCCTCCTTGCTCAGCAGGGAGCCTGCTTTTCTTTCTGCCTGCCTTGCCTCATCTCCGTGTTTGTGCTCTCCCTCTCTTTTTCTCTCTCTGATAAATAAATAAATAATAAAATATTTTAAACAGTTCAAAAGCCATTACTTGTGAAAAAGAAAAAAGTGGTATTTTGGCTTGAATTATTCAAATAATAACACTAACATTTCTTTTCAGTTTTTTTACATATATATGCCGTTTGGCAAGTTGGCAATTTTAAGTGTTGAATTCTATTCATAGACTCTTTGATTAGAACACAGTTCCTTTTCTGATCCCCTCCCATCCCATTATTTATTCAGTAGTTGTTGATGTCTGTAGATCAAGGGCCCCTAGTACAAAATCTGAACCATGAGAAATTACATTATGGGATATTACACAAATTACATTATTATGTTTTGCCTCTTTTATTCCCACTTGACTATAATTTTTGACTTCCATGATGACTTTAGATTTCATGTATAAATAGAATTGGTGTGAGAAGATAATTTTCTCATATTTTAAAATAAGTTTTAATGAGCATTGAAATATTTTTACCTGTCACAGTAGAGCAATTAGAGGCAGTCATTTGTCTTACATATTTTCTTTCAACTAAGCCTAGAAATACTAACAAAATTTAGACACTAATTTTAAATCATTAGGATTAGGAATGTACCAGAACTTTGGCTTTTCTGAAACTTAATTGGCATAATTAAAAGAAATGATATAAGATCTGAGACTCTACAGAAGTACAGAAGGTAAGAAATCAGCAGACATGTATACTCTGACTGCCTTACGTATGACGAGATGCCTTCCCGTTCATACCCATTAAAGACAGTGGAAATAGATGACATCATTGTATTGTAACCTTTTTCCTTTCTTAAGGAATGACTCTCTATTGAAATAATTATGTAAAAACTTAAGAGAATTAAAGCTTTAAAATGTGATGGAATACTTTAGGAAATTAAGAGAAAGGAGCAATCTAAATTCCAGGCTTAATGTGATAAATTGTTTTAGGGGTTGTTTCTCTTGTTGCTAGCCTGGAAAACTAAATTTGAGTATTGCGAGTAATCTGTCACCGTACATATTCATGACACCGTTTTGCTTCTGCTGTCATTTGGGGGTAGTAACATTAATTGTATTTTGGTTGAAGAGTATATTAAAAAGATAGAATACAGCTCTTGGGGTAAACTATACAATGTCAGATAATTCAGTTAATTAAAGAAAAAGATATGATCTGTCAAATGGGGGAAAAAGAGCAAACCGATTATTCTTTATTGTTAATCATTTGTCGGTTGATTGTGTTTGGTTCATTTTAATTCAGGCTAAAGAAGAAGCAATGAGAGAAAAGCTGCAGGAGCTGTGAAACAGTTTCTAACTCATCAGGAGAGGTAAGTAAAAGCAATGATAGTAAATAATATCTTGATAGGGAAAGAAATGGATACTTTTGTGGTGCCTCTGTGATGCTAAAGAAAACTTGGCATTTTATAAAAATGAAGTGTACTGCAAGATCTATGATTTACAAGATGGAGGAAAGAAAAAAGAAGAAAAACACATGTTATTGATGGCATCACCTCTAGAAAAAATATTGGTGGCCATTTTGTTTTATTTCTGTGCATAAACTGTAGTTTATATATTTTTTGATCAAACTTTATGTGTAAATTTTTGTGTTAAGTTTTCTTAGTTTACCATTGTAACAGTGTTAGATTTTCATGTTTCTTTAATAAATCTCTTTAATTCCTGCATAGTATTTCTTTTAGGATAATATCATCATGGGTTATGTAGTCATTCTCTAATGTTTTGATTTTTTTTTCTCATGACACAAAAATAAATAATGATATGTAGATATGTAGGGTGAATAAATTGAAGTAAACACCACATTTCCTGATATACTTGTTCTTGACACTTTTGGAAGATGTTCACTATAATTGCTAATGAATGCAGGTACCTGTTTTGATCTGCTATTTAATATTGTGGTCTTCTATTCCTTTTTTTTTTTTTAAGATTTTATTTATTTATTTGACAGATCACAAGTAGGCAGAGAGGTAGGCAGAGAGAGGGGTTAGCAGGCTTCCTGCTGAGCAGAGAGCCTGAATCGGGGCTCTATCCCAGGACCCTGGGATCATCACCTGAGGTGAAGGCAGAGGCTTTTACCCATTGAGCCACCCAGGCGCCCTGTGGTCTTTTATTCTTATTTGTGCAAAAACTAAAGCATCAGTGATTAACTTCATGATTTTAGGGTATTTTTCATCCTTGAATATGTCTTATCTTCCTAAATTTTGTCATTCATAAATAGCCTATTTTCTGTTTTCTCCATCAGTGTTTGAAGGAACATGCTGTCTGCTTCAACCTTTACCCTTCTCAGTCACCTGTGTTCTAAGACTTTTTCCTGGGAAACCTGAGTTTGTCTAATTTGACTAACCTTGACTTCCAATCTCTTTGCTAAGTGCCAGTAGATTATGGCAATACTTGTTATTTTTTGTTTCCATTTCTGTCCCAGAACCTATAAAGTCTGTCCAGATAATTTCTTCTTAATAAATATGAACTGGGACTTATACAAATTCAAATATATATAGTTAATTCTTCCTATTTTCTTTCACCAAAACAAAAAAGAAGAAAAGTAAATCATCTGTTTTGATCTTTGTCTTACTTTAGCTTTCTGTTGTTTAATTCAACTCTTTCCAGAAAATATCCATATACAATTACTAGTAGAAATAATACTCCTATTTAAACTTCTTTTTAACATTTTAATTTCTCCATAGCCATCTTTGGAAACTTTAGTTCCGTGCAGCTCCCCCCCACACACACACACCATATACATCATTAGGAGATAAGAAGAAGGAAAAGTCCCTCTGAATAAACTCTTTTGTTCTTATAAGAGCAATTTTCATGATGCCTTTGAAATAAACATTCTGGTGAAGTACAAGGATCTTTAACAAATAGCAGCAAATAGATCAAATTTCAGCAAATAAAGCAGGGGTCAAAATCTAATTGCATCTAAATTCAGATTGTACCAATGGCAGCAGTGGCATTTCTTTGGCCTCTTCTGAAGGCAGTGAGTGTTGTTCGGATTGTTAGTTTTAATTTGTTCCGATGTGTTTTTCATTAGGAATTGGTACAGAGGTGGCAAAGGGAAACAATCTCTGGAGGCAGAACAAATGGAGAAATGTGGTTTTTGAGTCCCTTCCAGTGGCAGCCAGTTTGATATCCCTTAGGAAATGTTTCTTGACAATAATTATAAGAAAAATACCAACATTTGATTTCCAAATGTTTGACAAAATGGAAACTCTTCTGTTTGCCAGGAAAATGGAACCAGTGTACTCTTTAATCTCAGTATTTAGTGGAGTTTTAAGAAAAAGCTATAAAGGTGAGAATACATGAATTGTGCCTCAAATAGTCTGTAAACTCAGTCTAACAGGCACTCTGGATTTGTCAAGTCCCACATTATTATTATTATTATTGTTATTATTTTGAAATTTGGGGACTTTCTGGTTTATTTTTTTATCTTTCCTGTCTTTCACTAACTCACTGAGTTTTCTTTGTTCTTTTCTCTTTATTCTAGTTGTTTGGGAATTATGCATTTAAAAATCTTGTGGTTGGGGGCGCCTAGGTGGCTCAGTGGGTTAAAGCCTCTGCCTTCAGCTCAGGTCATGATCCCAGGTCCTGGGATCGAGCCCCACATTGTGCTCCCTGCTCATCTGGGAGCCTGCTTCCTCCTCTCTCTCTGCCTGCCTCTCTGCCTACTTATGATCTCTGTCTGTCGAATAAATAAATAAAATCTTCCAAAAAAAAATCTTGTGGTTGTTATTAGAGATAAACAAGTGTCAAATATATTAATTTTGATACCAAGCTAATCTGAAATTGTGAAATTTCCAAACAGTTCAATAAAGTAAATTTAGCACATGGAACTGAAATTACTGTCACCAATTCTTGGAGTCTCTTCTTTTTCCAAGTAAATGTTAATGAGAAAGTGGCAAGAAGAAAAGTGACCACAACAATTGGCATATTTAGTTATTTTCCTAACTTTTAAAGTTTTTTTTAAGCACGGAAGGCGAAAATATAGGCCAAAACCAAGCACCACCCAACCAATAAAGCACATTTTAAAAAAACCTCAGTGACTTCAGTCCTCTGTTATTTTATTCATCTTTGTCCCTTTTTCTTTCATTTCCTTCTCTATTACACTGGATAATAACAGATAAACAAGATATACTGACTGAATGTGACTCAAGATAAAGCTTTTTTCATAAATCACAAATCATATAGTATCATTCTGAAAAGCTCCTTTATTTGCTGTATATAACATCTGACTGGGAACTTCTACTTTTTTAAGTCTGATAAATATTTGGGATCAGGGGTGCCTGGGTGGCTCAGTGGGTTAAAGCCTCTGCTTTCGGCTCAGGTCATGGTCCCAGGGTTCTGGGATCGAGCCCCGCATCGGGTTCTCTGCTCAGCAGGGAGCCTGCTTCCCTTCCTCTCTCTGCCTGCCTCTCTACCTACTTGTGATCTATCTGTCAAATAAATAAATAAAGTATTTAAAAAAATATTTGGGATCAATGGATAACTATTTAGTTTGAAATTTTATTGCATCACAAATTTGTATTTAACAGACACTCATTTATCTAGTCGGTCCATAATTAATGAGTTCATTTCATGTTAGAATTATTGTCTGAGTCTTCATAAACCCAAGTACTACTGTTTCTCAGCATACTTGATAAGCTTTTAAGCTTTGCAGGTGAGTTATACAGTGCTTGTCACCAGGGTGATCTCACAGTTCTGCTTTTTCTTCTGTCACTTTGATAGGAAATCTATTCATGGCCTCCCTTTGTTTTTAATACCATACTGGATGATAATTCTTTGTGGTAAGAAAAAAAAATTTGAAGATGCCATTAGTAATTCCACATGATGAATATTTACTGGTGTTGCTATTTAGATGTCTCAGAGGATATTCAAATTAATTTGATGTAACATGGGGAGAGTCGCAAACAACATCATTAGCCTTGGAAAAAACACTTATTAAAATAACTGAGTCAAACACAAGCCAAAAAAGGGACAGAAAGGGTAACACTTTCTCACAAACTTGTTTTGGAAATCTCTGCAAAAAAATTCTGACCGTTAGTCAGTAAGGCAAATGTTTTTCAGATTGTTTTGGATACTTATATATTCACCCAGTAAAATCATACTTTTATTTGTTTTTTAATGTTGGTACATGATGACATCCTTGTTCTAGCAACAACAGTTATTTTCCTGTTCTCTGTGGTCCTTCACTTCGTGTAACAGACATTTATAATTACCAGGGAAGTACAAGATAAATGAATATGACTTAAAAAATTGTAAGTTGTAGAATTATACTTGGACATTTTGCAAATCTGGATTAAGTGGAAGGGGCCCCACACTGATAGGAATATTGAGTCAGTGCCAAAAATATGAATAAAATTCCATGCCAGTGTTAAAATGTTAGGTTTCTTTTCAGTAAATGTTTCATGAATATGTAGAAAAATCCTGGTACTGTGCATATGTTGGGACTAGAGAAATTATAAGTCATGGCTTCCATTCTTGAAGAGTTCAATGTAAATGTAGGGAAATATTCATCTAAGTTTTAGTCCAAGTTCGAAGTTTGGTACCATAGTCTTCTAGTCCTTTTCATCTGCATATCTTTGATTTTACTTCCTGTAGAGCATCACAGATTAAACTGATTTCACCAAATCTTCTTGAGGCAACTAAATACTATGATGGTCTTTTCCTGAACTTGTTATTGATAATAATTTTGGTCAGTGAACATACTTTGTGTGACCTGAATTATTTAAAACTTATTGAGATTTGGTTATAGTTTAACTGGGAGATATTCCATGTGTAGCTGAATACAAATGTATTCTCTTGTTGTTGGAATATTTTATTGATAACCAGTTCAAATTATTTGATAATGCCATTCACCCTTCCTGATTTTCTGTCTCTTCCATTAATTATTGAAAGTGGGCTGTTAAAATCTCTCACCTATAGGAGTGCCTGGGTGGCTCAGTCAGTTAATTGTCTGTCTTAGGCTCAGGCCCTGGTCTCAGAGTCTGGGTTGAGCCCTGTGTCAGGCTTTCTGCCTGCAGGAAGTCTGCTTCTCCCTCTCCCTTTGTGCTTGCTCTCTTGATCTCTCTCAAATAAAAATCTAAAACAAAACAAAACAAAAACAAACAAAACCCTCTGACCTGTAAATGTGGATTTGTCTATTTCTTCTTTTATCAGTTTCTGCTTCATGAATTTTAAAAAACTTTATCATCAGTTACAGAAATGTTTAAAATTAGGTCTTGATGAATTAACCCCCCCCCTTTTTTTTTTAAAGATTTTATTTATTTATTTGACAGAGAGAGATCACAAGTAGGCAGAGAGGCAGGCAGAGAGAGAGAGGAGGAAGCAGGCTCCCTGCTGAGCAGAGAGCCCGATGCGGGACTCGATCCCAGGACCCTGAGATCATGACCTGAGCCGAAGGCAGCGGCTTAACCCACTGAGCCACCCAGGCGCCCCTGAATTAACCCCTTTATCATTATGAAATGACCTTCTTTTTCCCCAGGTAATATTTTTGCTCTATAATCTACTTTGTCTAATGTTAGGATAGCCTCTCTAGTCTGTGATTGCTGTTGGCCTAACATTAGATAACTTTTACCAATGGTTTTCTTTTAACTTATTTGCAGTATTGTATTTAAGGAGTATTTCTTGGGGACCATATAGGTGAGTGTTACTTTTTTATCCAGTTAGACAGTCCTTGCTTGATTGCTTCTCATTTATTTTCCTTTAATCATTTATTTCCATTTAAAAAAACTATAATTCGAGTGTAGTTAACATATAGTATTATATTAGTTTCAGGCATCCAATATAGTGATTTAGCAGATCCTTGTATCACTCAGTGCTCAGCAAGATAAGTGTACTTTTAATCCCCTTTAACTATTTCACCCATTCTCCCACCCATATCCCCTCTGGTAACCATCTTTTTGTTCTCTATAGTTAAGACTCAGTTTTTTGCTTTATGTTCACTTGTTTTGTTTCTTATATTTCATATGTGAGTGAAATCATACAGTATTTGTCTTTCCCTAACTGGCTTATTTTACTTAACATTATACTCTCTAAATCCATCCATGTTGTTGCAAATGGCAAGATTTCATTTTTTTTTTAATCACTGAGTAATACTGCATTGTATATATAAACCACCTCTTCTTCATTCATTCATCTATCAATGGACATGCCATTTATTTCCATCATTTGGCTATTATAAATAATACTACAATAATCATAGGGGTGCTTATCTTTTCAAATTGGTTTTTGTATTCTTGGTAGATACCCAGTCATGCGATTACTGGATCATAGAGTGTTCTGTTTTTAATTTTTTGAGGAACCTCCATACTGTTTTTCAGAATGACTGCATCATTTTGCATTCCTACCCAACAGTGCAAGACATTTCCTTTTTCTCCACATCCTCACCAACACTTACTTCTTGTCTTTTTGATTTTAGCCAATCTGACAGATGTGAGATGAGATCTCACTGTAGGTTTTAATTTTCATTTCTCTGATGACGGAGATGTTGAACATCTTTTCATGTGTTTGTGGCCATCAGGATGTCTTCTTTAGAGAAATGTCAGTTCATGTCTTCTGCCCATATTTTTTTTAAAGATTTTATTTATTTATTTGACAGACATCACAAGTAGGCAGAGAGGTAGGCAGAGACAGATAGAGGAGGAAGCAGGCTCCCCACTGAGCAGAGAGCCCAGTGCGGGGCTCAATCCCAGAACCCTGGGATCATGACCTGAGCCAAAGGCAGAGGCTTTAACTCACTGAGCCACCCAGGCACCCCTTCTGCCCATTTTTTAAAAAAATTTCTTTTCAGCATAACAGTATTCATTGTTTTTGCACCACACCCAGTGCTCCATGCAATATGTGCCCTCCTTAATACCCACCACCTGGCTCCCCCAACCTTCCATCCCCCGTCCCTTCAAAACCCTCAGGTTGTTTTTTAGAGTCCATAGTCTCATTTCACCTCCCCTTCCAATTTCCCTCAACTCCCTTCTCCTCTCCATCTCCCCATGTCCTCTGTGTTATTTGTTATGCTCCACAAACAAGTGAAACCATATGATAATTGACTCTCTCTGCTTTACTTATTTCACTCAGCATAATCTCTTCTAGTCCCATCCATGTTGCTACAAAAGTTGTGTATTCATCCTTTCTGATGGAGGCATAATACTCCATAGTGTATATGGACCACATCTTCCTTATCCCTTCTGCCCATTTTTAATGGGATTAATAGCTTTTTGGATGTGGAGTTGTATAAGTTATTTATAGATTTTTGCAAATGTCATTTGTAAACAGCTTCTTCCATTCTGTAGGTTGTCTTTTAGTTTTGTTGGTTGTTCTCTTTGCTGTGCAGAAGTTTTTCATTTTGATATGGTCCCAGTAGTTTTATTTTTGCTTTTGTGTCCTTTGCCTCAGGAGATATATCTAGAAAGATGTTGCCACAGCATTGTCAGAGGAATTACTGCCTGTGCTCTCTTTGAGGATTTTTTCTGGTTTTAGATCTCACATTTAGGTCTTTATGTTGAGTTTGTTTTTGTGTATGGTGTAAGAAAGTGGTCCAATTTCATTCTTTTGCTTGTGACTGTCTAGTTTTCCCAGCATCATTTATTGAAGAGACAGTCTTTTTCTTATTGCCTCTTCTTGACTCCTTTGTTGTAGCTTAATTGACCATATAATTGTGGGTTCATTTCTGGGTTTTCTGGTTCTGTTCCATTGATCTGTATGTCTGCTTTTGTTCCGGTACTATACTATTTTGATTATTACAGCTTTGTAATTTAACTTCAAGTCCAGAATTGTGATACCTCCAGTTTTGTTTTGTTTTCAAGATTGGGTCTTTTGTGGTTCCATAGAAATTTTAGGATTGTTTTTTCTAGTCCCATGAAAAATGCTATTGGTGTCTTGATAGAGATTGCATTGAATGTGTAGGTTGCTTTGTGTAGTATGTACATTTTAACGATATTTTTTCTTTCAATCCATGAGCATGGAATGTCTTTCCATTTCTTTTGTGTAGTCTTCAGTTTCTTTCATCAGTGTTTTATAGTTTACAGAGAACAGGTCTTTCATCTCTTTGGTTTATTACTAGATGTTTTATTACTTTTGGTGCAGTATAGATAGGATTGTTTTCTTTATTTCTCTTTCTACTGTTTCATTATTAGTGTATAGAAATGCAACAGATTTCTATGCATTGATTTTGTATCCTACAACTGTAATGAATTCGTTTATCAGTTCTAGACATTTTTTGATAGAGTTGTTAGGCTTCTTAAATATGGCATCATGTCATGTACACATGGTAAAAGTTTTGCTTCTTTCTTACTAATTTGATTGCCTTTTATTTCTTTTTGTTGTCTGATTGCTGTGGCTAGGACTTTCAATACTGTGTTGAATAAAAGTGGTGAGAGTGGACATCCTTGTCTTGTTCCCGGTCTTAGGGGAAAAGCTCTTGATTTTTCACCATTGAGTATGATATTAGCTGTGAGTTTTTCATAAGTGGCTTTTACTATGTTGAGGTATGTTCCCTCTAAACCTGTTTTGTTGAGGGTTTTATCATGAATGAATATTATACTTTGTCAGATATTTTTTCTGCATTTATTGAAGTGATCATATGGTTTTTATTTTTTCTCTTATTGATGTGATGAATCACGTCAGTCGATTTGCAAAGATTAAACGACCTTTACATCCCTGGGATAAATCTCACTTGATTGTGGTGAATTATTTCTTTTTAATGTATTATTGGTTTGCCAATATTTTGTTGTTTTCATCAGAGATATTGGCCTGTAATTCTCTTTTTTTGTGGTGTTTTTATATGGTCCTGCTATCAGGGTAATGCTAGCCTCATTGAGTGAATTTAGAAGTTTTCCTTTCCCTTCTGTATTTTGGAATAGTTTTAGAAGAACAGATATTAAGTCTTCTTTAGATGTTTGGTACAGTTCATCTGTGAAGCTCTCTAGTCCTGGACACCAAGATGTGCAACAGTCTGCTTGCAAAGTGAGCTGCCCCTGCTTCTGTTTGGACCAGGACCATTTGGGCCTGTCCACAACACATTTGCAGGTGTTGGTGCTTCCACAGGGCTCTCTGCTGGCACCGGACCAGATGAAGGCCCCACGAAATGTACAGGTGGGGAGACATTATATTGGCAAAGTTTGCTCCAGTCTCCTGGGGGAGGGGACTGGCATTGCCAGGACTGAGGCAAATGTGACTGGAAATGGCAGATCCATTTGTGCGTGAGGGGCATGAGGGGCAGGACTTGGTTAGGTAGTGAATGTGGGTGCCCTGCTGCTTCCCCCAAGTGGCCTTGTATTTGTGCTGGGGGTCTATGTAGGTAAATGGTGTCTGCCACCTCATTTGTTCCTGGAGGAATCTCCCTGTGAATCCTGTCCCTCTGGGCACTCTCTGAGATGAGTTGATAACCTTCCATCCTGTGTGTCTCGGGCATTTTTCAAATTGCTGTTTCTATACTGTATTTCTGCAGGCAATTTGTTATGTTTTCTCTGTAAGGGCAGTGTGCTTTCTCTTTAAGGACAGGGGACTCAGCTTCTCTTCTCCCTTGGGGTTCTCCCAGAAATTCAAGGCTTTAAGGCCCACTGGTTTAAGAACTCATGAAATTTGGCTCCTTTCTCTTTCATAGTCACCTGTTATGGGATTCATCTTCCCTATGTGGGCAGCTCAGTTTGATAGCCTTATTTCTCTCATTGTACTGGTAGCTTCTTCCCTCCTGTGGAGACTGTGGTCCATTTAACTCCCCACTACCCTCTTCAGGGGTCTTCTTTCTACCCTCTTCATGGGTTTTCTTTACCTTTAGTTGTGGAGTTTGTCAACCTTCATGTGGTTTTCTGGGTTATTTATAGTCATGGGAGTGTTATCTAAGTGAATCCATAGGACCAGGTGAACTTTGGGTCCTCTGACTTTGCCATCTTTCCAACCTCCAGTCCCCTCACAGTATTTGCTTTTTATGGGAATGATTAGATTACTTGAATTTAGTGTGCTTATTAATATGGTTAGGTTTAAATCTATCTTGCTATTTTCTATTTCTAATCTGTTCATATTTCTCTTTGTTTTTGTCTGCCTTCTTTGAATTAATTGAATAACTTTTTTAATTATTCTGTTTCTCTTCTTTGTTATTTTACCAGCTATGACTATTTTTTTTTTGCTATTATGCTTGCAGCTATTTTGGGGTTATATAGTACACATTATTAATTTATCATAGTTAACCAATAAGTGGATGTTATGACACCTCACATATAATGCATGGATCTTATAACTGAATATATCCACTTCTCCTTGCCTGACTTTTGTACTTTCACAGTCTTATGCATTCCTTCTCCATGTGTCTAAACCCCAGAGTGCATTCTTATTTCTTTTGCTTTAAACTCTCAATAATGTTTTAAAAGATATGAAATAATAAGAAGAATGTATTTCATTTATACCTATAGAGTTATTTCCATTGTTCTTGCTTACTTTGTGTAGTTTTATATTTTCATCTGGTTTTCATTTTCCTTCTGCCCTAAGGACATCTTTAAACATTTCCTTTACTGCAAGTCTTCTGGTGATAATTCTTTTGGATATTGTATGATGGAAAAAACTTCAGTTTTTCTTATCTTTTAAAAATATTTGTCGGAAGTATAAATCTAGACAGATTTCCCCCCACCCCCCCCTCAGTACTTTAAGATGTTATTCCACTATTTTCTGGATTGCCTTATTTCCAGTGAGCATTATGCTGTCATCTATATGTCTTTTCATGTATACTGTATATTTTTCCCTCTGGTTGTTTCTAAGATTATTTCTATACCTCTAGTTTTAAGCAATTTGCTTAGAATGTGCTTTGATGTAGTTTTGTTTCTTTTGCTTCTGGTGATTTGAGCTTTTTGTATCTGTGTGATTGGTAGTTCTAATTGAGTTTGAAAATTTTCAGCAATTATTTGTTCAGATACATTTTTTTTCTCCATTTTCATACTTCTTCGTGAACTCAAGGCACATGTATATTAAGCAATTCAAAGTTGTCCAGTAGCTCCTTCACACACTGGTCATTTATTTTTAGTCATTTGTCCTCTGTATTTTGTACAGTTTCTTTTGGTTTTTAAGTTCACTACTTTTTTTGACAGTATTGTCCAATTTGCCATTAATCACTTTGACATTCTTATTTTCATCTCTAAAAGTACAATTTTAGTCTTTTTAAAAATATTTTCTATTTTTTATTAGCATATAATGTATTATTATCCCCAGGGGTACAGGTCTGTGAATCGCCAGGTTTACACACTTCACAGCACTCACCATAGCACATACCTTCCCCAATGTCCATAACCCAACCACCCTCTCCCTCCCCTACAACCCCCACCCCGGCAACCCTCAGTTTGTTTTGTGACAGTAAGAGTCTCTTACCGTTTGTCTCCCTCCCGATCCCATCTTGTTTCATATTTTCCTTTCCTACCTTCCAATGCCCCCACTTTCCCTCTCAAATTCCTCATATCAGGGAGATCATATGATAATTGTCTCTCTCTGATTGACTTATTTCGCTCAGCATTATACCCTCTAGTTCCAACCATGCCATTGCAAATGGCAAGATTTCATTTCTTTTGGTGGCTGCATAGTATTCCATTCTGTATATATACCACTTCTTCTTTATGCATTCATCTGTTGATGGACATCTAGGTTCTTTCCATAGTTTGGCTATAGTGGACATTGTTGCTATAAACATTTGGGTGCACATGCCCCTTTGGATCACTACATTTGTATCTTTATGGTAAATAACCAGTAGTGCAATTGCTGGGTCGTAGGGTAGCTCTATTTTCAACTTTGTGAGGAACCTTCATGCTGTTTTCCAGAGTGGCTGCATCAGCTTGCATTCCCACCAACAGTGTGGGAGGGCTCCCATTTCTCCACAACCTCACCAGCATCTGTCATTTC
This sequence comes from Neogale vison, assembly GCF_020171115.1. Taxonomy (NCBI): domain Eukaryota; kingdom Metazoa; phylum Chordata; class Mammalia; order Carnivora; family Mustelidae; genus Neogale; species Neogale vison. The sequence continues at coordinate 247,991,731 of NC_058091.1, read as the reverse complement.
CTGACTTGTTAATTTTAGCCATTCTGACTGGTGTGAGGTGGTATCTCATTGTGGTTTTGATTTGTATTTCCCTGATGCCAAGTGATGTGGAGCACTTTTTCATGTCTTCTTTGCAGAAATGTCTGTTCATGTCCTCTGCCCATTTCTTGATTGGATTATTTATTCTTTGGGGGTTGAGTTAGATGAGTTCTTTATAGATTTGGGATACTAGCCCTTTATCTGATATGTCATTTGCAAATATCTCCTCCCCATCTGTCAGTTGTCTTTTGGTTTTGTGTTTCCTTTGTTGTACAAAAGCTTTTGATCTTGACAAGTCCCAATAGTTCATTTTGCCCTTGCTTCCCTTGCCTTTGGCAATGTTCCTAGGAAGAAGCTGCTGCAGCTGAGGTCGAAGAGGTTGCTGCCTGTGTTCTCCTCAGGGATTTTGATGGATTCCTTTCTCACATTGAGATCTTTCATCCATTTTGAGTCTTTTTTTGTGTGTGGTGTAAGGAAATGGTCCAGTTTCCTTCTTTTGCATGTGTCCAATTTTCCCAACACCATTTGTTGAAGAGACTGTTTTCTTTCCATTGGACATGCTTTCCTGCTTTGTTGAAGATTTGTTGACCACAGAGTTGAGGGTCTGTTTCGGGGCTCTCTCTTCTGTTCCATTGATCTATGTGTCTGTTTTTGTACCAGTACCATACTGTCTTGATGATGACAGCTTTGTAATAGAGCTTGAAGTCTGGAATTGTGATGCCCCCAACTTTAGCTTTCTTTTTAAACATTCCTCTGGCTATTCAAGGTCTTTTCTGGTTCCATACAAATTTTAGAATTTTTTTCTTCTATTTCTTTGAAAAAAATGGGTGGGATTTTGATAGGGATTGCATTAAATGTGTAGATTGCTTTAGGTAGTATAGACATAATGTTCTTCACAATATTTGTTCTTCTAATCCATGAGCATGGAACATTTTCCCATTTCTTTGTGTCTTCCTCGATTTCTTTCATGAGTACTTTATAGTTTTCTGAGGACAGATTCTTTGCCTCTTTGGTTAGGTTTATTCCTAAGTGTCTTATGGTTTTGGGTGCAATTGTAAATGGGATGGACTCCTTAATTTCTCTTTCTTCTGTCTTCTTGTTGGTGTCTAGAAATGCAACTGATCTCTTCACATTGATTTTATATCCTGACGCTTTACTGAATTCCTATACAAGTTCTAGCAGATTTGGACTAGAGTCTTTTGGGTTTTCCACATATAGTATCATATCATGTGCAAAGAATGATAATTTGACTTCTTTGTGGATTCAGATGCCTTTAATTTCTTTTTGTTGTGCGATTCCTGAGGCTAGGACTTCTAGTACTGTGTTGAACAGCAGTGGTGATAATGGACATCCCTGCCATGTTCCTGACCTTAGCAGAAAAGCTCTGTTTTTCTCCATTGAGAATGATATTTGCTGTGGGTTTTTCATAGACGGCTTTGATGATATTGAGGTAGGTACCTTCTATCCCTACACTTTGAAGAGTTTAGATCAGGAAAGGATGCTGTACTTTGTCAAATGCTTTTTCAGCATCTTTTGGAGAGTATCATATGGTTCTTGTTCTTTCTTTTATTAAGGTATTGTATCACATTGATTGATTTGCGGAAGTTGAACCAACTTTGCAGCCCTGGGATAAATCCCACTTGGTCATGGTGAATAATCCTTTTAATGTGCTGTTGGATTCTATTGGCTAGTATTTTGGTGAGAATTTACACATCTGTGTTCATCAAGGATATTGGTCTGGAATTCTCTTTTTTGAAGGGGCCTTTGTCTAGTTTTGGGATCAAGGTAACGTTGACTTCATAAAATGAATTTGGAAGTTTTCTTTCCATTTCTATTTTTTGGAACAGTTTCAGGAGAATAGGAATTACTTCTTCTTTAAATGTTGGGTAGAATTCCCCTGAGGAGCTGTCTGGCCCTGGGCCCTTGTTTGTTTGGAGATATTGGATGACTGCTACAATCTCCTTAATATTATGGGTCTGGGTTTTCTATTTCTTCCTGGTTCAGTTTTGGTAGTTTATATGTTCTCTAGGAATGAGTCCATTTCTTCCACATTGTCAAATTTGTTGGGGTATATTTGCTCATAATATGTTCTTACAATTGTATTTCTTTGGTGTTGGTTGTGAGCTCTCCTCTTTTATTTATGGTTTTGTTTATTTGGGTACTTTCTCTTTTCTTTTTGATAAGTCTGGCCAGGTGTTTATCAATCTCATTAATTCTTTCAAAGAACCAGCTCCTAGTTTCGTGGATTTGTTCTACGGGTTTTTTAAATTTGTTTGTTTCTATTTCATTGATTTCTGCTCTGATCTTTATTTTTCTCTTCTCCTGTTGGGTTTAGGCTTTCTTTGTTGTTCTTTCTCCAGCTCCGGTAGGTGTAGGGTTAGGTTATGTATTTGAGACCATTCTTGTTTCTGGAGAAAGTCTTGTATTGCTATATATTTTCCTCTCAGGACTGCCTCTGCTATGTCCCACAGATTTTGAACAGTTGTGTTTTCCTTATCATTTGTTTCCATGAATATTTTCAATTCTTCTTTAATTTCCTGGTTGACCCATTCATTCTTTAGTAGGATGTTCCTTAGACTCCATGTATTTGGGTTCTTTCCAAATTTGCTTTTGTGATAGAGTTCTAGCTTCAGAGCATTGTGGTCAGCAAATATGCAGGGAATGATCCCAATCTTTTGGTACCAGTTGAGACCTGATTTATGACCCAGGATGTGATCTCTTCTGGAGAATGTTCCATGTGCACTAGAGAAGAATGTGTATTCTGTTGCTTTGGGATGGAATGTTCTGAATACATCTGTGTTGTCCATCTGGTCCAATGTTTCATTTAAGGCCTTTATTTCCTTGTTGATCTTTTGCTTGGATGATCTGTCCATTTCATTGAGGGGGATGTTAAAGTCCCCTGCTATTATAGTATTATTCTCAATGTGTTTCTTTGATTTTGTTTTTAATTGGTTTATGTAGTTGGCTGCTCCCATGTTAGGGTCATAGATATTTAAAATTGTTAGATCTTCTTGTTGGACAGAGCCTTTGAGTACCATAGAGTGTCCTTCCTCATCCTTATTATAGTCTTTGGCTTAAAATCTAATTGATCTGATATAAGGATTGCCACCCCAGCTTTATTTTGATATCCATTAGCATGGTAAATTGTTTTCCAGCCCCTCACTTTAAATATGGAGGTGTCTTATGGTCTAAAGTGAGTTTCTTTTAGATAGCTTATTGATGCATTGTGTTTTTGTATCCATTCTGATACCCTGTGTCTTTTGATTGGGGCATTTAGCCCATTAACATTCAGGGTAACTATTGAGAGATATGAATTTAGTGCCATTGTATTGCCTGTAAGGTGACTGTTACTGTATATTGGCTCTGTTTCTTTCTGATCTACTACTTTTAGGATCTCTCTTTGTTTAGAGGACCCCTTTCAATATTTCCTGTAGAGCTAATATGGTGTTTACAAACTCTTAGTTTTTGTTTGTCCTGGAAGCCTTTTATCTCTTCTTCTATTTTCAATGATAACCTAGCTGGATATATTATTCTTGTCTGCATGTTTTTCTCATTTAGTGCTCTGAATATATCATGCCAGTTCTTTCTGGCCTGCCAGGTCTCTGTGGATAAGTCTGCTGCTATTCTAATATTTTTACCATTGTATGTTACAGACTTCTTGTCCCAGGCTGCTTTTGAGGATTTTCTCTTTGTCACTAAGACTTGTAAATTTTACTATTAGATGACGGGGTGTGGACCTGTCTTTATTGATTTTGACGGGGGTCCTCTGGGCCTCCTAGATTTTGATGCTTGCTCCCTTTGCCGTATTAGGGAAATTTTCTACAATTATTTGCTCCAATATATCTTCTGCCCCCCCTCTCTTTCTTCTTCTGGATTCCCAATTATTCTAATATTGTTTCGTCTTATGGTATCACTTATCTATCGAATTATCCCCTTGTGGTCCAGTAGTTGTTTGTCTCTTCTTTGCTCAGCTTCTTTATTCTCTGTCATTTGGTCTTCTATATCACTAATTCTCTCTTCTGCCTCATTTATCCTAGCAGTATGAGCCTCCATTTTTTTATTGCACCTCATTAATAGCTTTTTTTATTTCAACTTGGTTTGATTTTAGTTCTTTTATTTCTCCAGACAGGATTTATCTAACATCTTCCATACCTTTTTCGAGCCTGGCTAGCACCTTGAGAATCATCATTCTGAACTCTAGATCTGACATATTACCAATGTTTGTATTGGTTAGGTCCCTGACCTTTGGTACTGCCTCTTGTTCTTTTTTTTTTGTGGTGAGTTTTTCCGCCTTGTCATTTTACCCAGATAAGAATATATGAATGAGATAATAAGATACTAAAAGTGTGGCAAAGACCCCAGAAAAATGTATGCTTACCAAATTAGAAGAGACCCCCAAATCTGAGGGAGAAAAAAGGCATAAAAAGAAATTTTAAAAAGTTAAAATATATACACACACACACACACACATATATATTAGATTGCGAATAGAACAGATCCACCCACTTCATTTTGGGTGTATTTTGGTCTCTTAGAGAAACAACGTCCCAAAATTTTAAAGAAAGAAAAACTTAATATATATACCAAAATAAGAGTAAACAGGATGAAGGGATGGAATATGACTATAAAAATGAAAGTTAAAAAAATATTCTAAAAAAGGAATTGATAAGTTGGCTGAATGAAGAAAAAGAAAGTGGAAAGAATTTGTTCAGGCTGGATACTAGACTAACCTTGTGCTAGATTTAGGGTATATTTTGATCTATTAGAAGAAGCTGTATCCCAAAATTTTTTAGATGAAAAAGCCCTATGTATGTACAAAAGATAAAGTTAGATACAATGAAGGATAAAATATGAGTCTAATAATTAAGGTTCAAAAAGTTTTTTTTAAAGAAATGTATTATTAAGATAAATTAGTTAAAAAATGTTAAAAAAAAGAAATGTATTATTAAGATAAATTAGTTAAAAAATGTTAAAAGAGGAAAGAGTAAAACTTAAAAAAATTAGAATAATAAAAATATAAAATTAAAAAAATTTAACTTTGCAAGACTAAAGAATCATGGGGAGAAAGCCATGAATTCCATCCTTTGCTTTCCCCTCCTCTAGAATTCTACTATTCTCCTTGGTCAGTGAGCTTGGTCTTGGCTGGATTTCTTGCTATTCTTCTGGGGGAGGGGCCTGTTGTAGTGATTCTCAAGTCTTTGCCTGAGGCAGAATTGTACACCCTTGCCAGGGGCTGGGCTAAGTAATCTGCTGGAGTTTGCTCTTAGAGCTTTTGTTCCCTGAACACTTTCCGTAGAGCTCTGGAGGATGGGAATGAAAAGGGCGGCCTCCCCATCTCCAGCCTGGAGAAGCCAGGAATTCAGAGCCCCACTCCTCAGTGCGCCCTCAGAGAAAAGCACTCAATTGCTCCCCTCTCCCTGGTCTCTGGACATGCTCTGAGCTCACCTGGACTGTGACCCAGCATTACTTTCTCTGGCACACAGCCCTGTTTGGAGTCTCCAAACCCAGCAGATCCCTGCCGCTCTTCCAGGGGGGTCTCCCTAGATCTGCCACTTGTGGGTTCCCTGCTCAAAGAGCAGTAGCCTGACTGCTCTTTTTTTTTTTTTTTAAAGATTTTTATTTATTTATTTGATAGAGAGAAATCACAAGTAGGCGGAGAGGCAGGCAGAGAGAGAGAGAGAGGGAAGCAGGCTCCCTGCTGAGCAGAGAGCCCGATGCGGGACTCGATCCCAGGACTCTGAGATCATGACCTGAGCCGAAGGCAGCGGCTTAACCCACTGAGCCACCCAGACGCCCCTGACTGCTCTTTTTAAGAGACAGAATAGTTATAAAACTTTTAATATTCTTGTCTTCTGGTTTTTTCATCTATTTTAGTGCTCTGTCAGTTTATTTCAATTGATTTTCCTCTTATTATGCACCATTTCCCTTCTTCGTTGCCTATCTTTGCCAATAATTTCTTACTGAATGCTGGACACTGTGAATTTTGTCTTTTTTGGCAGTGCATATTTTGTTTTGAATTTTTGTATTTCTTGTATTTTTATATTTGATATTTATCACTTTGTCTGCAGCAAGACCAGTGTTTATTCCCTCACTTTTTTTCCAGTGGCCCTTTTTTTGTCTTCATATAGTATCATCACACACATGTGCTAATCAGTCCTTAGCTGAAGACTTCAGGGGGAACCTTTCCCAGTTTCTGGAGTTCCTGTTGGTCCAGCCCTCTTGTCTCTGGAATTCTATCCTATATGCTATAGCTGTTTAGTGCTCCCCACTCATAGCTGTCATCTCACCTCAGGGGACCAAGATCCTCCTGATTTCCCACTCATATTGAAAGGGGTCCTCTAAACAGAGAGAGAGCCTGAAAGTAGTAGACCATAAAGGAACAGAGACAATATACAGTAACAGTCACCTTACAGGCAATACAATGGCACTAAATTCATATCTTTTAATAGTTACCCTGAATGTTAATGGGACCAAGATCCTCCTGATTTCCCACTCCTGATTTCCTCCTGATTTTGTCACATCCTTGTATGTGATGTGGACTTTTTTTTTCCAGGAATTAAATCCTGGCAGTTTTTGGCCTCAGCTTATTTATTTCTTGCCTTGCAGGAATTATTCTTTCCTTCCCCAAGGTATTTTATATATATATATATATATATATGTGTGTGTGTGTGTGTGTGTGTGTGTGTGTGTGTGTATTTAATTTTTTAAATTATTCTTTATTTAAAATTTCTTTTCAGTGTTCCAGAATTCATTGTTTATGCACCATATCCAGTGCTCCATGCAATACATGCCCTCCATAATACCTACCATCAGGCTCACCCAAGCCCCCATTCCTCTCCCCTCCAAAACCCTCAGTTTGTTTCTCAGAGTCCATGGTCTCTCCTGGTTCGTTTCCCCCTCCAATTTCTCCCAACTCCCTTCTCCTCTCCATCTCACCATGTCCTCCGTGTTATTCCTTATACTCCACAAAAAAGCAAAACTATGATACTTGACTCTCTCTGCATGACTTACTTCATTCAGCATAATCTCTTACAGTCCCATCCATGTTGATATAAAAGTTGAGTATTCGTCCTTTCTGATGGAGGCATAGTACTCCATAGTATATATGGACTATATTTAAAACTATTCTTGGGGCACTTGGGTGGCTCAGTGGGTTAATGCCTCTGCCTTCAGCTCAGGTCGTGGTCTCAGGGTCCTGAGATCGAGCCCCACATCGGGCTCTCTGCTCAGCAGGGAGCCTGCTCCCCCCCCCCGCCGCCTGCCTCTCTGCTTCCTTGTGATTTGTCTGTCAAATAAATAAATAAAATCTTTAAAAAAAAATAAAACTATTCTTTCATATATTGTGTTTGATTTTTAACTTGTTTCTTATTATTTGGTAATTCTGACCAGAAATAGAGACCCAGTATATTTTTCTTTTGATTTAATCCATTGGGTGCTCTGCAACGAAGGCTGGTTTGTTTGTTTGTTTTCATCAATTTTGAAAGTTCTCCACCATTACTTTCCCACTCTTGCTATCTTCTTTTCTTCTGCTACTTCAGTTACACATATACATATATTGTACTTTTTCTCTCTGTCCCTTTGGTCTTTTACTCTTCTGTATTTTTCTTTGCTTTTTCCTTTTTCTTTTTAAACTCCCTCCATACTTATTTCTGGAAAATTTTTTACATATTTTCGAGTAAGTGAATAATTATTTTTCTAATATACTGTGAAACCCATATTTAGAGTTACTACTTTTGAGACTGTGTTTTTCAGTTCTAGAATTTAGACTTTCTTTTCCATTTTTTCCTTTTATCTCCTTGAACATTGTAAATATATTTATTTTAATTAGGTCTGGTACATTCATTATGTGTATTCCCTGAGCATTCATTTTTCTTGTCTTTTGTTTCTCTTATATATTTATGTTTTTTATTCCTCATACACCACTTTAATTTTGCACGATTGTCATACATGGGATATAAAAACAAAATGTAGAAATAATTTTAAGCCTTTCATGTTCTTCCTTCAGAAAAATTATTTTGCTTCTGTCAGGTGGTTAAAACAAGTCAAAGTCATAGAGCTAGTATGCTTCCACATTTATGCTTATTCCCATGTTACTGATCCCAGCACAGAGAATAGAGATATGTCAGGTTCTTTCTGATTTGTCTGACTCTAATTTTTTTCCACTGGCTTGAAGTTGTCAAAATTATAGGTTAACTTTTTAGTTCTGCGTCTTAATTTAACAAACAGCATTTAGAGAAATGCAGTTCCCAATGCTGGACTGAATCTCACTGCCTTCTTTTGGGTCTTGGCCTCAAAATTTTTATTGCTTTGTTGGGTCTCTAGTACTTTAAAGCAGACATTTAAAATATTTTGTCCAGTTACTAATAGTTCTCATGGCACTGTTGGTTTGAGGTACCTTGCTTGTGATTATTGAAAAGAAGAAGTTCCATTCTGATTCTTCCCTTATTATAGGAGTACATATCACCCTTTGATAAAAATAAAATTAATTTATAATTAAATGCTTTTTGAAATAAGTAAATTTTATTTGACCAGAAATAAGAAACCACTCTAAATTCTAGTCAAGGAGGAGACATGAAGAAAATATTATTAAGGTAATGGACAAAATGAGAAATAATAATTGGCAATTGATATCCATAATTTTGAGTGGGGCCAAATTTTTTATAACAATTTTTATATTAGTAAGTGTAGTTTTGAACTAAAAGTAAAAATAAGTTCATGTCCCCAGTTGTTGTTCACAGATACTCTGTTGTTATGCTTTTAGTAGAGGTAATAGTTTGAGCCTGAGATGAATCTAATGTGGTAGAAAGTTATTTATGTGTATGTAACTTGGTCAGTTTAAACTCTACTGAGGAGAATTAGGAGAAATTAAAGCTTGGGCAAATGGTCAGAATTAGGAAGATGCAGGAAGATTACTTAAAATTTTATGATGGAAAAAATTGTTTTAGTAATGGAGGTTTATTAGGAAATATGTATATGAGCTCCCTCTTTTAGTAAGGAGTGTATTTTTCAACAAGGTCACCAAATAGAACCAATAGAGTATAAATAACAGCAGTGGATATGGAGGACAAGATATAATATTCATACCTTGTGCCTGTATTTTAGACTGTTTCACTCTACATTAGAAGTATTATTTGAAGAATAGTTGATTTTGTGTTTTTGGGCAAGGAAACATTAAAAATAAAAAGTGTTTGAAGTATCTTGTTGCCAGAAAGCAAAGATGCTTTTGAAATATCTAGGGTAGTGTCCAAGAAGCCAGCTTTTATAGCATTTCTTTTAGCTAAATTGGTACAAAGGGAGACTCAAAAAGAGTAATAATTAACACTAATTGGAACAAATTAAGTCTCTGAGAATCTACATCTCCTTAATGATACTCAAAAGGGAAAAGTTAATATGATCTATATAAAAACATAGTTGTAATACAAAGTGATTAAATATTCTTAAGAATTGAATTTAATAAACAGGACAGAATGTCATCTGCTGGGTAGTAAAACTTCTTAGGAAAACAAATAATAATATGCTTCTTAGTTTTTGTCTTCTTGGCCCTACAGGCTATCAAAAGCACTACTCATTTTCTTAATGTCTTTGCCTCCTATTCTGGAATCATTACATGTTTGTAGGAGAAAAGCAGATCCATAGCTGGGATCAACTTACCAGGGTATGGGGGGAGTTCTGTCTTTCATTGGATATTGGCCTCATATAATTCAGTACTTGCAGGGACTGAAATCTATCTTCAAAGAAAAGTCTCAATCCTTAGAAAAGAGTTGGGTGATCTTTGATTGGTCGTGCTCCTTGCCACCCATTAAAAACATGAAATCATTGTAATTTGCTAGTAACTAATTCACAAGTTTCCATTACTGCTGACTGATATGGTAAATGTATATTAATGCAAAAACATTGGTTATTTTAGGTAGACCAAGCAAAACCTAAAAGAATTTGTCTCTTGGATAGAAAACAATAAAGAAAATAAAACCTATGTGAAAGAGATGGGGCCAGAAGTTCTGTTTATATAATAAGGGTTATATAATTTTTTAACTGTAAGAATAAAAATCCTGCATTAGGGGACGCCTGGGTGGCTCAGTGGGTTGGGCCTCTGCCTTCGGCTCAGATCATGATTTCAGGGTCCTGGGATCTAGCCCCGTGTCAGGCTTTCTGCTTCGCGGGGAGCCTGCTTCCTTCCCCGCCCCCCCCACCCCCGCCACCACTCTATCCAATTGTGATCTCTGTCCATCAAATAAATAAATAAAATCTTTTAAAAAAAATCCTGCATTAGGTAGTTTAGGAGCATGGTAGTGGAAACAATGAATGTCGCTTAAGTTAAGTTAATGTTACCTCATTTGACTATAAATTCTCTTATATTTGGGGCCATTTGTATTTTATACTGAACCTTGCAGTAAATTCTGAGCACATAGAACTATAGCACCATTGTTCTAGGGGAAATTCTGGCTGTGTTTAAAAATAAAGAATTTTTAATACTGAATTTTTAAAACTCTTCGGTATTGTAAGTATTTCTTCTATGGTAAATAAATAATACAAGAATAGTTTTAAAGTGTTGTAAACAATAAAAATTTTTAAAAAAGTGTTGTAAACAGTATATAGTAAATTCATTTTACTGCCATGACCAAACACAAAAACAATTTCCTCTAAGTGGGTATGGTGGGAATGCAAATTCTTACTAGTTGTGATGAAAATGCATCTATCCCATAATGAATGAGAATATTTTGAAAATACACTGGTCAGCCTCTACTACTTTTGGCAGTATTCTAAATGCTCAGCATAAAACAAAGAACAAGACAAAGAATGTCTGTCCTTCCACAGAGAGCTACCACTCCAGTGAGAAAGAAATATCCAAACAGGAAACAAAAAAGATAATCTGTTGTTAGAGATTATACTTCTATGGTCTTAGAGAGCAAATATCATATATGAAAAGTCTCGAGGATATTACCCCTTTATAATGTGACTATATAATTTATTATCTAAACAAGGGCACTTTGTAGAGTAAAAAGGGGTGCTAAACTAATTGAAATAATTTAGTTTTCAAGTATTTATTGACTGAGAAATTAGTTTTATTTGTATGGATTTATAAAATACTTCTCAAAAATTACTTTTAATTATAATTTCTTTAAAATGAAAATAATATGCATCTGTATATACTAAAGCAAAATATAAAAAACCCTGATTTTCTATCATTAAAATAATATAACTTGAAAGTTAATTTTGGTACATATTCACATGCTATAATCAGTTTTTAAACTTTATTAGTCTTTAATACTATATTAGTGGTATTTTTCTGAAGGACATTTTATTCAACAGGTCTTTATTTTGCCAGATAATTCCAGTACTTTAAAAAGTAATTTTATGGCGCACCTGGTCAGCCCAGTCAGCTAAGTGTCTGATTCTTGGTTTCAGCCCAGGTCATGATCTTGGTCATGAGATCAAGCCCTGCATGGGGCTCTGCACTCAGTGCACAGTCATCTTGGGATTCTCTCTCCCTTTTTTTTGCTGTACCTCCACTCATGCTCTCTCTCTAAAATAAATAAATAAATCTTTAAAAAAATTTTTTAAAAATAGGAAGTAATTTTATTATTGGGGTGCCTGGGTGGCTCAGTTGGTAGAACATGCAGTTCTTGATTTTGGGGTTGTAAGTTCAATCCCCATGTTGGGTATAAAGATTACCTAAAAAATAAAATCTTAAAGTAATTTTATTCATAATAATTTTGAAACATTTGATATTTCTAATGAACTCCTTTCTGAAGACTATACTTTATTTAATGGAGAAAATATTCTTTTTATACATGGTGAATAACCTGAGTATCCAAGCAATTATTTCTTAAAAGGAAAATATTCTCAATTTTTATTCTTCGCATATTGAAGTATGTAAATATTTTAACCCATGTATTTTTCTAGATACTGCCTTTTTAGCCTCCTTTAGAACTTTCTTTGATGAGACCTTCTTTTTTCTTTTCCTTTTTTTTTAAGTTTTTTTTTTTTTTTTTTTTTTTGAGAGGGCAAGTGAGAGAGAGAACACAAACAGGGGAAAGGGTGGAGGGAAAGAGAGAACCAGACTCCCTGTCGAGCGGGGAACCTAACACAGGACTCGATCCCAAGACCCTGCGATCATGACCTGAGCCAAAGGCAGACACTTAACTGACTGAGCCACCCAGTGCCCAAGATCTTTCTCTTTTAACCCCTAACTCATAAATTTTATTTAAAATCCTTTTGAATATTTCACCAAATTTAGATACAAATCATAGGCTTCTCATTTTAATTCCACTCTGGTATGGGATGTAAACTTTTCCAATTAAAAATAATTCTGTCAAAAGATTCTTCCAACAAGTCATGATATCATACAATTCCGTTACAGAATTTCAACAATCTTGAAAACTGCTTGATAATTTTATCTTTCAATTTGTTCAGTTCCTCGCTTTTCTTGTAGGAATAATTTTCACTATCTCATATCTGATTTGCAAATTTTGTCTTCAAAGTGTTGGTAGAAATCAAAATAGTGGTTGAGGATTGATGAAAGGAGTGAAAAGAAAATTTTCTGGAGTGATGGAATTATTCTGTATCTCACTGGGTAATGGTTATACACATGAATGCTTTTATTGAAACTCATCAAAATACACTCTTTAGATCTGTTCATTTTATTTTAGTGCATGCATATTTTACCATGATAAAAAAAAATCAAAACCAAAACAAAACAAAAGCCTTACTGCTCATGTGTGAAAGATTAAAAAACAAATCAAAGTAAACTATAAAGCCCAGTATCATTTATATAAATTAAAATTACATATACAGGGGCACCTGGGTGGTTTAGTGGGTTAAAGCCTCGGCCTTCAGCTCAGGTCATGATTTCAGGGTCGTGGGATCGAGCCCCATGTCAGGCTCTCTGCTTAGCAGGGAGCCTGCTTCCTCCTCTCTCTGCCTGCCTCTCTGCCTACTTGTGATCTCTGCATGTCAAATAGAAAAATTAAATCTTTAAAAAAAATACATGTACATAGATCAGTAATACACATACCAAACAAACAAATAAAAAACCCAACATATCATTTAACTGTATAAAAGTTTGCTTGGTTGGGAGATTGAGAAAGGAAAGTAGCATACAGGGGGAAAATGAGATACAGATTAAAATACAAGTTTTATTGCATTTTCTTTTCAGGTACAGACTTTTATACTAAAGTCCAAAATTTAAAGAAAATATGTTATTAGAATTGTATGAACAGTCTTTAAAGGAAATTTTACAAACATACTTATATTGAGAATTTGTCACTTGTTTATTCTAGCCTAATTGAGAATAAAATTTCATGAAGCTCAGACAATGAAAATTCTTCTCATTGTAGTCAAAAATAACAATACAGTAATAGAATAATTGAAAATTTTGAAATACACATGGCTGACTTTTTTTAGTAGGAAAAATAATTTGTTGTGAAGCATTTGAACCCCGTTTCTGTTTTTTCGCACATATAAAAGAAGAGATTCATGCCTGTTATTTGTGGAAGTGCGCTCTTCACAGTTTCCTGAGGGTGGATATCCAATTTCTTCATGGAATGTGAAGGAATGCAGTTTTGCAAGAGAATGAATATTTTAAAATACAGGTTATTGATTTGAAGAATATTTGTACAAGCATTGTAGTCTATATGTGAAGACAAAATTACCAAGATTGCTCTCACCTTCGGATGGTATTCAGCTGTCTTCTGAACAAAACACATTTGTTGGTTCTAAAACATGGGTTTGTTGGTTCCAAATTAAGTAAAATTTTAAACTATAGAGTGAGTATCAGTAGGTTATAAAACATAATACTATAAATTGCCAACATATTAGCATGTTGGCTGGCTCATATTAGCATGGCTGGCTCATATTAGCATGGCTGGCTCAGTCAATTGAGCATTGGACTCTTGGTTTCAATTGGGATCATGATCTCAGGGTCCTGGAATTGGGCCCTGCATTGTTGTCACCGGACCCCCCCCTCAGGGGACCTCCCTTACCCTCTCTGCCCCTCCCTCCCACTCACACTCTCTGTCTCCCTCTCTCGCTAAATAAATAAATAAATTAGAGAATAATAATGAACATGCAGTTGTAGACTTCTGGCTGAAATATATGAGAAAAACTGTACTCTGTGTCTTTGTGACAGTATTTACAGGCTTCGTAACGTGGGTTTAGTAGTATGAAGTATTTTTATTTGTTTTTATTATTTTACATGTCCTCAAAATAGCAAATATTATTATAGTATAATTCTAGGTAAGCAAAACTTCATCTGTAGAATTATTAAATGGTAGTTTCAAAGACTAACCTGCAAGTTAGTGAGACTTTACTCATAACTTCTGTATGTTACTTGAGAATGGATGTTGGTACCCTGCAGGTGATTCAGAGGGTCATCAATTAAACTGCTGCTTGTGAGAAGTAATACTTTCTAAAAATTACATATAGATTTCCTCCTATCTAAAAGTATTTAAGTGACTTGTATGATTTCATATGTTTAATTTTTTTAACCTATAATGTACGTACCATCTCTAGTCTTTTGAGAGAGTGACTACTTCAGATATTTTTGTTTTGTTTAATATGGAAAGTAGCTTTAAAGAAGATATATATTTGACCCAAGGGTACAAAACACCATATAATGGAATCTGGACTTTCTAATAGGTATATGCTTTAGAATAGGGAAATTTCATACATGTCATTCGTTCAGTACAATATTAGAGTAATTTAGTAAAAAGAAAATTAGAGTAATATTACTGAGTACCCTGTATTCCTAACCCTTTGCTATATGAAATGTGGTTTTGCAGGTTAGAAGGGAAAAGGGGAGTGACTTTGTTATAATCTTACTACCTAACACTCTCTGAACTACTCTATTCTGATTTAGATTTCTGATTTAGAGGGGTGCCTGGGTGGCTCAGTGGGTTAAGCCACTGCCTTCGGCTCAGGTCATGATCTCATGGTCCTGGGATCGAGTCCCATATCGGGCTCTCTGCTCAGCGGGGAGACTGCTTCCCTTCCTCTCTCTCTCTGCCTGCCTCGCTGCCTACTTGTGATATCTCTCTCTCTCTCTCTCTCTGTCAAATAAATAAATCTTTGAAAAAAAAAAAAGATTTCTGATTTAGTCACTCGATATATTACATTCCCACCAAGTCACAAATAAAGAGATGATTAAAAACTCAGAGATGTTCTCCTTTAAAATTATTTCACAGTAAAAACATGGACATTATGGTAAAAACAGAATTTTCCTTCATTACATAAAAATGGAAATCATACATAGCTTCTATAGAATTCGTGTCTCAACTACTTGTATTTTTTAATAATATAAATGTCTTTGTCAAAAATTGTATTAGTCTCTTTGAATAACGAGAATTCCTATTAGTTTTGTTTTGTCCTTAAAATAAACTAAATGTCTTGATGATTCTTAAAATCTTTCAAATTGTTATGATAATTAGAAATGTCTAAAAATGTAGAGTATCTGTGTGACAATTTTATTCAAGCTTTACAGGCACTATTGAAGCACATTTCATCATTAAATGCCAATTCAGGCAGAGGTCTTTGAAGTAAATTGTTTACATTGATTTGTAATCCCATAAGCCTTTATAGTGCTCTATCCTCTTTGAGTTTACAACCTTGCTTAATTCAGCAGAAAATTGCCTTCCGCCTATTTGAGAGACCCACTTAGAGGACTTGAGCCTAATTAAAAGAATTCTGCCTCTGATGATGATGAAGGCTTTGATGGCTGGTCATACATAACTGACTACACACAGAACAGCCTTCACTTACGGAGAACTGAGCTCCAAACCCCTGACTAAAGATGACAGGTGAAAAAGTACCTGCCACACATGGTGCCTGGCACAAGTTAGGCACCCAAATTACTGTTCCTGTGAAGCAGCAAAGAAATGGTTACCTCCTCAAAACCTGTCATCTCTAATGAAGAGGTATAGAACTAAGATTCTTCCTGTGGTTAAGCAACTCCTAAGGTAGTACTTTCTGTACTTTGAGAAGGTTGATTGCATCAGAGTGCCTGTGACACATGAAATTAAAAAAGGGAAGGGAATAATATCTTAAGAAAACCCAAAAGATAAGGAACACAGCTCTTAGGAAACCACATTTGCTTGTGGAGAAATTTTTAAAGAGAGTTAAAATCCTTCCTTAAAATTTACCCAGTAGAGTGTAGTGTTTCTTGATTAGAAAATGTATAAGACTCTTCCTTTTATATTCCATTGTGTACTCACAATTCTGAAAGGTCATACTGAGAGTCAACTATGTACTGAAAAAAAGGCAGCATGGGGAGAGGATCATATTCAGTAGCAAATAATGAGTGAGGCTGAGTTCTAGCTTTGCTGTTTACTGACCTCTTAAATGGGAATACTAATAATAGTTGCACCATAAGGTTGTTGTGAGATTAAATAAGTTAATATATGTGAAGCACTGAGAACAGAATCTACCAAGTAATGAACGCTATATAAATATTGAGTATCACTAATATTTTATTCTTACTTTATAAGTATGAATTTTCTGTATTTGAAGAATGTAAGAGCAAAACAAAGAATCCTTGATGTGCTAAGCAGGTACATATTTGAGTTTAGCCACTGGAATTTCTACCACATGTGAAAGGTTTACCTGATAGAGTTTAGGCTTAAAGGAAATAACCAGTTAGCATGAGGTCTTACCTGTCCTTGATTCATTCATTTTCAGAGATTTTCTTTTTCTTCCTGTTAAGAACATTTACTATCTTATCTGTCAAAGATCATTTCCACTTTCTTGTAGGTACACACAATTTCCTTGAAAATTGCCCCTCCCTGCCAGGGATGTCAGTCATATTCCGTCAAACCTAACACGGCTAATGGAATCAGGGCCTGGCTAGATAACACATGTGTGGCCTGAGTATTACAAAAGAAGGGCTAGTTTATCTTCATGTAGAAGTTAATATAGAAATACAGAGGCATACTTTGGGATCAGTAAGCTGGGATCATGTAAGCCTCAGAATGTCTGCAAATAGGTCACCCCCTCATCTTTTGTCTTCAGCATGGGGGAAGCTCACCTGCAGTGGAGGGAACAAGGCCAGCACATAGAAGGAAACAGAGGGATTCACCTTGGGAATGAGGTGGAAAAATGCAGAGACTACTATGAGTAATTACACATCAGCAAATTGGGACAGCAGAGATAAACTCCTAGAAACATATCACCTACCAGGACTGAATAAATGACAAACTATCAGAGAGAGAAATTAGGAAAACAGCCTCATTTACAGTTGCATCTAAAAGAATGAAAAACCTGGGAATAAATTTAACCAAAGTGATAAAAGGCTTACACACTGAAAAATATAAGACACTGATAAAAGAAATTGAAGAAGAAACAAATAAATTAAAATCTATCCTATGCTCATAAAAGGAAGAATTAATATTGTTTAAAAGTTCCATACTACCGAAGTGAACTAACTGCAGTCAGTGCTATCCCTATCAAAATGCCAAAGGCATTTTTCACAAAAATAGGATAAACAATTCTAAAATTTGTATGGAGCCTCGAAAAGCCTCAAATAGCTAAAGCATCCTTGAGAAAGAAGAACAAAACTGGAAGCATCACACTTCCAGATTTCAAACTACACTACAAAGCTATAATGAAACAGCATGGTATTTGGCATATAAACGGATAATAGATCAATGGAATAGAATAGAGAGCCCAGAAATAAATTCCCACATATATAGTCAAATTAGTTTACAACAATGGAGCCAAGAATATACAATCAGGAAGGGATAGTCTCTTCAGTATATGATGTCGGGGAAACTGGACCCCTGTCTTACACCGTACATGAAATCAACTCACATGGATTAGTTTTAAACGTTAGACCTGAAAAATAAAAGAAATCATAGGAAGTAAGGTGTTTGACTTTGGTCTTAGAGATGAGTTTTTTAATTTGACACCAAAATCAAGGCAACAATAGCAAAAAGAAGCAGTTGGGACTGTTATCCAACTAAAAAGCTTTTGTACAGCAAAAGAAAGAATGAAATGAAAAGGCAATTTATAGAATGATAGAAAAACATTTGCTAATTATTTAGTCATGGGTCAATATCCAAAATATATAAAGAACCCACATATTAGTAGCAAAAAAACCCCCAAAATATCTGTTTTAAAAATGGGCACAGTAACCAAATTTTTCCAGAGAAGAGGTGCAAGTGGCTAACAGGCACATGAATAGGTGCTCAGCATCATTTGTCATCAAGGAAATTGAAATCAAAACTTCAGTGAGATGTCACCTTAAAGCTGTTAATATGGCCATCGTCAAAAAGACAACAACTGTTGGCAAGGATGTGGAGAAGAAGGAATTCTTGTGCTCTACCGGTGGAAATGTAAATTGCTGTAGCCACTGTGGAAAAGAATATGGAGGTTCCTCAAAAAATTTAAAATAGAAAAAAAATTAAAATAGAACTACTTTATGGTATAGCAGTTCCATTTATGGGTATGTATCAAAAAGAAGTGAAAAATATATCTGCATTCCATGTTTACTGGAGCATTATTCACAACTACCTGATGCTGTGCAGTCCTCTGCTGTGCAACCCAATAATTCCTGCATTAAAATGTGCATTTCCTAGGATGAAACCTGGAAGAAAAAGATTAGCTTTCCTTTAACATCCCAGGGTATAATTTTATATTACTGTTAGGCAGCATACAACACTACCTTTTAAGTTGGTAATTAGGAAAAAGAATAAAACCCACATGCCAATTACTAGGAAATAGAAAATACTCGGATGCTCCCTCAGTTCAAAGCTCTGACTAATAAATATTTTGGCCTTGATTTTTAGGTAATGGAATCCACAAGGGCAAAATTAATAGCTAGCCAATTGGGAGTTTTATGAGAGTTGAATTATCAGAGAAATCTGAGCTTGGCATCCAGGGGCACCTGATTTCCTAATACCTCTGTTGATTTTTAGGCCATAAAACTGGCACCAGAAAGCAACTGGACTGCTGACCTGGCATAGTCACCAGAATTGGAGGTTTTCCCAGTGTACCCTTCAAGTGGGGGGAGAGAGATAGTTGCAGTGAGCAGGCCCCGGGACAGCCAGATAAGTAGAACAAGAAACTAAGTGCAGAGTAAGAAAACTTTGCTTCTCCTGCCCATCTGTATAAGTCCTAAGTTCTGGACCAATAAACACTACCACCACTATACTCTATTTCTATACAGGAAAAATTCTGTCTTTCCTCCTATTGTGTTTTAGATAAAGTTATCACACTTTATAGGATCCTGGTAAACCCATTTCTGAATCTTATCAGTCAGCAGTGCTAAATTTGGAATTGGATAGAGAAACTACATATTATTGGACAATAGCTAGATGTTACTGGATGGAGAATCTAGATATTATCCTTTGGTGAAGGAATAATTCCACTTTCATTTATACAGTGAAGAGTTAGTTGGGGCATTTTTGAAATAAGTATGCCTACAAGATTCAAAGATGAACTATAAAGAGAAAAGTGAGAAATCTTAGATAATTCAGCATTTTCAGAGATAGGACACACACGCACATGCACACACAGAGAACAGAAAGTCAAAAGTATATATATATTTTTCCTTGTATCATAAATCAGTAAAATTTAAATTTAAATTCCAGCAGAGATTACAGTGAAACTTAACCAGTTGATTCTAAAACTTAAAATAGTAAATGTGCAAGAATTACCAAAACACATTTTCTCCACTAAAAAATAATAGTTTTATTGAACTATAATTGACCTATAATAAACATTTTTCAGTGCTCATTTTGATACATTTTGACCTGCATATCTACCTGTGAAATCACCATAATTAAGACAGCGAATATATTAATCATCCCCACAAGTTTCTTTGTGTTTTATAATCCCTCTTTCCTTATCTCCTTGTCCTTTGCTGGGTATAGGTTTCTAATTGGTATTTTTTTTTTTTCCAGCACTTTAAAGATGTTACTCTACCATGAGCAGGTTCACATTGTTTCTAATAAGAAATCTTTTGTCATCATTATTATTCCTTTATTCCTTTTTTCTCTGGTCACTTTTAAGACTTTTCCTTTATACTGGCATTGAGCATTTCAGTGAAGTTTTAAAAATATGTGTCTTTTGCCTTTTGCATTTGTGGAATTTGTCACACTGTCTGTAGTCTCCTTAGACTTGTAAAATTTTAGCCATTATTCTTGATATTTTTTTTTCTGTACAACCTGTTCCTCCTTTCCTCCTGGAACCTTAATTAACATAAATATTAGGCTATTTGTAGTTATCATATCACTCAGTAATTCTCTCTTCATCATATTTTTAGCTCTTTGCTCTTTGTTTCATGTTCTACAATCTCAACTGCTATGTCTTCAAGTTGATCGGTTATTTCTGCTACAATATCTAATCAGCTGTCAATCCCATGCAGTGGATTTTTCATTTTTAACATAGTAATTTAAGCTGTTGAATTTTGATTTGGGCTCTTTTTTAAAAAAAATCTTTTTGGGGGGCACCTGGGTGGCTCAGTGGGTTAAGCCGCTGCCTTCGGCTCAGGTCATGATCTCAGGGTTCTGGGATCAAGTCCTGCATCGGGCTCTTCGCTCGGTGGGGAGCCTGCTTCTCTCTCTCTCTCTCTCTCGGCCTACTTGTGATCTTTCTCTGTCAAATAAATAAATAAAATCTTTAAAAAAATATTTTTCATATTTTGTATGTCTCTATTCATCATACTCTATAATTCCTTTAATTATCAACTATGTAAAATACAGTTGTAATAACCAGTTTAATATCATTGTCTCTTGATATTAATACCTTTGTTCTGGTTTGCCTTTGATTGGGTATTCTTCTAATTTGGGGCTGTATTCTTTTTTCTATTTTTTTTTTTAAAATAGAATGCTAGATGTTGTAAATTTTACCTTCTTAGGTGCTGGACATTTTTGTTTCGATATAAGTATGATTGAACTTTGTTCTGGGAGGCAGTGAAGTTAGTTGGCAACAGTTCATACTTTTGAGATTTCTTAGGTAAGTAACAGCAGCATTTAGCTCAGGGTTATTTATAGCTAGTTGGGTTTCCTTGGATTCTCAGTTCTGATTTCTTGAGGAAGTCTCCTATGCTGTCCCTGGGCTTCCCTGTCTGCTCCATTTTCTGGAACACTCAAGAGTAAGCAGTGGCAGTTTTAGGGATAATTTTGTTTGTGTATTGGCTGTGAGTCACACTGTCCTTTTCTGCTTAACATTAAATGTCCTGAGAACTGTTTTTTTTTTGTATTTCATCTAGTCTTTTAGTTGTTTCTGCTAGGAGGGTAAATCTGGTCCCTCTCATTCCATCTCAGAAGAACAAATTAACCAGGGCAATTTAGAACTAAAATAGGAGAGAATTTGCTCTAGTAGGAAATAATGAAATCACTGCTTATTTGGTATAGAATTTTAAAAATGAATCCATTAGAAATACCTGCATGTATGAGGAAATGAGTACCTAATAATTATAACTTTTTTGAATTAGTAGATAACTTATGGACTTCTTAAAAATTGGAAAAATTAACAAGTATTTGGTAAAACCAAGAGTTGTACACCATCATTTAAATCTCAAAAAAATCCTTCTAGTTGGATTAAGGTTCCAAACAGTACACATTTTTAAAGTTTTAAAAGAATATAAATGAGAATAATTTTGTGACTGTGGCTTATGGAAATTCTCTAGAAACGAAGATTGTAAGTCATAAAGCTAGACTGATAAATTTGATTATATAAAAATTAAGTCTCTTTCACCAAAAAATTCCACCATAAACAGTATTATAAGGAAAGTGACAGTTGAGAATAAGTACACACATAACAGACATTGGATTCATATTAAAATATGTAAATGGTTTACCAAGTAATGAAAATAACAGGGTAGTGGAAAACAGTAAATAAACACTGTTTACACAACAGAAAATGCATGTAGTCAAGAAACACGAAACATGATCATTTTTTTTGATTAGCAAGAGTTTAATATCAAATATTGTAGAGTTAGAGGAAATAGGTAATCTTAAAAAACTTGAGACTTTGTCTTTGACCAACGTTTTTTTCTTGTTATATATCCAGTTTTAACACCACACATAAGAATAAGGTATAAAAAGGTTTTCATTGTATCCTTGTTTCTTTTTATAAAAAATTAGAAACAACCTGTATTTCCATTGTGGAAAACATTTAAACTATAAATAAATCCCAGTATATACACATTATGTCATACCATAGATCAATTTTGAAATGATACAGAAGACCTTTTTTTTTTTAAATTTTATTTATTTATTTGAGAGAGAGAAAGAGAGTATGAGAAGAGGGAGAGTCAGAGGGAGAAGCAGTCTTCCTGCTTGGCCTGATGTGGGACTCAATTCCGGGACTCCATGATCATGACCTGAGCCGAAGGCAGTTGCTTAATCAGCTGAGCCACCACGTGCCCAATACAGAACACTTTCTAAGGGAATTATTATGGTTGGAAGGGGGCAGAGCAAAGGAAGCAATTTTTATAATAATACAGGTAGTATGATGTTTCTGCCAAAAATACAAACACATATAAAGACATCCATACTGTATATTTCTTAAAATTGATGGGTGAATGTGTGTATTTGTATTTAAAACGTAAAAAAAAAAAAAAAAAAAAAAAGCCTGGAAATATACTCATTAATCTGTAACAGGGATTATCTTGGTAGTCAAAGTGGGTTTTACCTTGATCTATAATATTTCATTTTTTTAACATTGGGAACACATTCTACATTCCTTGTGTAATTGTATAAATAATAGGAAACAGACACTAAAAAATGGTTTGTATATTTGGCAAGAAGTAAGTATGTGGGAGTTTGTGTGTGCATGCAAGGAGGCTAAGTAGTGGAACATGGTAGTTTCCTGCCACTTTGTAGCATAGCATTTCCTCCTTTCCCAGTTAATGGAGCCATTGAGGTCCTTTTTGTTGCTTTGTTTTATTTTGCTTAAACTAGTTGAAATGGGATTTGTATCACTGAAAACTGAACAGATTTTTATTTTCTTACTAGGACATTTTCTGTTCTGTTGTCCATTATGTAAACAAAATTAGCCCATTACTATATAAACTCCAACTTCTCTTTAAGAAGAGTCACTACCCTAGTACGGAGCTTGACTTTAATTTTGTGGAAGTGGAAGAATAGACTGGGAAAGGAATGGTGCTTTGCTTTGAGAAATGTCTGCATGAGTAAACAGCATAAGATTTTCATTAGTCTGTTCAGTCAATGTGGCTATAGATTTGAACTATATTGGGTAAAGATGGTAGACTAATAAATTAAGAAGAAATACATGAATAAGTAAGGTGTATAAGATTCTAATAGTAGGGGTTTTGATAATGGTTTGATGTCTTCTGTTTCCCTTCTGTCCAATGACCAAGTCTCAGAATCTGTTCTGGGGATCTGAGACTGGGGAAGCTCCCATAATTCACTGCTCTGCTCTCTCACATGCTACTATAGATTGCAGTATTGTCAACTATCTGGATACAGTGGCCTAGCTAAGTTGACACATAAAATTAACCATCATGCTTAGTATTACATTTCTTTAGAGAATACACGAATGGCTTTTAATAATGTACTGGTGGATCTACAATATACTCCTTTTGAAAACTATTTTTTAAAATTGTTTTAAAAAATAAGGGTAACATGAGAGACTATGGACTCTGAAAAACAACCTCAGGGTTTTGAAGGGGCGGGGGGGTGGGTAGGAGGTTGGGGGAACCAGGTGGTGGGTATGGGGGAGGGCACGTATTGCATGGAGCACTTGGTGTGGTGCAAAAACAATGAATACTGTTATGCTGAAAAGAAATTAAAAAAAAATAATAAAAAGATAAGGGTAACATATATTTATGTTGAAACAAAAATTTCTTTATATTGCTTATATGTTAATGAAAAGTGATATTAGCAAAATAATAATGCTTGCTATGTGTTTGCAGTTTTAATCTTTCTCAACCCCATCTCTAATATCAGTCAATGTAGTTCTTGTGAAGAATGCATTTTTTATGGCCTTTGTTCTTTCTTTTTTCTCATTACATTTCCTCTAGTCTTATTTTTTTTTAAGATTTTTTTCTTCATTCATTTGAGAGAGAGAAGGAGAGAACATAAACATGAGCAGGGAAGAGGGGCCGAGGGAGAGGGATAAGCAGACATACCATTGAGCAGGGAGTCCAACGTGGGCCAGGCTCCCAGGACCGAGGGATCATGACCTGAGCAGAAGGGGGATGCTGAACCAACTGAGCCACTTGTGGCTCCCTCTGGTCTTATTCAAATTGCATTCTTGTGGCTGATAAATCCCTGATATGTTCAGAACAAATACTACTAAATGAAAAATGCCATCATTTATGATTTTTTTGGTAATGAAATATGTAAATATTTTAACAGAAGTATTGTTGCAGGTATAGTCTTTTCATTTCCATTTTATTTATTTTTTTTAAAGATTTTATTTATTTGACAGACAGAGATCACAAGTAGGCAGAGAGGCAGGCAGAAAGAGAGAGAGGGGAAGCAGGCTTCCCATGGAACAGAGAGCCCAATGTGGGGTTCAATCCTAGGACCTATCCTAGGACCCTGAGATCATGACCTGAGCCGAAGGCAGAGGCTTTAACCCACTGAGCCACCCAGACACCCCTTCATTTCCATTTTAGACAAATGCTTTTAGAAAACATCAAATAATTTGCCACCATTTGTGATTATTTTTAGTATTTGGTATAAATTTTCAGTAATATAGAGCACAGTGTTATAACATTTCAGTAAAGAATATAAATATATTCAATAAAAATTGGAACTTCATTCTTTTTACACGTATTTTTAGGATTCAATTAAATTTCACATGTAAGTCTCACTATTTGAGCTTACAGTGTTTAATTTGTTTGGTTCTTATGTGGCTTTTTAAAGTAACTATCTTTCTTATATAACTTACATACTAAAGAGTAAACAAATCACAAATTGTACAGCTTGATGAAACCTCACTAAGTGACCATTGCCAATGTAACTACCACCCAGCTCAGGAAATAGATCATTATCAGGTTTCCAGAAGTCCCCATCATATCTCTTCGCTATTGGTACCTATTAGGAGTCCATAATTTTTTTTCTTCAGCTCAGAAAAATCATCTTCCCCCACTCTTCATTTTATTAGGGGATGGATGCAGTGTCCATGTAGTTCATTCTGTGTGTGAGAGAGAGAATGCCATATGTGAGAGAGGGGAAGACTGTTGGTACATAACACTTCATTGACTTCTGTTATGATTTGAAGATAATTATATAAACCTATCTTGACATGTTCATTAGTAAGGATAGCCATTGAAAGAATTGTGTATTTAGTGTATGTATAGATCCTTCACAAAAAGCCCAACACAACCATTTGGAAACATCAGTGCCAGTTGCTCAGAGTAATATAATGAAGTGGGTTCCTCTGTGTGCATAGGTACAGAGGCAGGTTCCTGGAAATCTGAAGAGAATGAGAGGAGAGATAGTAGGAAGTGAAGATGCAGAGGTGTGGGGGCACCTATAAATGACATCTTTTTTCCATCTTGAATCTAGAGTCATGGAAAAGATTTGGTAGAGATATATATTGGCTTTGATACTGAGCAAGCTAATCATATAATATGGCTTTAGTTTTCAGACCAAAGGACTTGCTAAGACTCACCCAAGGGAAACTTTGGGTCTGCTAAGCAGATATACGGACCTGTGAGAACTGCCTTAAATGGATGAAAATTATTCCCCAGTGCATACAGATGTTTGATAGATTAGTTTTGCCGTTAAAAACCATGGATCAATACCTGTCAGACCCTTGGTAATAAATGACATATATTCCACTTCTTTTATATAGAGTGGAATAAAGAAGGGATGAGGAAAGAAGACTGGGTATTAACGGGTCATTATTACTCTGCATGAAAAGATGAAACCAGGGAAATGGAGATGCTCTTTAATATTATATATTAGTCATCATATATACCTCTTTATAGACTGCCTGTATGTCTCAAAGCTGCCTTGTGTTATAATTGATAATTGTAGCTTAATGTTTAAAAACCCTCAGGTGAGCGCATGTACCTATACAGATGGTGGTATAATTCTCCTCAGCATATATAAAATGAATTACATAGACAGATAAATCAGCACTTTGATGGCCTGTATAACACTGAAGTGTTAATCACTCCTACCTTTCAAATGAATAGAATTTGATTAATAATTTGACCCCAGAATTCCAAAAATTATATATTTCCCTTACTGATAATTTCCCTTATTGATAATGCTTCCCTTATTGATAAGTAAATGTTAGGTACTTTGCAGAAACAAAAAAGACAGGAAAAAGTAGTTCTATTATGTACATTTTGTAATCTTGGCCTTTATTGCAGGCTAAAATTTTAGAATACATTATTGAAAGGTTTTGTGAGCAATTGGGGAAAATAAAGCAGTGATCATTAAAGCCAGCATAGCCTTATTAAAATAAGCTATGTCAGAATAACTACTACAAATTTTTTCTGACAAGGTTATGAGATTGGTAGTTTATGCAAATACTAAGGACAATAAAAATAGAAATAATGACTGTAAGGATAATAGCAATAATAGTAATAATATTCAGTTTCATCTGTTGAGCTCTTACTATATGAATTAATAGTTTTAAAGCCATTGGAACACTGTATGATACATGCTAACAGTTTAAAATATGTAAGCTTATATTTTTATTGCTGCTCTTATTTTTTAAGAAAATTTAGGAAGTTTAAAATATACTGGGTGCTGTGGGCTGAATGTTTGTGTGCTCTCAAAATTCATATGTTGTTATCTCAATGCCCAGTTATTAAGTACTATTATTATAATTGTAGGGGGTGGGTCTTTGGGAGATGATGAAGTTATGAGGACAGATCTCCAGTGAATGAGATTAATGTTCTTTTTTTAAAAGAGTCCTGAGGGCACCTGGGTGGCTCAGTGGGTTAAGCCGCTGCCTTCAGCTCAGGTCATGATCTCAGGGTCCTGGGATCGAGTCCCGCATCGGGCTCTCTGCTCAGCAGGGAGCCTGCTTCCTCCTCTCTCTCTCTGCCTGCCTCTCTGCCTACTTGTGATCTCTCTCTGTCAAATAAATAAATAAAATCTTTTAAAAAAATAAAAAATAAATAAAAGAGTCCTGAATGAGCTCCTTTGCCTCTTTCACCATGTGAGGACAGCAAGAAAAGTTGGCAGTCTGCAACCTGGAAGGGGGCTTTCACCAGACACACAATCTGTCGATGTCCTGATCTTGAACTTCCCAGGCTCCAGAACTGTGGGCAGTGTATTTCTGTTCTTTATAAGCTACTGAGTTCATGGTATTTTTGTGAGAGCAGCCTGAATAGACTAAGACACTGGGTATTTATCAAAAAATTTGAGTAAGTTTTTAATACTGTATAAATTGATTAAATGGGACAGATTTTATTATAATAAGGTGAATTTGTAACTGGGTTGTATCAAAGGATTTTATGTAAAGAAATGTCTTCAGTGGAATAAGAAAGGTCTATGATCTAGACCCTTTTTATTCAGCATTTTCATTAATGACTTTATGAAGATACATTCATTAAGTTGGTGAATTAAACAGAAGGGTAGCAAATCTGGACTCCAAGGATTTTGTCATTCTGGAACAACAGGCAGGTGCATATGTCTTTTTAAATTAGTCTTTTTGTTTTCTTCAGATAAGTATGCAGAAATGGAATTGCTAGATTGTGTGGTATTTCTATTTTCAAATTTTTGAGCAACTTCTGTACTGGTTTTCACAGTGGTTGAACTTATATTCCTACCAACATACATGGTTCCCTTTTTTCCACATCCTCACCAACACTTGGCATTTCTTATCTTTTTGATAGCTCATTATGGTTTTTATTTGCATTTCTCTGATTAGTAATGTTGAACAACTTTTCAGGTACCCATTAGCCATCTCTATGTCTTTTTTAGAAAGGTATCTATTCGGTTACTGTGCTATTTTTTGATCAGATGGTTGTCTTTTTGTTATTGAGTTATCTGAGTTCTCTGTATTTTTTGGATATTAACCCATTATTAGATGTATGATTTGCAAATACCTTCCGTTCATTAGGTTCTTTCTTTCTGTTGATGGTTTCCTCCAGTATGCAGAATTTTATAGTTTGATATAATCCTATTTATTTTCGCTTTTCTTGCCTTTGCCTTTGGAATCAGATCAAAAAAATAGTTGCCAAGACACATGTCAGGAAGCTTACTGCCTATGTTTTCTTCTAGGACTTTTATGGTTTCAGGTCTTATGTTCAAGTCTCTATTCCATTTTGAGTTAATTTTTTAAAAGGATTTATTTATTTTAGAGAGAACAGGAACGTAAGCAGGGGAAGGGGCAGAGGGAGAGGCAGAGATTCTCAAGCAGATATCCCCTAACCCCTGAGCTGAGCTCGACGTGGGCCTCCATCTCACAACCCTGAGATCTGACTTGAGCTGAAATCAAGAATCAGATGTTTAACCCACTGAGCCACCCAGGCACCCCTGTGATAATACACATGGTGTAAGATGCTGATCCAGTTTTCATTCTTTTGGCTCTGGCTGTCCAGTTTGCCCCACACTGTTTATTGAAGAGACTGTCCTCTTCCCATTTTAGATTCTTGGCTCCTCTCTTGTAAATTAATTAACCATACATGTGTGGATTTATTTCTGGGGTCTCTTGTTCTTTTCCATTGACCTTTGTGTATGTTTTTATGCCAAAACTGTACTATTTGATTTTTTCCACTTTATACTGTCATTTGAAATTGCTCTAGCTTTGTTGTTTCTCAAGATTACTTTGGTTATACAGCATCTTTTGTGGTTCTGTACAAACTTTAGGATTGTTTGATTTCTATAAAAAATGCTTTTGGAATTTTGGTAGAAATCACATTGAAGCTTAGATTTCTTTAGGTAATATAAATATTTAAACAATAGTAATTCTTCTAATCCACGATCATGGAGTATTTTTTCATTTATTTGTGTCTTTTTCAATTTCTTTATTGAGTGTCTTACAGTTTCAGTGTATAAGTTTTTCACCTCCATGGTTAAAGTTCTTCCTACATAATTTACTGTTTTTGTTATAACTATAATGGGATTGTTTTCTTAATTTCCTTTTCTGACGGCTTGTTTTGGGGTATAAAAACACAAAACATATATATTATACCCTGAAAATTTGCTATATTTGTTATTTTAGTTATAACAGGTTTTTTGATGGAGTCTTCAGGGTTTATTGTATGCAAAATCATGTCTTCCATAAATAGTGACCTTTACTTCTCCTTTTCCAGTTTAGGTGCCTTTTATTTATTTTTTCTGTTCAATTGCTCTGGTTGGTACTTCCAGTACTGGGCATAAAAGTAGCTAGAGTGGGTATCTGTATCTTAGAGGAAAAGCTTCAACTTTTTACTTTTGGTTATGATGTTAGCTGTAAACTTGTCATATATGGTATTTATTATGTTGAGGTACATTTTGTCTATCCCACTTTGGTTAGTATTGGTATCATAAATATATATTGAATTTTGTCCAGTGCTCTCCACATCTGTTGAGATGATCACATGGTTTTTATAGTTTGTTAATGTGCTGTATCACAGTGGTTGATTTGTGGTTATTAAACTGTCCTTGCATCCATGGAATAAATCCCACTTGATCAGGGTAAATGATCCTTTTAATATATGGTTGAACTTGGTTTGCCAAGGTTTTGTTTAGGCTTTTTGAATTCATGCTCATCAGAGATACTGGCCTATACTTTTCTTTTCCTGTGGTGTCCGTTTTTGGTTTGGGCAATGCTGGCTTTGTAAAATGAGTTTGAAAGTATTCCCTCCTCTTCAGTATTTTGGAAGACTTACAGGAGGGTAAGTATTTAACCTTCTAATATTTGGTTAAATTCACTAGTGAAGTCACCTGGTCCTGGATATTTATTTATTGGGAATGTTTGACTACTGACTCAGTGTCCTTATAGTAATTGGTCTATTCAGCTTTTCTGTTTCTTCATGACTCAGTATTGGGAGATTGTATGTATCTAGAAATTTATACATTTCTTCTCAGTTGTTCTATTTGTGGGTATATAATTATTCAGAGTAGTTTCTTATGATATCTTTTGTATTTCTGTAGTTATCAGTTGTAACTTCTCTTTCATTTCTGATTTTACTTGTTTGAGCCATCTCTCTTAGTTAATCCTAAGTAAAGGTTTGTAACTTTATCTTTTTGTATAACCTGCTCTTAGTTTCTTTGCTTTTTTTCTGTAATCTTTTAGACTCTATTTCACTTATTTCTGGTCTGATATTTATTTCCTTCCTTCTGTATGCTTTGGGGATTTTTTTTTCTTCTTCTTTTTCTAGTCTTTGGGTGTCAGTTAGATTGCTTATTTCAGATTTTTCTGCTCGACATAGGCCTGTATCACCATAAACTTTCCTCTTAGAATTGCTCTTGCTGCATTCCATAGATGTTAGATTGTCATATTTTCAATTGTCTCAAGGTATTTTTTAATTTCCCTTTTGATTTCTTCATTGACCTCTATGTTCATTAGCTTGTTGTGTAATTTCTACATATTTGTGATTTTTCCAGCTTTCTTCTTATGACTGATTTTTATTTTTATATTATTATAGTCAGAAAAAGTGCTTGATAAGATTTCAGTCTCCTTGAATTTATTGAGACTTGTTTTGTGGCCTAACATAGGATCTGTCCTAGAGAATGTTTCATGTGCACTTGAGAAGAGTGTATATTCTGCTCCTTTGGGATAGAATGTCCTGTATATATCACTTAAGTCCATCTGATCTAATATGTCAGTTAAGACCAATATTTCTTTATTGATTTTCTGTCTTGATGATTTAGCCATTGATATAAATGGAGCATTGAAGTCCCCCACGTTTATTATACTGCTCTCTTTTACTCCTTAGAGTTATTGGCCTTATATATTTAGGTGCTCCTATGTTGGGTGCATATATATTTATGAATTATATTTGTAAATATAATTTGTTATATTTTATCATTGGATTAACCACTTATCATCCTGTCTTTTATTATACTCTTCGTATTAAAGTCTGTTGTCTGTGTTGTCTCATATAAGTATAGCTACCCCAGCTGTTTTGTTTGTTTGTTTGTTTTTATTTCTTTTTGCATGAAACATCTTTTTCCATTCTTTAACTTTAGGTCTGTGTGTGTCCTTACATCTGAAGTGAGTTTCATCATATAGATGGGTTTTGTTTTTATCCACTCAGTCACTCTTTGTCTTTTGATTGGAGAATTTAGTGCAGTTATGCAATTGCAAAATTATATATTAAGTAGTTATTTATAAGTATGCACTTCCTGCAGTTTTGTTAATTGTTTTCTAGTTCTTTTGTACTTCCTCTCTGTTCCTCTTTTCTCTTGCTATCTTCCCTTGTGGTTTGATGGCTTTCATAATGTTATGATTATATTCCTGTATATATTCCTATATACATCTTTTATGTATCTATGCTACATTTTTGCTTTCTGGTTACTGGGAGGTTCAAGTATAATAGCCACTACATATAACATTCTCTTTTAAGTTGATACATAGTTAAGTTTGAACATGTTCTAAAATGCTACATTTTTATTCCTCTAGCTCCCCACCCATTTTATGTTTTTGATGTAACATTTTACATATTTTTATGTGACATATCCCTTAACTAATTATTGTTACATTTACTTCAAACACTTTTGTCTTTTAACCTTCATACTAGTTTTATGCATGGTTAATGCACTACCTTTACTATATATTTTTCTTTACCAGAGAGATTTTTACTTTCGTGTATTTTCTTGTTATTAATTAGTGCCTTTTTTTTTTTTTTGCAGCTTAAACTTGGGCTTCAAAAAATATTTATCCTTCTTTTGTGTTTTTTTTTTTTTAATTTGGTAGGGTTTTGGAACTTCTTCATTTCTTTCCTCATTTTGTTTGACTCTATGTGTTTGTTCCTATGAGTTAAACAAAAACAGGTATCTTTTTCATTCTTAAAGGCGTAGCCTCAAATAAGACATGAACTTCATCATTTAACTTTGCCCTCACTCTTAATTGTCTCTGGAAACTTTAAAGTGATTATCTAAGCAGCCTGATGTATTCTTGAAAGGATCCAGATAGTGAGGACGTGCTAACAAGGTCAGTGTTTCAGAGGGGGGATCTTAGTCAGCACCTAGTTTCAGACTAATTCGAAGCCAGACCTTCAGGCAGCAGCTTTTAAGATATGCAAATAAATACAGTCCTATTGGACCACAATTGTAAATCCTGCTGCCCTCCAGAACAGGTGGTCTGGAGTGTTCCCTTGGCCACAGTTGAAAAATGGGTTTCAGACAAATGGTATCTTCTAGTCTGTGTTCCTGAGAGCATGTCCATAGACTCTAAATGTGTGGTAAGTCTGAAGCCTATCCTTAGCCTGAAGCTCTGGAACAAATAAAATAAGCCTTTTCCACAGAAAGACTGGAGGTTTGTTTTAGACTACCTTCTGTGTATTGGAAGTAGTAGTCTGCCAAGAACTACCTCTCTGATAATTTCAGACCCAAGGGGCCCAGAAATGGAGTTTGTCTTGCCCATCAGAGCCAGGTGCTCAAGGGGTGAACCGTGCGTGGGCCACATGTCTGGCTTTGGGGTGGGGGGCATAGGAGTGTTGTGGGGGCAAGTAACTCATCCTGTCTTTAGTCAGGTCTTGAGAGTGTTTTGGGGGTAGGGCATGTCTCCAGTGCTAACAAGGTAGAGGAAAGAGGCAAAAAATGGTGTGCACTAGGGCCTCAGTCCCCAGAGAAAGTTCTAATAGACTTCTGCTCCTACAGTAGTTTCTTTAGGAATAGCAATGTATCTCCTCAAATGATGGCATTTTTCAGACTCTGTTTTTGCACAATGAGTCCCAGGGTATCGAATCTGCAAGTGAGCCCTCAAGAATTCAATCTGCATTCCCTACAGACCTGTGGTCCTAGATATAAGCCATGCTGGTTTTCAAAGTCCGATGTTTTGGAGGCTCCTCTCTTATGTGCAGGTCCCAACAGTTGGGGTGCTTCTTTTTTATCCTTTGTTGTGGAGAAGCTGTTCAGCTAGTTTTCAGGTATTTTTCAGAGGGAATTGTTGCATATGTGTATCGTTCTGTTGTGTCCCTGAAAGCAGGTGTGTTCTCCATAGTCCCACACTGCCATCTTAACTGCCAACTCTTATGTTGTCTTGCTGTTACGTGGAGTATTCTGTAGATACCCATTAGGTCTAGTTGGCTTATGGTTCCTCAGGTCTTCTATTTCTTTGCTTATCTACTGTCTAGTTGTTCTACCTAGTTGTCTGCATTTGTTCTCTCGTATAAACTAGGCAACCTGCATGTTAGCCTGTGCCTGAAATTTCCTCCCAGTTGCCTGTCACTCCAGCCTCGACTTCCTCCATTGAAATTAATTCCTTTTGGAAGAGATTAGGAGCTATCTGTTTCTCCAGGATCTCTAAATAAGGGCTCTGGAGCTGAGGGTGGGTACAGTGGCATGCTTCTCTTTGAGTGATGCTTTTCCCTCTAGGATCTGAGTGCTCCTGGAGTGGGGATGAGGGAAGCCAGAGGTCCTCAGGTGACATGGAGCTACTACTTAATGAACCAGGACAAAGTGATTAAAGCCCATCTTCCCAGTTCACTGTATTTTATAGGAAGTGTTCATTTCATGAATGGGGATGGGCAGCAGCCTCTCAATGACATTTCCCTAGGATTATCTTTAGCAACGGGAAGCTGGGGGGGTGGGATAAGAAATGCTGATGTCCTACTTCTCCCCAAGGGAAAACAAACAAACACTTCTTACTGGGGGTAGCCAGGGAGCGGGGTGGGTGGTGGGGGGGTGGGGGGAGGTAGGGGGGTTGGGGGGAGGTGGGGGGGGGTGGGGGACACGTGTAGTAGTAGGAAAGAGCCCTGTGTTCTTGGCTGCATCAGCCTGGAGTGGAGTCCCTACCTTTCTGAGTTGGGAGTGGGGAGTGAGATAATTGTCTTTCTTCAAAGACCACAGGCTCTTGACCTTCTTGTTGTAAATCAAATATTTTTTTCTAGATTTTTCTTTAATCAGTGTTTCTTCATTTGCTGTTTGTTCTTAATACTATTTCCAGAGATTGGGTTTAAAAAAATTTTTTTTTAATATAATTTTTGCCAATTTCAGTGGAGAATGAGCCAGTAGAGCCTCTCAGTTGTCATGGACAGTCTCTGATAAGCTCTTTCAAACTCTTTAACTCTGGTGTTCAATGTGTGTGATTATAGTTCTTTAAGAAAAAAGTTACTTGAATAAATGGTACTTGATTCTCAAGTAAAATAATTCTCTCTTGTTTAAAAAAATTACCTTTTGTCAGTCATTCAACATGTATTCAGTGGGGGATCATATTTTTTTTTGAAATTACTACCTTACCAAGTCAGTAGGATTGACACACATGTGCTTTCTTTCAGTGTTGGTATGTAGTTTGGTAAGAGGTACACGAATTGTAACCAAAATAGGCCTTTCCTCCCACATTGTAAGATAGTTGCTGGGATTGACTTGTTTTCTACATTTTTATATTTGGTTTCATTGAGAGAATAATGCTAATATAAGCAAGTTTCTGTGTCAGTCCCTGACCATAACCCCTAGGAATAAGTAAAGAGTATGTTGACTTCTTGCAGAGAGTCAATAACAATGTCTTTACAAAATAAGCAGCAGCACAGTGTCATTGTCATCACCATCACTGTGTGTTCTACCAAGGGGACTGTCATCCACACAGTAGCCATCCTCACTGAATAAATAGGGTTGATGTCCTGGGTTCACAGGGGGTGCAGCATAGTAAAGAGAGTACTAGAAACCTGGGTTTTCACTCCATATTTGTAATTAATTAATCCTCTGACCTTGAGAAAGTCATCTGAACTGGTAGATTTCAGTTTGCTCATCTGTGATGGGAGGGTATTGATGAATTGATCCTTTTCTGGTTCTGGTATTCTATGACTGCATGTGAAGGTAGGTATGCTGGTGGGACACAGGAAATTAAAACCAATATTCCCCTAACTACAGATTCTGAAAGGCATGATATTTAAAATAATTTATTTAAACATATAAGGGAATGTGGTAAATATTACATAAGCACTATAAAAAATTATTCTGTCCTTGTCAAATACTTAAATCCTGAATATAAATTACTTATAACTTCTCATTTGCTGTTTAGTTTTCATTACCCACTAAAAGCTAAATTGTGAGGAGAGAAAAGTCACTTTCCCAGTTGCAAAATATGATGTCTGAGGAAATTCCTAGAATGGGGACAGATTTTTAATGAACCATAACATTTCAGAATACAAAGTGAATTAAAATATATAATTGTGGAGCCTTTAGAAGCAGAATTTTAATTCAAGAATTTGATAAATGCATTGAAAAATATAGTTGCAGTATAAATCAGGATAGGCTTAGCCAATCACGTGTTTAAAATGAAGCAGTAGGAATATTGATTTCTAGCTGCAACTACCTGTTTTTTTTTTTAATTGGTTAAATAATGTAGGGTATAGTGGAATCAAGTAATTGCTGACAGCTTCTAATAGCTCCTTCCTGTACCTTTGAGTTATCAGAAGTAGAAATATTTCCTCTTAAGGGTAATGGCATGTATGGGACCATTTGTCTATTTTGAAAGCTTTATGAATCATTTTCAAGTGATTTCCCTGGATACCTTGCAATATCAGGTATTATGGCCCTCTTCTGTTTTTCCTTTTTTTTTTTTTCTTTTTAAGATTACATCCATTTATCTGACGGAGGGGGAGAGAGCACAATCGAGGGAGCAGCTGAGGGAGAAGCAGGCTTCCCTGCTGGGCAGAGCCCAACATGAGGCTCCACCTTAGCACCCCGGGACCATGACCTGAGCTGAAGGCAGATGCTCAAATAATTCAGCCACCCAGGTGCTCCCTTTTTCTTTTTTAACTTCTACCTCTGTTCTCCATAGTCTTACTCATTTTGGATACAGCTACGTGTATCATAGTAAATAACTTTTCATAATTAACTAGATTAAGGGAATATTTCTGACTTGATGTCTTATTTGTGATTTTCCCTGTAATTTATTCTCTGAATAATGAGAAAGACAGACTTGAGTGTGCTACAAAATTTTTAGATGCTAAAAACTCAGTGTAGTTACCTTATTTAGTTAAGTGAATTTGCTGCTAGGATTTGATACAGTACATTTTAATTGTCATTAACTTTGATTTCCATAACAAAAACATTTTTATTAAACTCTTATGTGTATTATAACATCCCATGGGCTTTTAGTAGCATCAAATGAGGGCTAAAAGAAACGAGCTTGAAACAATGAGTAAAGTCTGTTTTTTCAGAATAAAAACTTGCCAACATCTGCATTTTATAAGTGTTTGCAATGTATCCTGGAGGAAAAATACCCAGCTCATTTGGAAATGAAAAACTGAGTCAAATTATTTATTATCTAAAAGATTTTTAAATACCTTCTTAAAAAATTTAAATTCAAGTTAGTTAACATATAGTCTGTTATTAGTCTCAGGGATAGGGTTTCGTGATTCATCAGGAGCATGTAACACCAAGTGCACATCATGTCATGTGCCTTTCTTAATGCCCGTCACCCAGTTACTCCATCCCACAACCACCTCCCCTCCAGAAACCCTCAATTTGTTCCCATAGTTAAGAGTCTCTTATAGTTTTTCTCTGTCTCTGTTTTTATCTTATTTTATAAGATATTATTATATTATATTCCCTTACCCTATGTTCATCAGTTTTGTTTCTTAAATTCCACATATGAATGAAACCATATCATGTTTGTCTTTATCTGACTGACTTATTTCACGTAGCATAATACACTCTAGTTACAGCCATAAAAAGTCATTGGCTTGAATTCAGTTAAGCTAGTATGTTCTGAATATGAAGGTGTCTTCAGAAATTCAGAGTATATAGACTCATGTAACTGCACAATTCCAAAGGTCTATAAGATTAAGTGTCAAAGAACAGGATTTTGTATATTTTATGATAAAGCCCTAATCTGCATAATTGCATGCAACTTATTAGTCTAGATGTTTTCGAGAAATTCAGTTCAATTCAGGAATTTCTTGGCCAAATTTAAATTTGTCTTAGGTTTTGCATTTCTTTTGTTAAATTCATTCTTGGGTCTTTTATTCTTTTTCATGGTGTTATAAGTTGAATTTTTAAAAATAATTTTATTATTAAAAAAATAAAAAATAAAACAATTTTATTATTCTGGAAGTCATTCCTGGAGGTATTGCTTACAGCCAGCTCATTCAGTTCTTTGAATGATACTATAATTCCTAATATTAAAACCCTTCTTGCTTAAATACCTTGAATGATATCTATTCTCTGCAGTTAGTTCTGAATGATGGAAAATGACCTTGTTGGGTTATCATTCATGAATGGCATCATATTAACTTATATAAGAAGATGTCTACCTTTAGAAATCTGTATTTTCTGTCACATATGACAATGGTAAAATATCATCAATTTCATACATAAGATATAAGATGTATTGCCTGGGAGATGTGAAGTAAGACACTTCAGGATGCAGAAAATATCACACCATTTCAAACCAGTGGTAAATTTCATTGAAGTGTTCTAAAATGGACCTAAATTGGAAGAATTTAATCATGTAACATCTGTTCCTATATGTCCTATGAGTACAAGGTATAATTATAGTCTTTGGTGTTTAGGAAGAGACTAGCTTCTGTGCATTTAAGACACTTGATCTTATAAATAAGATTAGGAAAGCTGAACTTAACTTGAAGATGGAGCAGCTGTTTGATTAAAAAGGATGGTTTGAAGTCTTCCAGTTTTCACCACTTTGAAAAAGAGAGGAGTATAGAATTAAAGGTTAGAAATTGCAAGATAAATTTTAATTAGTCAAAAAATTTTTTTCATACCAGAAAATTTTTAGATAATAAATTGGAGCATATTATTCTCTAGGAGTCTTATAAGAGCTCTGAAAGATACAATCATAACTTCTCATTAATGGTAAAAATAGCTATTATTTCATCATTTACCCTGTAAATGATTTTTTATCATTTACCCTATAAATGATTTTTTATTTTTTAAAATTTTTATCATTTAAAAAAATGTGGATAAGATTGGTAAGGTTATAATTTAGTTGTATACTAAAGTTTATATTAAAATACTTTTTGGTGCACCCCGGTGGCTCAGTTCATTAAGGGTCTGACTCTTGATCTTGGCTCAGGTCTTGATTTACCCTCATGAATTTGAGCCTCCCACTGGGCTCCACACTAGGCATGGAGCCTACTTAAAAAAGCAAAAACCTTTTTAATGCAATAAATAAAAACTCAGATACTTAGTTTTAGAATGTCATGTTTTTCAAAGGAAAAAAAATATTAAATTCTATAACAAAAACTTTTTAAATACTAGGTAAAATGGTATGGAGATTAGCTTGATTATTATAACACATATCACTTACCAAAGATTTGATTATTATGCTTATTCTAATATGAATTTAAAAAGTGAAAAACAGAAGTTTACTTTGTTTATTAAGTATAAGAGTATGTCTTCTTCATCACCCACAGATTAAGTAGAAATTTAAGCTGGAGGTCAGTTTTCATTTAAGAACTTCTTTATTATAGATGATTTTATTTTTACCAATTACTATGTAAAATGTCTTGATAATCTTCATATTTTTTCTATTCCATTTATTAACATAAGAAAATATTTCTTATTTGAAGAAATGTTAGAGAAAGTATATATATCTATTAATTAATTGTCCAGAAAACAGTAGGGGAACTTTAATAAATTCATTTTGCTTACCTGGAAAGATGACAGCTTTTCTTAAATCAGGCTATAAAAATTCTGCTATATTTATGTTTCTCACATACTACCTCACCCTGCATCCATTATATGGAGAGAAAAGCAGGATTTATTTCCAACTTGATTTTTCTGATTTGTACCCCTCCTCCCTAACCTGTAAAGTAGATTTCCAAAATACAAGGATGTTTAACTCTCTTCTGCTCTTCCTAACCTGATATTATTATTTTTTCTTTTTTTTTTTCATTTCATGCCTTTGACATTCATTTTAAATAATTTTGCTTTAAGATTTATGTTTATCTCCTGTCATCTTCCTCCTGTTAATTGAATCCAAAATATTCAATAGGTATCTGTTATAGTCATATACTGTCTTTGGTGCAAGGATATAATGGAAAAGTTGTACAAAAATGTCATGCTTTTTATAGACTTCAAAAGGAAATATATAGTAGTAACATGCATGAAATATAATCATAGGATTTAAAGTAAAGAGTGGAGATTTTCCTTTACCAGAGTCTTCTCCAGTCCCATTCTAGGGACACTTAACTACTTTATTTCTTTTCTTTTTTAATGATTTATTTCTTTGAGAGTGAGAGTATGAGCAGGCAATTGGCAGGAGGGGCAACGGGAGAGGGAGAGAATCTTAAGCAGACTCTATGCTGAGCAAGGAGCCCAACATGGGGTTAGATCCCAGGACCTCAGATCATGGCCTGAGCTGAAGTCAAGAGTTGGGTGCTTAACCCAGTGAGTTACCCAGGCACTCCAACATTTAGCCACTTTCAAAAGTTTATTGTCCACCTTTTCTGTGGATTTATGCAAATACATTATTTATATAGAGAGAAAAATAAACTTCTGCCTGAACAGAATTATGCTATAAATGCTTCTTAATTTTCTTTTTACTCTTAACAGTGTATTTTATCATTCTTTACATTTTAGAATGTACATGTTCATTTAACTACTGTACCAATTTCTATGGAGGTTAACTTAATTCATTTAATGATTGCTCTACTGGTTAACATTTAAGTTTTTGCTAACTTTCTTATTAAAAGAATCAACACTTAAATGAATATATATATATACATTTATATATATAGTTATTTTTAGAGGTATTTTAGATAGATATAAGTAGATAGATGTTGATATTCTTGTGAAATAGATTCTAAATTTAGATCTCTTTCCAAACAATATATAAATCCCATATTTGTTTCAATATATAATTCAAAAGATTGTACCAGCGTATACGGCTGTCAATAATTTTATTAAATTCCTGTGTTTTTCACATATCATTCCCACAATAGTTGTTTTAATTTTAATGAATCTGAGGAATTAAATATATTGTTTTAATATGTATATTCTTGATTTCTGGTGTGGTAGAGCATCTTTTTTTTTTTTTAATTTCTTTTCAGTGTTCCAGAATTCATTGTTTATGCACCACACCCAGTGCTCCATACAATATGTGCCCTCCATAATACCCACCACCAGGGTCACCTAACCTCCCACCACCCTCCCGTCTAAAACCCTCAGTTTGTTTCTCAGAGTTCACAGTCTCTCATGGTTGGTCTTCCTCTCCAATTTCCTCCAACTCGTTCTTCTCTTCATCTCCCCATGTTCTCCATGTTATTCCTTATGGTCCACAAACAAGTGAAACCATATGATTATTGAGGTAGAGCATCTTTTTGCATGAATGTGGGCTTCTTTTATTTATTTTGTGAATTGTTATTTTAGCCTTTGCCCATTTTTAATCAGTTCATTTATCTTTTGCTTACTGAAGTGTAGACATTATTTATAAATGATGAATATAAAACCTTTGTGCATTCTATATGGGGCATTGATTGTTTAATATCTGATGAATATCAATTTTTGTATGTACCTACTTTGTATGTTAGTTTGGTAAGACTACTGCATATTAATTATACTTAATAGCATATGAGTTTTACTTCCTTTTTTACTTTTTTTTGAAAGTGGTTGCCTGGAGTTTATAATTAACACAATCACTCCAAGTCCACTTTCAAATAAACACCGCAGCACTTCATGGGTTGTGTTGGTTTCTAATATTAACAAAATAATCCCTCCCTTACATCCCTTGAATTGTTTCTCCCATTCATTTCACTTACATATAAATATACAAAGCATATTTGTGTGTGTAGGTATACATAAACACATATACATAACCATGAGTGATCAAATATATTATTGCTGTTATTATTTTGAGCAAATGGTCTGTTAGGTAAATTAAGAATTAGAATAAGAAAAATTTTTATTTTATCTTTTTTGTATACTTTGGTATTCTTCCTTTCTTTATGTTGATCTGAGTTTCTGACCTGTATTATTTTCCTTTTCTCCAAAGAATTTCTTTTAATTTTCTTGTAAGCTAGGTTTACAGGCAACAAACTCTCTTGAATTTTTTATTTGTTTGAGAAAGTTTATTTCTTCTTCACTTTTGAAGGATAAATTTTGCAGGTTATAAAATTGTAGTTTGGCTGTTTCTTTATCTTAACACTACTTAACACTCCACTTTCTCCTTGCTTGCATGATTTCTGAGGACAAGTGACATGTAATTCTTATCTTTGTTTCATTGGATAGGGTTTTTTGTTGTTTTTTTTTCCTCTGACCTCTTTAGGATTTTTGTATCTTTGGTTTTCTGCGGTTTATAAGGAAGGTATCTGGGTGTAATTTTTTTTTTGGTATTTATCCTGCTTGTTTTTCTCCAAGCTGCCTGGATCTGTGTTTGTTTTCTGATATTAATTTGGGAAAATTCTCAGTCCTGTTGTCCAAATATTTTTCCTTTTTCTTTTCCTTTTTCTTCTCTTTCTGATCATCTCATTATACATATATTACGTATTCATTGGATATTCTGTGTTTTTCAATCTTTGTCAGTTTTAGAGGTTTCTTTTGGGATATCCTCAAGCTGATAGATTTTTTTCCTCCCTTGAATCCACTTTTCTCATAAACCCATTAAAGGTATTCTTCATTTCTGTATTTGTTCATGTCTAACATTTCTTTTTGGTTCTTTCTTGGAATTTGCATCTCTGTTTACATTTGCTGTTACAACATGTTGTATACATTATCCATTAGAGTCCTTTCCATATTAACTGTTGTTGTTTACATTTATGATATGCTAATTACAATATTCCTGCCATACTTATTTTGATATTTGTCTCCTCATGTGCCTTTTAATTTTGGCTTATGCTGTGCCTTGTAATTTTTCTGGATTATTGGACATGATGTGCCAGGTAAAAGAAATTGCTATAATTCGACCTTTAGAAGTGTGGTGTGAGGTGTTGGGTGAGGGGAAATGAGCAGTAGTCCTGTGATTTGTCCGAGTCTTTTAGTGAGCCTATGCCTCTGGACTGGGAGTTTCACAAATGTTTCTTAGTTCTCTTCTTCCTTTGATGGGAGAAAATGAGTAAAGTAAGCTGGAATTCAGTATTAGCCTTTCCCCAGGCCATTTAGGCTCTGTTAATAGCTTAGCAGGTTAGATTCTGCTTTACTAGCTTCTCCAAACACCAAGCCTTGTTAGGAACAGAGGGCTCTTAGGTATTTCAAAATGGTTCCTTTGCTCCTCCCCCTGCCAGAAACATGAGGGGATTATTCTTTGATATTTGCTTTGAGATTGTGGCTAAACTCCTGGAGGTAAAACTTATAAAATTGTGCCTTCTTCCCCCTTATACTGTGTCCCCTGGGGTTTTTAACTCTTGGGCTTGTTC
Organism: Neogale vison; assembly: GCF_020171115.1. NCBI lineage: Eukaryota > Metazoa > Chordata > Mammalia > Carnivora > Mustelidae > Neogale > Neogale vison. The sequence continues at coordinate 247,949,373 of NC_058091.1, read as the reverse complement.
TCTGAGCCTCCAGCAATTTCTCAGTTGTAATTCTGCTTTTCCTCCCAGAAATTGTTTCCTACAGATGTTTCAGCTCATGAGTTTCTCTTCTAGAAAGTTGTGATTCTCTGTATTTACTTGGTGTTCTCTCCAGTTTGGGTAGCAGCAGTTTGCCTTGTGACCTAAAATCTGTTATATCCCTAAGAAGAATTGTTGATTTTTCAGTATAATCAGCTTTTTATTTGTTAGAATAGAGTGACAACCTCCAAGCTCCTTGTAAGAGCCTGTTATAAAGGGGTATAAAGAGTTAAAAAGGTTGATTGATGAAGTGAGCTACCAAAAACATAGGCTTGTTAACTATGATCTAAGGTTCCAGAAAGGATAATGAAAAGAGAAGGAAAAGAAGCAGTGGACTGTTGTGTCAGGCAGAACAGCCTCCTCAGATGGAAGAAAAGGGGTTGTTAAGTTTTTTAAGATGGCTGAAGAAGCCTGAAGTTTGGATTTTTCTAAGTCACCCCAACCTGTTTCCCATTTTAATTTTCAGGATGCCACTCTTTTCTAACCAGTGTCCTAATCATGTCATTAAAGCCCAGATGATACCTCAAATTAAAATGATGTAGTTTAGCCATTTGTAAAGTTAAATTATTACTGATCTTCTAGTTATTTCAGCACTGTAAAAGCAAAAGACTAGAAACTTAGTAAAATCATAGAAAGTCCCTGGTTCTTTATCCATGATTTGAGCCAGTAATTTAGAACATTGGGCTTGTCAGTTTGCTTCTTTAATCTTTCCAGTGTTTAGATAGCCCTTTATATCGTTAATAGGCATAATTACAAGTTTCCAGAAGCTTTGCCTTCAGTCTATACTTTATTCTAGGAGATTACAACTCACTGTTTTACCTCTGTCACTGATGTGTTACCAGAGTTGGATGACAAATACTAGTGAGATGTTCACTCATGTCCTGTAACCAATTCTTTTTTTTTTTTTAAAGATTTTATTTATTTATTTGACAGAGAAAGATCACAAGTAGACAGAGAGGCAGGCAGAGAGAGAGAGGGAAGCAAGCTCGCTGCTGAGCAGAGAGCCCGATGCGGGGCTCGATCCCAGGACCCTGAGATCATGACCTGAGCCGAAGGCAGCAGCTTAACCCACTGAGCCACCCAGGCGCCCCATCCTGTAACCAATTCTTAATTCTCATTTCCTTCAAATTCTGATTCCTGCCACCACAGGTCTTACAAATTGCTATTATTAGTGAATTTTCTAAATTTCAAATGGCACAACTATTATGGGTAGTTTAAACAGAAAATAAATTGGTTTACAAATTCTATATCAGGGTAGGAGAGTCGGGCTTGGAAGCAGTATAAGGATAAACACTGACACATTATAGCATGGAAGCAATCCAGTGAAACCCCATAGCTACCACCCCAAAACACATTTGTCAGAGTATATCCATTTGTTCTCGGCACTTGATGTTTAAACTTGTACCTATTCTCTGTTTTTTCATAATTTGACCCTATACATGGAGGAAGGGGGGAGGCAGGAAGAAACAGAAGACAGGGCTAACCACTTGATGTTGGCAGATGGCAGTTTTAATAAGCAAGGCAACTTACATGCAAGGCTTATCTGGGGTGGCCGCAGGACAAGTAGATCTCCACACCCACCAGCCAAATTTTAAAAGTTTATAGATAGAGGCCTTAATTGTTTTTCACCATATACTCCCCCCAGAGGGTCTCAGTAGCACTTTTACTCTCTCAAGTTTATGTCCTTAGAATAGCACCCACTGGGCGAACCCTAAGGAGAATATATATCCAAGGACAGAGGAGAGGGTGAGAAGCCTCTGATTGCCCTGCTTACTGGTCAGTCTGTGATCTCTCCTCTCTACCTCCTCCAGCATTCTCTCACTGAATGCTGGACATCTCTGCCAACACCATGATTGACGGTGGTGCTTGCTTCTTCACATTATCTACTTTTAAATTGAGGTTTTACAAGGGTACATCTAAATGGCAGATCCTGGATCACAAATCTGACTGAAAAGAGGGCTGAAAAATCAGTTTGGGATTTCTGCCTGGGGTCACAGATTCAGGGACAAAATCTCTCCAAGCATGGAAGGGATATGCAAAATGTTTACGGCAGCCAAAAACCATAATATTTGTCTCTGGTACATACCATTTTCTTACACAAAATTACTCAAAGTTACATGTTTTGGACAAGACTTTCCTATCCTATTGTCGGCATTCTGTAGTCCTAGAATGTGTAGTGACCTTTCTTTTTTCCCTGATGAAAAGAAGAGGATGCAAATTTATTTTATCTCTAAGATTGTTCACCACCTTCATCATATTATCAGTTGTAGTAAGTCCACTTTCTTTCTAAGGATATTCTTCTTGAAATTTTAAGACTTCCCTCATCCATTTTGGACTGGTTACTTTTTACAGGTTTCCTGCCTAGCTGTCTTTCCTCAGTTTTCTTCCATTTGCTGTCATGGTTTAGTTTCTTTCTTTGATTTCATGTACTTTCTCTCTTGGATTCTTTCACTTTTATAGACTATCCTCTTAATTAATTTTTTTCTGAAGTAGTGTGTGAAAGTTTTTTTGAGGTTTCTCTCTAACTAAAATTCTTTTATTTTTTTTCTTTAACTTGATTAAAATTTCAGCTCTGCATAAAATTCTAGATTCAAAATCATTTTCCCCCCAGAGCTTTGAAGACATTGGTTAATTTTCTTCTAGCACTTAGTTTCTACAGTACTGATGGTAAATATATTGATTATGATAATTCTAATTTCTTTGGGAACAACCTGTTTATGTAACTAGGTAATAGCAGTATTAGCTACCAAGCACTGTTTTTAACTGCATAAATAGTATTTTATTGGGTATGAGAAAAAGAAGCAAAGATGAAATTTTATTATACGAATCCTTTTCAATACCCTAAGTTTTTGGAATGTGGCAGAAAAAGAATACCAAAAAAAAAAAAAATTAAAATAGGAAGGTACTGTATACTGATTTCACATGCTTTTTTTTTTTTTTTTTATAAACATATATTTTTATCCCCAGGGGTACAGGTCTGTGAATCACCAGGTTTACACACTTCACAGCCCTCACCAAAGCACATACCCTCCCCAAAGTCCATAACCCCACTCCCTTCTCCCAAACCCCTCCCCCCAGCAACCCTCAGTTTGTTTTGTGAGATTAAGAGTCACTTATGGTTTGTCTCCTTCCCAGTCCCATCTTGTTTCATTGATTCTTCTCCTACCCACTTAAGCCCCCATGCTGCATCACCACTTCCTCATATCAGGGAGATCATATGGTAGTTGTCTTTCTCTGCTTGACTTATTTCGCTAAGCATGATACACTCTAGTTCCATCCATGTTGTCGCAAATGGCAAGATTTCATTTCTTTTGATGGCTGCATAGTATTCCATTGTGTATATATGCCACATCTTCTTGATCCATTCATCTGTTGATGGACATCTAGGTTCTTTCCATAGTTTGGCTATTGTGGACATTGCTGCTATAAACATTCGGGTGCACGTGCCCCTTTGGACCACTACGTTTGTATCTTTAGGGTAAATACCCAGTAGTGCAATTGCTGGGTCATAGGGCAGTTCTATTTTCAACATTTTGAGGAACCTCCATGCTGTTTTCCAGAGTGGTTGCACCAGCTTGCATTCCCACCAACAGTGTAGGAGGGTTCCCCTTTCTCCGCATCCTCGCCAGCATCTGTCATTTCCTGACTTGTTGATTTTAGCCATTCTGACTGGTGTGAGGTGATATCTCATTGTGGTTTTGATTTGTATTTCCCTGATGCCGAGTGATACGGAGCACTTTTTCATGTGTCTGTTGGCCATCTGGATGTCTTCTTTGCAGAAATGTCTGTTCATGGCCTCTGCCCATTTCTTGATTGGATTATTTGTTCTTTGGGTGTTGAGTTTGCTAAGTTCTTTATAGATTTTGGACACTAGTCCTTTATCTGATATGTCGTTTGCAAATATCTTCTCCCATTCTGTCAGTTGTCTTTTGATTTTGTTAACTGTTTCCTTTGCTGTGCAAAAGCTTTTGATCTTGATGAAATCCCAATAGTTCATTTTTGCTCTTGCTTCCCTTGCCTTTGGCGATGTTCCTAGGAAGATGTTGCTGCGGCTGAGGTCGAAGAGGTTGCTGCCTGTGTGTTCCTCAAGGATTTTGATGGATTCCTTTCTCACATTGAGGTCCTTCATTCATTTTGAGTCTGTTTTCGTGTGTGGTGTAAGGAAATGGTCCAATTTCATTTTTCTGCATGTGGCTGTCCAATTTTCCCAACACCATTTATTGAAGAGGCTGTCTTTTTTCCATTGGACATTCTTTCCTGCTTTGTCAAAGATTAGTTGACCATAGAGTTGAGGGTCTATTTCTGGGCTCTTTATTCTGTTCCATTGATCTATGTGTCTGTTTTTGTGCCAGTACCATGCTGTCTTGATGATGACAGTTTTGTAATAGAGCTTGAAGTCCAGAATTGTGATGCCACCAACTTTGGCTTTCTTTTTCAATATCCCTTTGGCTATTCGAGGTCTTTTCTGGTTCCATATAAATTTTAGGGCTGTTTGTTCCATTTCTTTGAAAAAGATGGATGGTACTTTGATAGGAATTGCATTAAATGTGTTGATTGCTTTAGGTAGCATAGATATTTTCACAATATTTATTCTTCCAATCCAGGAGCATGGAACATTTTTCCATTTCTTTGTGTCTTCCTCAATTTCTTTCATGAGTACTTTATAGTTTTCTGAGTATAGATTCTTAGCCTCTTTGGTTAGGTTTATTCATAGGTATCTTATGGTTTGGGGTGCAATTGTAAATGGGATTGACTCCTTAATTTCTCTTTCTTCTATCTTGTTGTTGGTGTAGAGAAATGTAACTGATTTCTGTGCATTGATTTTATATCCTGACACTTTACTGAATTCCTGTACAAGTTCTAGCAGTTTTGGAGTGGAGTCTTTTGGGTTTTCCACATAGAGTATCATATCATCTGCGAAGAGTGATAATTTGACTTCTTCTTTGCCAATTTGGATGCCTTTAATTTCCTTTTGTTGTCTGATTGCTGAGGCTAGGACTTCTAGTACTATGTTGAATAGCAGTGGTGATAATGGGCATCCCTGCCGTGTTCCTGACCTTAGCGGAAAAGCTTTCAGTTTTTCTCCATTGAGAATGATATTTGCGGTGGGTTTTTCATAGATGGCTTTGATGATATTGAGGTATGCGCCCTCTATCCCTACACTTTGAAGAGTTTTGATCAGGCAGGGATGCTGTACTTTGTCAAATGCTTTTTCAGCATCTATTGTGAGTATAATATCATTCTTGTTCTTTCTTTTATCGATGTGTTGTATCACATTGACTGATTTGCGGATGTGGAACCAACCTTGCAGCCCTGGGATAAATCCCACTTGGTCGTGGTGAATAATCCTTTTAATGTACTGTTGAATCCTATTGGCTAGTATTTTGGTGAGAATTTTCGCATCTGTGTTCAAGGATATTGGTCGATAGCTCTCTTTTTTGATGGGATCCTTGTCTGGTTTTGGGATCAAGGTGATGCTGGCCTCATAAAATGAGTTTGGAAATTTTCCTTCCATTTCTATTTTTTGGAACAGTTTCAGGAGAATAGGAATTAGTTCTTCCCCCGGGAAGCCGTCTGGCCCTGGGCTTTTGTTTGTTTGGAGATTTTTTTTTTTTTTAAAGATTTTATTTATTTATTTGACAGAGAGAGATCACAAGTAGGCAGAGAGGCAGGCAGAGAGAGAGAGAGGAGGAAGCAGGCTCCCCGCTGAGCAGAGAGCCCGATGTGGGACTCGATCCCAGGACACTGAGATCATGACCTGAGCCGAAGGCAGCGGCTTAACCCACTGAGCCACCCAGGCGCCCCTGTTTGGAGATTTTTAATGACTGTTTCAATCTCCTTACTGGTTATGGGTCTGTTCAGGCTTTCTGTTTCTTCCTGGTTCAGTTGTGGTAGTTTATATGTTTCTAGGAATGCATCCATTTCTTCCAGATTGTCAAATTTGTTGGCGTAGAGTTGCTCATAGTATGTTCTTATAATAGTTTGTATATCTTTGATGTTAGTTGTGATCTCTCCTCTTTCATTCATAATTTTATTTATTTGGGTCCTTTCTCTTTTCTTTTTTGATAAGGCTGGCCAGGGGTTTATCAATTTTATTAATTCTTTCAAAGAACCAGCTCCTAGTTTCGTTGATTTGCTCTATTCTTTTTTTTGGTTTCTATTTCATTGATTTCTGCTCTGATCTTTATGATTTCTCTTCTCCTGCTAGGCTTAGGGTTTCTTTCTTGTTCTTTCTCCAGCTCCTTTAGGTGTAGGGTTAGGTTGTGTACCTGAGACCTTTCTTGTTTCTTGAGAAAGGCTTGTACTGCTTTATATTTTCCTCTCAGGACTGCCTTTCCTGTGTCCCACAGATTTTGAACCATTGTATTTTCATTATCATTTGTTTCCATGATTTTTTTCAATTCTTCTTTAATTTCCCAGTTGACCCATTCATTCTTTAGAAGGATGCTGTTTAGTCTCCATGTATTTGGGTTCTTTCCAAACTTCCTCTTGTGGTTGAGTTCTAGCTTCAGAGCATTGTGGTCTGAAAATATGCAGGGAATGATCCCAATTTTTTGATACCGGTTGAGTCCTTACTTAGGACCGAGGATGTGATCTATTCTGGAGAATGTTCCATGTGCACTAGAGAAGAATGTGTATTCTGTTGCTTTGGGATGAAATGTTTGTTTGTTTGTTTTTTAAAATCATCCACAATCTTAGTTTCTTCCCTTTTTCTTCTTCTTCTACTTCTTCTTTTTCCTCTTGATGCAGCCATCCTCATTCTTCTAGCACAAAAATACCATTCCTCCCACAGCAAATATAGGGTTGATTCTATATTCTTCAATTAAGATTAGTGCTTAGTTAGCAATTCTGGGTTCAAGTAGGGAAGCAGACCCAGTAAGATACATTTTATATACACATACATACCTATATATACACTTTTGCATGCTTGTTATAACTGATTGGCTTACACAATCACAAGGACTACTTAAACAGTCTTTTTAAAGCTGTGTTGGTCTACAAATCTAAAACTGGAACTTGAAGTCCATAGACAACCAGGAAGACAAAATTGTGAACGGGAGTTGGAACCTCATGAGAATGTGCTGATATTCCACAAAGATGACCTGAAACTCTTTTCCATTCTTCTTGCCTCTGACCTTGGTGAAAAGAATGTCCTGCAGAAGTCTAATTGCAGAGCTAACCAAATACTTGGCTTAGAAGTCAGCAAAACTGAAGGTGAGTAGAGAAGTTAGAGCAATGCAGGTGCTTCCTGCCTTTGAGATGAGGTAAGCAAACAGCAGCAGCATGGGTAAACAATAAAATGGCTCCTTCTTTTCCTAGTTCTTCCAAGTCTTGCAAGAATTTATCTGTGGCTCATCCTAATAGGAAACATACAAAAAAGGCAATTCTGGGTAATAGAGTTTTCACCTTACCACCTTAGCCAAATGACACATTACATAGCCATTGCACTTCCCCCAAAATACTAAATGATTTACCCTGAAATTTTGTTCACCACAACTAGAAAAAAATCTTAAATAAATGGCCATCCATATGATCTTCCCACATGTCTGACAGAATGTGTTACGCTAAACATGTACCTTAAAGGTAATAGTTATATGATTTTTCATAGGGATTTGTATAATACTGGCTTTTAAAATATTTGCCAATGGAAATTCTTTTTGTTTAATCCCACTTTTATGTCAGCAACTTTTGAATCTTACAGGGCCCATTTGTTCAAAACCAGGAGCAAAACCATAATGTTAGTATATACAAAGTTTTTTTCCTTTTTATATGCTATGGCAGAAGAATCATCTTTTGATTGATCTAAAAGTGGCATCACATTATTATTGGATAATTTAAAATCACTTTAAATTATCATTTGTTTAGTTAAGATACCCATCCTGATTTCTCCTGCTCTGGTGGTATCATAAGCACTGAGACATTATAGAAGCATTAATAATCAAACTCACAGCTGGGTCTTGTCAACACAATCAAAGACTAATGAAAGTGAATTAAAACTGAAAGCAATGGTTGGAACAGTTCTGGAATCATTCTGCTAACTCACATTGCCAAGGCCATTACATGGTATTCCAAATGTATAATCCAAAATGGAAGGAAAATGAGATTCAGCTGGTCTCCAAGACACACAGGAGAGCTGATGAAAGCTTTGTAAATAAGCCAGTGGATTCTATCTATCACAAATTGTAGGCTGGTTTTTAATAAAACAAAGGACCTGGCAGAGAAAGTGCCAAAACGCTGTTCTTTAATAATGAGGTAGAGCTGATAGTTTGTTCAATTTACACATCAGTTTGTCCAGAAGATTTTTTTTGAAAGGCAGAAGTGTTTGAATGCTAATCACTTCATATTTGAAAGGTGTCTAAATCTCCAGCCAGAGTGTATTGTGGTGAGATTAAAATGTTCTTAATTTGGTAGAGGCTGAATTTGCAGCAGTGAGTTTGGAATGCTAAAATGTAATCTCCCTTGGATAAAGCTTTCATAAAAATAGATATGTCTTGGACATAAACTTGATCATTTTAAAGCTTTGACTTGTCACATCTTGCATTGGTTTTCATGACACACAAGAACTATTTCTTTTTTTTTTTTTTAAAGATTTTATTTATTTATTTGACAGAGAGAGATTACAAGTAGGCAGAGAGGCAGGCAGAGAGAGAGAGGAGGAAGCAGGCTCCCTGCTGAGCAGAGAGCCCGATGTGGGACTCGATCCCAGGACCCTGAGATCATGACCTGAGCCGAAGGCAGCGGCTTAACCCACTGAGCCACCCAGGCGCCCACAAGAACTATTTATTTTTCTTCTTTTTTTTTATTACATTCTGGGAGTTGTTCCCCTCTCCCCCTCAAAAAGATTTAGATAAATTTAATTATACACAGAAAAGAATAACTTGTACCCTGTTACTAAAGTGATTTAATGGCTCAGTCTTTCTCAAGAGAACTATTATAGTTGATTTTATGAAGCAAAATTTCTTGGAAAGCCAAATATCCTAAAATTGTAACTGAATGTATTCAGGGGAAAATGTTAGCTCAAACCAGGTGTGATTCTTATTATAAATATCTAGTTGAGAGTGGGAACTAGTATATTTACTCTCATCAGACTATGTATCTTATTTAATTCAGTATTTTTATGGATAACTTTCTTCTAAAATAATGCTTCAGGTGGTTGCTAGGTTTCTAGAGATGGCTCCACATTTCACAAAATTTAACTCAGATTTCACTAATCATGTTTATACCATTAAAAACATAATTAAAAACACAAATGTTTTATGTGACCCAGTTTGACATATTAAAGATGATAAGTATGCTGATTTTATATGAGATATCTTCATTTTTATGTGATTTTTCAAGGAGAAAATATTTTCTTTACAATTCTGTTTAATTGAAGACTATTCTAAGATTTCAAGATAAACTTTAAAAACATTTTACCATTGGGGCACCTGGATGGTATAGTCATTTGAGTGTCTGACTCTTGGTTTTCAGTTAGGTTGTGATCTAAGTTTCATGAGATTGAATCCTACATTGGCTCTGTTCTCAGCATGGAGTCTTCTTGAGGTTCTCTCTCCCTCTCCCTCTGCTCTTCCCATTCCTGTGCTTGTCCTCTTTTCCTCTCTCTCCCTCTCCAAAATAAATAAACTTAAAAAAAAAACCCTTCTTACCATAACCCCTCAGTTTTCCATGTAAATGTAGTGTGGATGTATATATTAGATTTAACTTAGCATTGCCAGGGACTCCAAATTTTGAATGCATATGTTCATCAAAAATTAAGTTTGCTATTTCATTTATTTGTTAAAAATTAAATGTTATATATTTAATCCTACAAGATTAAATGATATTAATAAAACCCTGCTATTTTTTCTTGATTTTGGGGATTCTACTTAACATTTCTTAGGAGAAAGTATTTATGCTGCTGAAAACTTTGAAAATTCATATCTGAAACTGTATTAATGTTGAGTAAACCACTTATTCCTCTTTAAGTTCAAGGACATGACAAAAAAGCCTCTCCTCCTGATTTCCTATGCATTCATGGCAGTGATTACATCCTCCCTAATAGAGCACAGCCCTATAGCTGTTTATCACCTTTGTAGTTTATGTAATAAGTAGACGAACCAACCAGCACTAGCTGATGAGTCAAACTCAACCCACACGAAACAGACAGACACATCAAAAAATGGGCAGAAGATATGAACAGACACTTCTCCAATCAAGAAATACAAATGGCTATCAGACACATGAAAAAATGCTCATCATCATTAGCCCTCAGGGAGATTCAAATTAAAACCACATTGAGATATCACCTTACACCAGTTAGAATGGCCAAAATTAACAAAACAGGAAACAACATGTGTTGGAGAGGATGTGGAGAAAGGGGAACCCTCTTCCACTGTTGGTGGGAATGCAAGTTGGTGCAGCCTCTTTGGAGAACAGTGTGGAGATTCCTCAAGAAATTAAAAATAGAGCTTCCCTACTACCCTGCAATTGCACTCCTGGGTATTTACCCGAAAGATACAGATGTCGTGAAAAGAAGGGCCACCTGTACCCCAATGTTTATAGCAGCAATGGCCACAGTCGCCAAACTATGGAAAGAACCAAGATGCCCTTCAACGGATGAATGGATAAGGAAGATGTGGTCCATATACACTATGGAGTATTATGCCTCCATCAGAAAGGATGAATATCCAACTTTTGTAGCAACATGGACGGGACTGGAAGAGATTATGCTGAGTGAAATAAGTCAAGCAGAGAGAGTCAATTATCATATGGTTTCACTTATTTGTGGAGCATAACCAATAGCATGGAGGACAAGGGGCGTTAGAGAGGAGTAGGGAATTTGGGTAAATTGGAAGGGGAGGTGAACCATGAGAGACTATGGACTCTGAAAAACAGTCTGAGGGGTTTGAAGTGGCGGGGGGGTGGGAGGTTGGGGGTACCAGGTGGTGGGTATTATAGAGGGCACGGCTTGCATGGAGCACTGGGTGTGGTGAAAAAATAATGAATACTGTTTTTCTGAAAATAAATAAATTGGAAAAAAAAAAAGAATAACTGAGAAGCCCAGTAAGGAGAGGAGTCCATATTTACTTGAAATCTCTTTTCCATAGTTATCTACCTGGTGCCCACAATGAAGTGTGAGGTTGGAAAGTGCCTCTTTCACTGTTCAGGTATGCAAATGGTTATTAGCTGCCTCTTGAGATAGGATACAAAACACTGCTTTTTTGCATCCTGCTTTCATATAAAAGAAAAGCATGAGGCTCTTGGCAGGGGATTCAAACCCTCCCAGTCCTAAGACCCAGATAAAGATCCACTGCTTCTAGGGAAGGGTAGAGACAAAAGCCTTCTGTCCCAGGTGAGAAGCAGGGAATATCACATGGTTCTAGGCTTTAGCATCAACACAAATCAGATCTGCTCAACTGGAGAAGGAGCAAGAAATTCTCTTTTGCCCCAGATCCAGCATGGAAACAGGTCAAGTTTAGCTGTCAAGTAGAATAGTGGAAATGCTGAAAAGGCCCATATACAAGGCCCAGCACAGGCCCGCATAATATTTGAAGCTGAGAAAATAGAACTACTGAAAACTGAGGGTGGAACAGAAACAATGAGAATAATAGTCTGGCATCTCAGGCCATATAGTGAGCACAAGCTAATAGTAGCCTGTGGCGGGGGGAATTTGAAACCTATGATGCACAGGTAACTGAGGGGCAATATCGAAGAGTCTAATTTAGATGTGATTAGAATCCAAAAACAACAAGACAGAAAAAAAAACTGGGCAGAAGGAATGTTTGAAGATGTAATGGCCAAGAATTTCCAAAGTTCGTGAAAGAATATATTGAAGAAGCTCAGCAAACCCTAAATGAATAAACAAAAATTAAAATAAAAAAAACAAACATAGCACTACCTAGTTATATTATAGTCAAATTTCTGGACACCAGAAAAAAATGCCTGGAAAACATATAGGGGAAAAAATAATGATTAGAAACAGAGAAACAAAAATAAGAATTACAGCATACCATTTATCAGAAAATGTGTAAGAGAAAACAGAGCACTTTTTATTCTAAAATTAAAAGAAAAAAAACTCATCCAAATTTCTATACTTAGCACATATATCCTTCAATAAAAAGGCAAAGATTTTCTTATAAAAACAAAAGGTGAGAGAATACATTGTGAGCACACCTGCCATCATTAAAGGAGTTCTTCAGGCATAGGGAATATTATGAGAAAATGGAAATGGAAATTTGGAAATTTGAATCTATGTAAAGGGTATGAAAGAACTAGAAAAAGGTAAAATTATTGTTAATTATAAAAGACATATTTTTCTTTTAGTCACTCTAAAAACTTTAAGTCTAAAGTTTAAAGAATACAATGTATTTGAGATTTCTATACCATCAGTGTGTGGGTTTCTTATTTAGTGACAAGATTAGTAAGAGGCAAAATGTTGGTTGTTTCATCAGTGTTATTCCCCTAAATTTCAAATGCTGGGACAGTCCTTGAATTTTAGGTGGATTTTTCAACCATTCTTTATTTGTCATATGGATGATTAGAGTCCTTAACCACTCTTCCTAATATTTCTTCCCCTAAAAATAAAATCACTAGGATATTTCAGTATATAGTATGTTAAGTTATTCTTGATAATTATCCATTCCAAGTTGCTCTGTGCTTGGTTATGAAAGCATAATGATGAATTGAAATATCCCTGTGGTAAAAACATACACATATATTGAACATAATTTTGTAAAAATGTATATTGTGCCTGATGTGACTTTGAGACAGAAATAAAGATAATTGTCAAACCTATTATAGCATCTCAACCAACTTGCCCTTTTGTACTTTTTGTACTGTCTTACCCCTGTGAGCACACCTAAAGTGCTAGGGAACCACCACTTTTCAGCCCACAGTGTACTCTCTATCTCCAGAAAATGTATATTGCATTCTGGCACCTCAGAACTATTAGAAAGAGAGCTTTTGGAATCAGTGTTTCACTTTCAATCATTTCTCTGATTAGGGCTATTATCTCTTGTTGTTCTCCTGGAAATCCATATTGCTTACAAGGAAATCAGGATAAGATTTTTAGCACATTTTCAAGGAGATTAGGAGCCCCTTCTTCACTTGTCAATGTGAAATAATTTACATTATCTCTGTTTTATCCTTCCTTTCTTCCTTCCTCCATCTTTCCCTCCTACTCTCCTCCACTTCCCTTCTCTTCTCTTTTCTCTTTCTTATTGTTCTAGTCCAGTGGATAACTTTGAATGATCATTCTGAAGATTGCCAGATGCACAGAAATCTCACCAATTTTCTTTTTTTTTTTTTTTAAGATTTTTTTTTTTAATTTGACACAGAGAGAGAAAACACAAGTAGCAGAGAGGCAGGCAGAGAGAGAGAGGGGAGGAAGCAGGCTCCCTGTGGAGCAGAGACCCCGATTGGGGCTCTATCCCAGGACCCTGGGATCATGACCTGAGCCGAAGGCAGAGGCTTTAATCCACTGAGCCACCCAGGCGCCCCTCTCACCAATTTTCTATACCCAAGTGATGTGTATGCCTGAAGCTATGGTTTTGTCCTGGTTTCTCTTCTTTTCCTCTGTAAGTGGAAGGTTTAAGACAAATGATGCATTTTTCATGTATAAGGATATGGTTATTTTTTCTCTTTTTCTATTTCTTTCTCTCCGCCAAACATACTACATCTTTCATAAATACTGATGCAATTTTCTTTGGCAAGTTTAAGCTATTTTGTGTACTTAGTCACACACTTTGAAATACATTTTTGTCAGAGAAATGTGGTTTTGCTATAGAGAAATCATCAGTCCCAGTGACCAGGTATTGAGATCAGGACCGCATTTCCCTCCTCTACCTCTTTTTGGAACATTTTTCAACAGTTCTATCCCTTGTTTATTATTTGTCATGCGTTCTGCCTAGATGATTAGAGATTTTTTTTAAAAAATGTATTTAAACCTCAGGATACTTTAGAAGGTAATCAATATTGTGGTCTCCATTTTATAATTGAAATTGAAACTTGGATAGGTTAAATAAATTGTCTAAGATCATACGGTTAGTAAATGATTTTTGGGGGGAGATGGCATTTTTGTCACTAAGAAACATTTTACCTCATCTCTAGTAATGGTAGCCTTCAATTTTCAGGTCATGTGTTTTTCAAACTCTACAAATCCATGGTCATCTTGGCTAGAATATAACCTGAAAGAATGTGGAGCTATAGCCATTTTCCACAATAAATAAAAGACATTGCATGGACGAGAGAAAACCATTCCAAGAGTTGGAGAGAAATTCAGTCCTGATAATACTGTTTGATCCTTGAATTTGGATCTTCCCGAATCTAGATTTCCCTGAAATTTTTGTTTTTTTCCCCTCAGCTTTATTGAGATGTAATTGACAAATTAAAATTGTATATACTTAAGCTAATGTGTTTTTTTTTTTATTTGACAGAGAGAAATCACAAGTAGGCAGAGAGGCAGGCAGAGAGAGAGAGGAGGAAGCAGGCTCCCTGCTGAGCAGAGAGCCTGATGCGGGACTCAATTCCAGGACCCTGAGATCATGACCTGAGCCGAAGGCAGCGGCTCAACCCACTGAGCCACCCAGGCGCCCTTAAGCTAATGTTTTGATAGATGTATATGTTGTGAAATGATTTTCATAGTCAAGCTAATTCAAATGTCCATTACTTCACAGAGATGTGTGTGTGTGTGTGTGTGTGTGTGTGTGGAGAACATTTAAGATCTACTCTTATGGGGTGCCTGGGTGGCTTTGTGCACTCAGCAGGGAATCTCCTTGAGAATTCTCTCCTCCTCCCTCTGCCCCTAACCCTGCTCATGCACTTGAGCACTCTTTCTTCTTTTTCTCTCTAAAATAAACAGATCTTTTTTTTAAAAAATGATTTACTCTCTCAGCACATTTCAAGTATACAATCCACTGTTAGTGATTATGGTCACCATGGTGTATACATTGCATCTCTCAACATATTCATCTTTCGCAACTGAAATTTGAAAGTATGTTTTGTTGCTGTGAAATGTGTAAACCTGATGATTCACAGATCTGTATACTGGGGCAAATAGTACATTATACGTTAATAAAAAAATACATGTTTTGGGTTGGTGTGAATATTTTTTAGTCCTAAAAAAGGAGGCAGTCCTGCCGTTTATTACAACGTGGATAAACCTGGAGGACATTATGCAAGGTAAAATATGGTAGAACAAGAAAGACAAATACTGTATGATCTCATTTATGTGTAGAATCTTTAAAACGTCAAAGTCATACAAGTAGAAAGTAGGTAGGTGGTTGCCAGAAGCTAGAGAGTGGGGATAATAGGGAGATGTTGGTCAAAGGATACAAAGTTTTAGTCAGCTGGAAATGTTCACTTATACATGCAAATAAATTCCCTTTAATTGCTTAAGCTAGTTGAAACTCTGTTTTATGATACAGTAGTAGAGACATTACTTGCACCCAGCTCTGCATGACTGTGAAATTTATGATAAAATCATATGCTACTGTCCCTCTCAATCGGTGTTATACTGAGGGCAGAGGAAGTTCAAGGGAATCTTTAACAATCTAGTGGCTTAGCAAGAAAGAGATATTCTGTTATTTTCTCCTCTATCAGTAATGAGAAAATTGTATTGTACAAAATAAAATGCACCCAATATGAGATTATTGGGGAGGTACAAAAGTATTAGGTATCTTTCTCAAAGTGTTAACCTATGTTCTGAATGAATTTGTCATTACAAATGCCGTTATATATTCTCTGTAGACTTGAGGCATATTTATTTTAAAATGTCCAGGAAAGAGAGGTCTCATTGTTATTCTTTTCTTTTTCCAAAAGTACTTCTCTGATATGTGACCATTTTTTTCCCCTAGTTCAAATTATGTCAGTGTTTGTTAAAGGGAGTTAGACATATGACCCACTTATTTTATTTCTTTCTAGTACCAAATCAATGTATTCTAGTAATGGGACAAATGCCTGCTTTGTCCTCCTCTGCCCACTAAAAGAAAAATCACATCACCTGATTCAGACTCTGGACATGACCAAACACATAGACATCATCAGAATAAGTTGAAACTAAAAGAAAAAGGGCTATTCTCAAATACACAGCTCTTAGCAGGGCTTATGAAAGATTCCTTTTTCACTTGACATGGAAAATTTGCTATTCCTATACTGAATAAAAACAGTATGTGCTGATTATTGACTGATACTCATACTTACTGCCTCTGAAATGAATCAGGTCCCTGTAATTTTTTTTTAAGTGCCCATTTAAAGACATTGGTTCATCACCTTGGCACAGAAATACTCAATAGCAAACCTTGTGCTTCTTGCACTATAGCTACTTTAGCCACCTGCTAGACAGTTCCTGTACATAGCTCCTCTGAAGCTGGTGCCAGCCACTTAGTGAGCAATGAATAAACACAGAAATAATTTTGTCTGAAAAAATGCCCCTAACATGTAGCTGCCCCAGAGAGCTCTCAGAAAATGCCTCAAGACACAGAACTGCTTGACAAAAGACACTTAGCCTTTTATTTATATTCTTCATTTTTCAGGCCACCAAATTTTAGCATCTCCTTGCTTCTTTGATTGCTGTTTGCACCTTCAGAGAGGCTGAGGGGATGTTAAAGAGTATTTTTCACAGGTAAGGACTCCATTTCACCTTGAAGTCCCTTCAACATGAAAACACTTCTCCACTTAGACCATTTTGAGATATGGAAGTTGAGAGGGAGTAGAGGGAAGCTATAAAAACTTTGCAGGGTAGAATAGAGGCAAGAGATCAAGACTCATTTATGCAAAGGCCAAGAGACAATTAAATACCTAGAAGCTTGTGCCACAATTTTAACCTTGTGTCCTTAATTAGGGAATAGGAAAATAGCATTTGTTTATTATCAACCTGCTTATTGAGTCTCCCATAAGTGGTCCTTGTAAGTAAAGGGTAGTAGGGTGGAGACTTAGAGAGCTAGACTGGAAAAGAAGAAAAACTCAGAGCATCATTAAAATGTGGTCTCTCTCATTAAGAAGCAACAAGTGGGAAAGTAGAACATGAATAAATTAAAAAGAATCAACATAGCAGCAAACATTCAGAGGAGCCAAAAGCTCGGTAGGACTTGTCATTATTTCTCTCCATTACCCAAATCCCATCACATACAGGTTTGCTCACCAGTACTTTCTAGCTATGCCAGGATTGGTATCTGTTATATTTTCAATATGCTCCCTGACTCAGTCCCTATCTTTTTCAGACTCTGAGTTCACCTCCTCCAGGAAGGCTTTCCTGAAATGCCATCCTCCACTGGGCTCTATCACAGCATATGTAACTTGACTGTAAGTACTTTGAAGATTACCTTTACCTTGTTTATCTGTAGGGCCTGAAATACAGTGAATATTCAAGAAATATTTGATGAATAAAATGATTTTGTCAACCCCCATTATTTTTTTTTATTTTTTTATTTTTTTTTAAGATTTTATTTATTTATTTGACAGAGAGAAATTACAAGTAGATGGAGAGGCAGGCAGAGAGAGAGAGAGAGGGAAGCAGGCTCCTTGCTGAGCAGAGAGCCCGATGCGGGACTCGATCCCAGGACCCTGAGATCATGACCGGAGCCGAAGGCAGCAGCTTAACCCACTGAGCCACCCAGGCGCCCAACCCCCATTATTTTGTAGATGGGTTGATTAAGACCTCGGATGGTAAGATGTTTGCCCAAGGTTGAGCATGTAGAATGAAGACTTAAGCTCTGATATTTTGTTTTGTTTTGTTTTGTTCATGGGCCTTTGCTACAGTCTTTCTGATGTCTTTGCATCATAGGACTTACCCTGACATGCAGTGTTGCATAGTCCAGACCAAGTATATTTCCTAATAGACTATCTAGCTTTTCCCATATTTGTCAAATGACTTTTTCTTTAAAAACTGAGGGTAAATATTTTTCTTCCCCAAGGATCAAAGGGACTAAGTATTATGACATATAACCTTAGACTTCAAGAGACTTTAGTAGTTACCTTGTATAACCCTCAGTGGTGGAGTAAAAATCTCTTGGGCATTAAAGACAAAATGGCCATTTACCATCTGTTTGAAAACTCTAGTGAAGGCAACCATACTCCTGAAGCATGCTGGATGGCTAACATTTTTGAATTCTTCCTCATAATGTACTGACACATGCCTGTAGTTTCAAAGGTCTGTCCTTCCACATGGCAAACTACAAATGTTACATATGTATCCCTTTTGAAGTGTTGTCCAAGATTGGACCTTCTGTAGCAGTACATGATTTCAAATCCCCTCATGGCTGTGGCTCTCTGGAGGATGGGTCTGAACATCAGACAAATCAGTGTTCTGGGTGTGATGGCAGTACATGATTGTATAAATATCGGTGGGTAAAAAGGAAGGAGGTGGAAGGAGTATGGCCAGAGGAAGGATGAGGTAACTAATGACCTGTCTTGGGTGAAGCTGGTGCGACTATGAGCAGTACATGAATATACTAAGAATATGCAGTTTATTTAAGATAAATGTGAAATTTCTTGTTAAAAAGAAACCTTTAAATAGAATGTTAACCTCTAGTGTATCCAGGAAGGTTATCTTTGTTGATTCAAAACAAATAAAAATAGAAGCCATGACCATTCCTACACATATAAAGTCCAAAGTAGATTTCAAATAAAGTAACTGCTTAGCTGAAAGCTTAAGCAATTTTGGATTGCTTGAATGAGTCAAGGAATACTTATAATATAAGCTCATTAGGTTCACAGAGACATAGGCTGATTTAATTCACGTGTTCTCTAGCTCATTTAAACCTCACTTTCTTACTTTGGATTACTGGGTGCTTTGGCTAATACCAAAGTAAGCTGCATCTTGTAAATTTGTCTGTTTATAAAAAATTCTATAACAAAAATCACTTGAGTCAAGTAAAATCATTAAAAATGCTGGGTTCTTAAAAGGATCTTTCTTTTGTCCATTATAATATCTAGATATTTGTGGTGGTTTATATATGATGGCTTACACATGGTTTTTACATTTATGATAGTTCCCAAATTATGATAAAATTCATTCCAGTATTAATAGAGATCCAGTTGATATGATGATTCAGTCTTGATTTTATAGTTTGGTATTTTTATGGAAGATTTAGGGGAATCCTTAATCTTTTATTCAGCCAAATAATATGTTTCTTCCTAAAGGAAAAGAGAAAAGAAAAATTTTTAAATGCAGACTTTGCTCTCAGAAAGAGTTCTCCTTTTTTTTCTGTAAAAATATGTACAAGTTTGTTGTATATTGTTGTATGTGTGTCCTGGTTTTAAGTCTTTAGTTTGGAAACCTCATGATTGTTCTGTCTAAACCTGTTTGGGAAACTATGTATTTCTCTGTTTAAGAAATTATTAATTTACAGTACACAACAGTGTGACATTGTAAGAATTTTACTTGCCTCAACTTGGCACTCCTGGACCATGAACATTATATAAAAATAGTCTGAAAAACAATCTGAGGGGTTTGAAGTGGCGGGGGGGTGGGAGGTTGGGGTACCAGGTTGTGGGTATTATAGAGGGCACGGCTTGCATGGAGCACTGGGTGTGGTGAAAAAATAATGAATAATGTTTTTCTGAAAATAAATAAATTGGAAAAAAATAAAAAATAAATAAATAAAATTTTCAAGATTGGGGAAAAAAAATAGACTGGCATATCATGTTTAATTATTCAAGAACATAGATTCACCCTCTCTCCAATTTGCCCACAAAATATCAAAGCAGCAACAGCTTGGGGCCTAAGTCTATAAGGACTATTGAACTTGCCATAACCAGGAAGAGATGGTAAAAGGCATCATGACTAAAGTTGGACATGGTTTACACATTCTTTTTAACAGGATATAAAAAGAAATAAAGAATCCTTTAACTGTTTCTTATTAGTGCTGTGAAATTTTTTACACATAACATGCTAGTAGAAAAACCACACTGGGGGTGCCTGTGTGGCTCAGTCATTAAGCATATGCCTTCGGCTCAGGTCATGATCCCAGGGTCCTGGGATCGAGCCCCAGGTCAAGTCCCTGCATTGAGCCCCCACATTGGGCTCCCTGCTCTGTGGGACGCCTGCTTCTCCCTCTACCCCTGCTTATATTCCCTCTTTTGGGCGCACGCTCTCTCTGTCAAATAAATAAATAAATTTTTTTTTTTTTTAAAGAAAAATCACACTGAGATTTGTCCCAAAATGAGTTGCTTTGAAACAGTAAGACTAAAAGCCAAATGTGTGTCTTTTAATAATGTAATTGTTATTATAAATATTTTTTGCTTCTTAAAAATATAGTTGTTCACTAAGTTTCTACAGAAGAGAAAAAAATAAACATATAAATGTTAAGAGTTGTCTCATTTCATACCTAATCTAGCATGGTTTGTTTTCACATTACTACTTGCATGGTCTTTTTGCTGACATTTTCCTCAAGAGATTGAATTGTAGAGATAACGCTGATTGGAATGAATTTTCCATTTTATACTTAAGGGCAGATTCTTGGGTCTTATAATAATGGCCAAATATAGACTGCATCTACACCACAGCAAAGCAAACAAGTAAAACACTGGGGCTATTTGAGTTTAAAAAAGTATTATCTGTTTCATTTACCTGAAAACTTCAGCCCAAAGGAAAATTTAATTAAGATCTGAATTGTCTCTCATTTGATCTGGCTTTCTGTGTCATTGTCATTTTAAATGCCCCTTTCATTTTCAGCATTTAGGCACAGGTGTTGTTTACATGTATATGATAAAATCTAGCACATTGTTGAAATATTGAACTGGCTGGTTTAACAAGTCACACCATATTTGATTTGATCTACTGTGTTGTTTAGTTTATCCCCAACTAAATGATGAAAAACAAGCATATCTACAGTAGCTTTACTTTTGTCAGAAAGCTAGAATTTTTTCATGCACTTGCAAAAATTTGCCTTATTCTTTCACACCTCAATTCTCTCATTTCAAAAATGAGCAAAGGATATTTATAGACATATTTTTGATAGATACCTCACTGACAGAAGTCACCTTTAAATTATGAGGTGAAATATGAAATTATAGATGAAATTTGACATTTCAGGAGGTTCATTTTCCTCAAATGCAATTATAAGAATCAACCTAGTTTGAAAATAGCAAATGCCTTTCACTATCCTCAGGATGGATATTTGGAGAGTCTCAGTATGATCTTGATAGGTTCATCAAAAATTATGCAGGATTGTGGTATAGTGATATATTGAATTATATATTACTTTCCCTATTTTTTCCAGCTTTACTGAGGCCAGATTGACAGATGAAAGTTATATATGTTTAAGGTGTACAAAGTGATGGCTTGATATATGTATACATTGTGAAGTGATTACCACTATCAAGTTATTTAACACATCCATCATTTCAGTTGTTTTTTGTGTCTTGTGTGTGCTGAAAACACTTCAGATCCTCTCTTTTGGGGCACTTGGGTGGCTCAGTCAGTTAAGCATCTGCCTTTGACTCGGTTCATTATCCCAGGGTCCTGGGATGGATTCCCCCATTGGGCTCCCTGCCCAGAGGAGAGCCTGCTTCTCCCTCTCCCACACCTTCTGCTTGTGCTCTCTTTCTGTCAAATAAGTAAATAAAATCTTAAAAAAAAAAAAACTACCCTCTTAGCTAATTTTAAGTGTATAGTACAATGGTATTAAGTATAGTCACTATGCTGTCCATTAGAGTCTTAGAACTTACTTATAACTGAAATTTTGTACCCTTTGACCAGTATTTCCCCATTTCCCCCACCTTGAACATTTGGAGCTAGAGAATGCAACCACACAGTTGCATTCTCTAGCTCCAAATGTTCAACTTTTTTTTTTGAACTTTTATTTTTTATTTTATTTTATTTTTTAATTTTTTATAGACATATAATGTATTTTATCCCCAGGGGTACAGGGCTGTGAATTGCCAGGTTTACACACTTCACAGCCCTCACCAAAGCACATACCCTCCCCAAAGTCCATAACCCCACCTCCCTCTCCCAAACCCCCTCCCCCCAGCAACACTTAGTTTGTTTTGTGAGATTAAGAGTCACTTATGGTTGGTCTCCCTCCCAATCCCATCTTGTTTCATTCATTCTTCTCTTACCCCCTTAACCCCCCATGGTGCATCTCCACTTCCTCATATCAGGGAGATCATATGATAGTTGTCTTTCTCTGATTGACTTATTTCGCTAAGCATGATACCCTCTAGTTCCATCCACGTCGTCGCAAATGGCAAAATTTCATTTCTTTTGATGACTGCATAGTATTCCATTGTGTATCTATACCACCCCTTCTTTATCCATTCATTTGTTGATGGACATCTAGGTTCTTTCCATAGTATGGCTATTGTAGACATTGCTGCTATAAACATTCGGGTGCACGTGCCCCTTCGGATCACTATGTTTGTATCTTTAGGGTAAATACCCAGTAGTGCAATTGTTAGGTCATAGGGTAGTTCTATTTTCAACATTTTGAGGAACCTCCATGCTGTTTTCCAGAGTGGTTGCACCAGCTTGCATTCCCTCCAAAAGTGAAGGAGGGCTCACCAGCATCTCTCATTTCCTGACTTGTTAATTTTAGCCATTCTGACTGGTGTGAGGTGGTATCTCATTGTGGTTTTGATTTGTATTTCCCTGATGCTCAGTGATATGGAGCACATTTTCATGTGTCTGTTGGCCATCTGGATGTCTTCTTTGCAGAAATGTCTGTTCGTGTCTTCTGCCCATTTCTTGATTGGATTATTTGTTCTTTGGGTCTTGTGTTTGCTAAGTTCTTTATAGATTTTGGACACTAGCCCTTTACCTGTTATGTCATTTGCAAATATCTTCTCCCATTCTGTTAGCTGCCTTTTGGTTTTGTTAATTCTTTCCTTTGCTGTGTAAAAGCTTTTGATCTTGATGAAATCCCAATAGTTCATTTTTGTCCTTGCTTCCGTTGCCTTTGGCGATGTTCCTAGGAAGATGTTGCTGCGGCTCAGGTCAAAGAGGTTACTGCCTGTGTTCTCCTCAAGGATTTTGATGGATTCCTTTCTCACATTGAGGTCCTTTATCCATTTTGAATCTATATTCGTGTGTGGTATAAGGAAATGGTCCAATTTCATTTTTCTGCATGTGG
This sequence comes from Neogale vison, assembly GCF_020171115.1. Taxonomy (NCBI): domain Eukaryota; kingdom Metazoa; phylum Chordata; class Mammalia; order Carnivora; family Mustelidae; genus Neogale; species Neogale vison. The sequence continues at coordinate 247,926,265 of NC_058091.1, read as the reverse complement.
CTGTCCAATTTTCCCAACACCATTTATTGAAGAGGCTGTCTTTTTTCCATTGGACATTCTTTCCTGCTTTGTCAAAGATTCGTTGACCATAGAGTTGAGGGTCTATTTCTGGGCACTCTATTCTGTTCAATTGATCTATGTGTCTGTTTTTGTACCAGTACCATGCTGTCTTGATGATGACAGTTTTGTAATAGAGCTTGAAGTCCAGAATTGTGATGCCACCAACTTCGGCTTTTTCAATATTCTTTTGGCTATTTGAGGTCTTTTCTGGTTCCATATAAATTTTAGGGCTGTTTGTTCCATTTCTTTGAAAAATATGGATAGTATTTTGATAGGAATTGCATTAAATGTGTTGATTGCTTTAGGTAGCATAGACATTTTCACAATATTTGTTCTTCCAATCCAGGAGCATGGAACATTTTCCCATTTCTTTGTGCCTTCCTCAATTTCTTTCATGAGTACCTTATAGTTTTCTGAGTATAGATTCTGTGCCTCTTTGGTTAGGCTTATTCCTAGGTATCTTATGGTTTTGGGTGCAATTATAAATGGGATTGACTCCTTAATTTCTCTTTCTTCTGTCTTGTTGTTGGTATATAGAAATGCAACTGGTTTCTGTGCATTGATTTTATATCCTGACACTTTACTGAATTCCTGTACAAGTTCTAGCAGTTTTGGAGTGGAGTCTTTTGGGTTTTCCACATAGAGTATCATATCATCTGCGAAGAGTGATAGTTTGACTTCTTTGCCGATTTGGATGCCTTTAATTTCCTTTTGTTGTCTGATTGCTGAGGCTAGGACTTCTAGTACTATGTTGAATAGCAGTGGTGATAATGGGCATCCCTGCCGTGTTCCTGACCTTAGTGGAAAAGCTTTCAGTTTTTCTCCATTGAGAATGATATTTGCAGTGGGTTTTTCATAGATGGCTTTGATAATATTGAGTTATGTGCCCTCTATCCCTACACTTTGAAGAGTTTTGATCAGGAAGGGATGCTGTACTTTGTCAAATGACTTTTCAGCATCTAGTAAGAGTATCATATGGTTCTTGTTCTTTCTTTTATTAATGTATTGTATCACATTGATTGATTTGCAGATGTTGAACCAATCTTGCAGCCCTGGAATAAATCCCACTTGATCGTGGTGAATAATCCTTTTAATGTGCTGTTGGATCCTATTGGCTTGTATTTTGGTGAGAATTTTCGCATCTGTGTTCATCAAGGATATTGGTCTGTAATTCTCTTTTTTGATGGGATCCTTGTCTGGTTTTGGGATCAAGGTAATGCTGGCCTCATAAAATGAGTTTGGAAGTTTTCCTTCCATTTCTATTTTTTGGAACAGTTTCAGGAGAATAGGAATTAGTTCTTTAAATGTTTTGTAGAATTCCCCTGGGAAGCCATCTGGCCCTGGGCTTTTGTTTGTTTGTAGATTTTTGGTGACTGTTTCAATTTCCTTACTGGTTATGGGTCTGTTCAGGTTTTCTATTTCTTCCTGGTTCAGTTGTGGTAGCTTGTATGTCTCTAGGAATGCATCCATTTCTTCCAGATTGTCAAATTTGTTGGCGTAGAGTTGCTCATAGTATGTTCTTATAATTGTTTGTATTTCTTTGGTGTTAGTTGTGATCTCTTCTCTTTTATTCATGATTTTATTTATTTGGGTCCTTTCTCTTTTCTTTTTGATAAGTCTAGCCAGGGGTTTATCAATCTTATTAATTCTTTCAAAGAACCAGCTCCTAGTTTCGTTGATTTGCTCTATTGTTTTTTTTTGGTTTCTATTTCATTGATTTCTGCTCTGATCTTTATTTTTCTCTTCTCCTGCTGGGCTTAGGGTTTCTTTCTTGTTCTTTCTCCAGCTCCTTTAGGTGTAGGATTAGGTTGTGTACTTGAGACCTTTCTTGTTTCTTGAGAAAGGCTTGTACCACTATATATTTTCCACTTAGGACTGCCTTTCCTGTGTCCCACAGATTTTGAACTGTTGTGTTTTCATTATTATTTGTTTCCATGAATATTTTCAATTCTTAATTTCCTGGTTGACCCATTCATTCTTTAGAAGGATGCTGTTTAGTCTCCATGTATTTAGGTTCTTTCCAAACTTCCTCTTGTGGTTGAGTTCTAGCTTCAGAGCATTGTGGTCTGAAAATATGCAGGGAATGATCCCAATCTTTTGATACCGGTTGAGTCCTGATTTAGGACCGAGGATGTGATCTATTCTGGAGAATGTTCCATGTGCACTAGAGAAGAATGTGTATTCTGTTGCTTTGGGATGAAATGTTCTGAATATATCTGTGATATCCATCTGGTCCAGTGTGTCATTTAAGGCCTTTATTTCCTTGTGTATCTTTTACTTGGATGATCTGTCCATTGCAGTGAGGGGAGTGTTAAAGTCCCCTAACTATTATTGTAGGATTTTTTATGTGTTTCTTTGATTTTGTTATTAATTGGTTTATGTAGTTGGCTGCTCCCATGTTAGGGGCATAGATATTTAAAACTGTTAGATCTTCTTGTTGGACAGATCCTTTGGGTATGATATAGTATCCTTCCTCATCTCTTATTATAGACTTTGGCTTAAAATCTAATTGATCTAAGGATTGCCACCCCTGCTTTCTTCTGATGTCCATTAGCATGGTACATTGTTTTCCACCCCCTAACTTTAAATCTGGAGGTGTCTTCAGGTCTGAAATGAGTTTCTTGTAGGCAACATATAGATGGGTTTTGTTTTCTTTTATCCATTCTGATATCCTGTGTGTTTTGATTGGGGCATTTAGCCCATTAACATTCAGGGTAACTATTGAGAGATATGAATTTAGTGCCATTGTATTGCCTGTAAGGTGACTATTACTGTTTATTTTCTCTGTTCCTTTCTGATCTACTACTTTTAGGCTCTCTCTTTGCTTAGAGGACCCCTTTCAATATTTCCTGTAGAGCTGGTTTTGTGTTTGCAAATTATTTCAGTTTTTGTTTGTCCTGGAAGCTTTTTATCTCTCCTTCTATTTTCAAAGATAGCCTAGCTGGATATAGTATTCTTGGCTGCATGTTTTTCTCATTTAGTGCTCTGAATATATCATGCCAGTTCTTTCTGGCCTGCCAGGTCTCTGTGGATAAGTCTGCTGCCAATCTAATATTTTTACCATTGTATTTTCAGACTTCTTTTCCCAGGCTGCTCAGGATTTTCTCTTTGTTACTAAGACTTGTAAATTTTACTATTAGGTGACGGGGTGTGGACCTATTCTTGTTGATTTTGAGGAGGGTTCTCTGCCCCTCCTGGATTTTGATGCTTGTTCCCTTTGCCATATTAGGGAAATTCTCTCCAATAATTCTTTTCAATATACCTTCTGCTCCCCTCTCTCTTTCTTCTTCTTCTGGAATCCCAATTATTCTAATATTGTTTCGTCTTATGGTGTCACTTATCTCTTGAATTCTCCCCTCGTGGTCCAGTAGTTGTTTGTTCCTCTTTTGTTCAGCTTATTTATTCTCTGTCATTTGGTCTTCTAAGTCACTAATTCTGTCTTCTGCCTCATTTATCCTAGCGGTAAGAGCCTCCATTTTTTATTGCACCTAATTAATAGCTTTTTTGATTTCAACTGGTTAGATTTTAGTTCTTTTATTTCTCCAGAAAGGGCTTTTATATCTCCTGAGAGGGTTTCTCTAATATCTTCCATGCCTTTTTCGAGCCTGGCTAGAACCTTGAGAATCATCATTCTGAACTCTGTATCTGACATATTACCAATGTCTGTATTGATTAGGTCCCTAGCCTTTGGTACTGCCTTTTGTTCTTTTTTTTGTGGTGAATTTTTCTGCCTTGTCATTTTGTGCAGATAAAAGTATATGAAGGAGCAAGTAAGATACTAAAAGGGTGGCAAAGACCCCAGGAAAATACACTATAACCAAATCAGAAGAGACCCCAAATTTTGGGGGGGGGTGGGTGGAGAAAGGGGATAAAAAGAGGTTCAGAAAAAAAAGAAGAAATTTACAAAAGAAAACGAATAAAGAAAATATATATATATATATATATATATTAGATAGACTAGTTAAAAAACGTTAATAAAGAAAAGGGTAAAAGTTTAAAAAAATTTAGCAGAAGAAAAAGAAAAAAATTGAAAAAAGAAGAAGAAAAAGAAAAAAAATTGAAAAAAACAACAAAAAAAGAGACAAAACGAATTAAATTAACTGCAAGACTAATGAATCATGGGGAGAAAGCCATGCGTTTACTGCTTTGCTTTCTCCTCCTCTGGAATTCTGCTGCTCTCCTTGGTATTGAACCTGTATTCTTTGGTAGGTGAACTTGGTCCTGGCTGGATTTCTTGTTTATCTTCTGGCGGAGGGGCCTGTTGTAGTGATTCTCAAGTGTCTTTGCCCCAGGTGGAATTGCACCCTTAAGGGCTGGGCTGAGTAATCCGCTCGGGTTCGCTTTTGGGAGCTTTTGTTCCCTGAGCACTTTCCGTAGAGTTCCGGAGGACCGGAATGAAAATGGTGGCCTCCCAGTCTCCAGCCCAGAGGAGCCGAGAGCCTAGGGCCCTACTCCTCAGTGCGCCCTCAGCGAACAGCTCCCAGTAACTCCCGTCTGCCTGACCTCCAGCCGCACTCCAAGCTCTCCGAGCCTGCGACCAGGTCAAGGTAACCCCAAGCTGCGAGCTCACTGTCGTTTCTGTCTCTGTAGCCGGCTTTCCCATTCTAATACCTGCAAACTCTGCGACACTCAGACACTCCCGATCCTTCTGTGACCCTGCGGGACCTGGGGCCACGCTGACCCCTCATGGGCTTCACCCCAGTTTAGCCTCTGGAGCGATGTCCCTCAGCGGAACAGACTTTTAAAAGTCCTGTTTTTTTGCTCCATTGCTCCGCCGCTTGCTGGGAGCCGGCCCCTCCCCCCGGGGTCTATCTTCCAGTCGCTTTGGATTCACTTCTCTGCTAGTCCTACCTTTCACAGGGTGGTTGATTTTCTGTTTCTAGAATTGCTGTTCTTCTTCTCTTAGATCTCCCATTGGATTTGTAGGTGTTTGCAATGTTTAGATAAGCTATCTAGCTGATCTCCTGCTACCTGATGTAGCCTCAGCCTGCTACTTCTCCGCCAGCTTGACTCCTCCCCAAAACATTCAACTTTTTAAAATGCCATGTGTAAGTGAAATTATGTAGTATTTGTCTTTCTGTGCCTGGCTTCCTTTGCTTAGCATACCGTTTTCTACATTTATCTGTGTTGTCACAAGTGGTCAGATTTCCTTCTTCTTTATGACCTAATAATTTTCCTGTGTATGTGCACACGTGTGTGTGTTTGTGTTTCTGAGTGTGTGCACACCAGATTTTCTTTATCGGTTCATCCCTTGATGGACCCTTACATTATGTTCATATCTTGATTCTTCTGAATAATACTGCAGTGAAGATAGGTGCACAGATACCTTGTCAGGGTCCTGATTTCATCTTCTTTGGATTACATACTCAGAAGTGGGATCTCTGGAACATATGGTAGTTAAATAAAAATAGAAATTTTGAAGTTTTTGAGGGATCTTCATACTGTTTTCCATTTTGGATTTATCAGTTTACCTTTTCTAATTTGAAAACTTAATTTGAACTTAAAGTTGTATTGCTTGATTTTTTAAAAAATTTAATTTAATTTTTTTCAGGGATCCAAAATTCATTGTTTATGCACTATACCCAGTGCTCCATGCAATATGTGCCCTCCATAATACCCACCCCCAGGCTCACCCAACCCTCCAATCCCCTTCCCCTCCAAAACCCTCAGTTTGTTTCTGAGAGTCCACAGTCTCTCATGGTTTGTCACCCCCTCTGATGTCTCCCATCTCAATTCTCCTCTCCATCTCCCAGTGTTTTCCATGTTATTCCTTATGCTCCACAAGTAAGTGAAACCCTATGATACTTGACCTTCTCTGCTTGAATTATTTCACTCAGCATAATCTCCTCCAGTCCCATCCATGTTGATATAAAAGTTGGGTATTCATTCTTTCTGATGGAGGCATAATACTCCATTGTATATATGAACCATATTTTCTTTATCCACTCATCCACTGAAGGGCATCTTGGTTCTTTACACAGTTTGGCAACTGTGGCCATTGCTGCTATGAACATTGCTGTATTGTTTATGAACTTAAATCCCATCTTGCCTTAATACAATTTTAAGAGGAAAATAGCACTGTGATTTATATTAAAATATTTTAGGGTGCTTCAGAAGGCTGTATATCAATAAATGTAGAAAAAAATACATGAATTTGTTAACAGATATTATTTGAGTATCTATTAGGCACCAGTAACCATGCTAGGTGTTGGAAATAAAGCAGTGAATCAAACAGACACAGTTGACAAGATACAGATGTAAAAGCTAGCAATTTAAAAAATCTTGATAAATTTCGTAAATGTTCTTAAATGAAATGGAATGAAGAAAAACAACTGTGTTGGGGGGTGGAATGGAAATACTTTGTGAGAAACTCTCTTTGAGGAATGATGTTTAAACTATGAATTGAATAATTAAAAGGCACTAGCTGTGTGAGTGACAAACAGAAGAACTCAATAAAGAAAAATGTGGCAGCATCACGCTCATCAGTCATGTTATGTAATAAGTTCTGTTGGAGCAATAAACTAGGGTTAAAAGAAAGAAGAACTAGAAGATATATACATATCTTGAATCCCAAGTGCAATGGGAAACCTTTGAATTTCAAGTAGGTAAGGTATAGTGGTGATATGTAGAGAAGGACTGGAGTGTCACAGGTACAAGCAAGGGGACAACTTGAAAGATGGCTGCAGGAGGTCAAATGAGAGATGATAGGATTGACCAATGTATTGGCCATAGACATAGGAAGGTAGAGGTATTCCTAATAGATTTTAGAGGTAGATCAATTAAAACAAATCACTGAAACTGGACAATAGAGTAGATGCGGTGGCACGCAGGGATTGGGAAAAAACTGGACAAAAATAATAACTTCCTCATTTCGGCCTTAAACTGAATATATCCTGGAACATTTAATCATAAGTGCAAAAGCGGTATTTGAGTGAAAATGAAGGGTTCTGTTCTACACGTTGAGTTTGACATGTTTGAAATAATCAGTTATAGTTGTTAGGAGTTCATGTGGAATGAGAATATAGAACCCAGAGAAGTGATTTGGGTTGCAAATATTTATTTAGAGGTTTTTAACATAAAGATTTTATGAGAGAATTTTCCTTTCTACTGATTATAATGTAGTTGGGACTTAGTACCACTCCAGTAAAGCTCATGCAAATAGTGTTTGTTTCCTGGTATTAATTCTTTTTATAGCCCCCCCTTACCTGTCTTTTTATATTATTGGATAATACACTGTACACCTTGCTTCTTATATCAATGACGTAGAAGTTATCAGCAGCTCTCCTCATATTCCTCATTTTCCACACATATAAAAGGTATATTCAGAGGTCCCAGGTCATCATTCAGATACTCCCTTTCAGGCCTCTGGAGAGTGTGTCACAGAATTCTTACTTTACTTTTCTACTTTGGGTTAAATCTTGAGTATAGTAATGAGCAAGTTGTTTTTTCAGAATTACCTGGATTTATTTGTTTCTATTTCCAATCAAAATTATTGTCTCTTGTGTCCCATTCTGAGCTGATAGTTGGTTAATATTTAGTTCTAATGAGTTAAAATATCTTAAACCAGCTATTTACTTGCTTTGATCTGCATGGCTCGTACAGTTACCTCTTATAGATGACCATGATCATTTCTAGCCATAAGTCTTCACTCCCCCTTTTTTTAAAACTATTTAATATCTACTCACCCTTCAAGGCAGGCAAGCATTCAGCCTCCATGAGCCAACTTAAAAATTTAAGCCCTTCTTTCTAAAATTTTCAAACCCTTAATAAGTACTTATTTTATTCTTGTTCCTTTATTTCCAAATATGTTTGATCTTATTTCCTAGAAAATCCTCATGATTTGAATGGTGACATATATTATTATTATTTCTCTTGATACGTATGTGGGTATAGGGCTGAGTTTTAAAAAAGATGTTCAACAAAAGTAACTGAATAGAATTTTAAGAGGTGCTTACTGGAAATATTTTTCAAGTTTTTATTTAAGCTCCAGTCTGTTAACATATAGTGTAATATTAGTTTCAGTAGTAGAATTTTGTGATTTGCTTACAGGAGATATAAATGAAGTCATGTTTGGGCAGAAATTTCAAGTCGTCATAATTATATAAATAAAGATGGAGGGATTGATAGGATTCTTGACACTTTTTCAGTAAAACCATATTTGTGGTTACTTAGCATTCTACAAGGACAGTTTTATACAGAATCATACAGAATAACACAAGGCACGTTTTTCCACACAGTGGTATTAAGACACATAGAAATGGATGTGGATGATACAGTTATGCTACCAAGTATAAAGTCTTCAAGAAATAGCCTAAAAGACAAACTTCCATTACACCATTGCTTTTGTTTCCATTAGCAATCATCTTGGTTTCTGAGTACTTAGTTCAACACTTAATCAGAACTTCCTGGAATTATTTATTTTAGCTTAATTTTAACCATTTTTTCCTTTTCACTTGTACTCACATGCCAGTTTAATAAATATACTATTAATCAAAACCCCCCACATATTCCATAACACATGTTTAGAATAGCACTTCCACATTGACAAGGATATCACACAAATTCATATGGAGCCCCCACTAAACAACTGGAATAAAGTCTCAGATTTTGTTTAAATTTATGTCATGTGATCATTAGGTAGGTCAACAGAATTCAGTAATGTCCATCATTTTGATAATTTGAAACTTGAAACTTGAAATTTTTATCAACACTGAAGAGCTCAAAGGGGAAATAGATAAGCAAACAATGTCATATGATAAGTGCATTGGTGGAAATATGTATGTATTGTTTGAGAAATCAGTGGTATGCCAAGGAAGCTAGCCTGCAAGGGTAAGTCAGAATTTACCAGGAAAATGAGGAGAGCAACACATGGAAAGAACAAACACCATCAACAAAGGTACAGAGGTGACCACAGGGGAAAAGCTGGTCTCTGGCCCACCTTCATTTTCCTTCCCCTAGCTGTACGCCTTATCCAACCCCATTTTCTTGTGCAGCCTCTATTCTTTCTTCATTCCTATAACCTAGGAATGATCACACCAGACATGTGGTCTAAATTCAAGAAGGTGGACCTGGGGAAGAGGGCTGGTTACAGGCATTGGATATGCACTTGGCATCATTTGGGCAGGGAATTCCCAGGTTTCAGGAGCCAGATACATGGTTTACTAGAGGGGGAAGCATACAGTATCACAGTGAGTTTGTTCCTTGGCCTCCCAAGTCTTAGTCCTTAGGCTTAGTGAAAGGAAAATTAGGGTAGGGCCATCTGAAGTATGTTATCCAAACCAGGGGCTCATCTTCCCTAGGTTTAAGGAGTGTAGTGCCTGCAGTCATCTGTTTTTTCTGTTTATGAGAAGTACCAATATAAATTCAGACCTTAACTCCTAAAGATACTTTTCCAGGTCCTAATGTTGATATTATAGAATTTTGTATAACAGGATGGTCTGTAATGGTTGCTTCAGTGTGACAGCGAATAGTGAGCAGAATTATTTAAAATAAGTGATGAAAATATAGCTCTGCTTGTAGGTTGGCTTTGTTTTAAAGATTACGTTTGTTTTTTCTCTTGTGACGTAATACAACTAAATGTAACAAGACATTTTTCTTCATTTTTAGCAAGAATGTGATACTTTCCTCTAAAAGTTCTAATAGTTAATATTATCTGTGACCTTCTCTGGGGGAAAATGGTTCAATTAACTGCTGTATTAAAAAATCATTTGCTGTGAGAAGAGAGCACTCATCTTGATTCCATCTCATTTTCATAATCCTTTGAAACACCTTATACATAATGGAAAACAAATAAATATGCCAGACAATTTATCGAGTCAAATAGCAGTTCATCCCCTTTTTCTCTCATACATTTATCTTTCTATTTCTGCTTGAATGTTTTATCCTCTGGGTGAATGCAGTGTTTTTTAATTATTTTGAAGAAAGCTTAACAGCGATAGAAATAATCCAATTAAAAAGAGTCCTGTTCCTGCAGCTTTGTTACCTATTGTAGAAATTTAATTCTTGTTATAACTTCGGTCGATAAACATGTTGATAAGAGATTTTACTGAAAAAATAAAGCTAAAGAAAGAGATAGTCCCTATACACAATAGACTCTTTTACAAATGATAATTTCTTACATTTCTTCACTGAAAATTCTAACATGTTTGCAGTGATTAAATTCCACAGTCCTCTAGTAAAATAACTTAACTTTACTTTGATATGAATAACCAGAGAAGCTAAGCCTACATTCTGTCTGTGCTTTTTCACCCTGCCATTTAACATTTACTTTTGACAATGGCATTTGAGATTATTAGTTTTAAATATCTGAGCATTGTTTAACATTAATGACTGACAATATTAATTGACACTATCATGTGTAAGCAGTTATTTACAAACCTCATTTCTATGTGAAATAGAATTTTTATATAAGCTTATTGATTTTTGCCTTTGTAATGCAGTGAAAATTATATAAATATGTTGAAAAAATTTGTTGATACGTTCTGAATATAAGCAGCAAAAATAGGAAGTACAGGCATACAGGAATGCACACACATGCAGAAGACAGACTGCCCACACCAGAAAGTTACCTGTATTTGATTGATTCTTAACAGTATTTGCATTGCTCCCCTTTGGTTTCAACTAATAATGTAAATGGTCCAGAGCTCCTGGCAATGATATATGCCTAGTAGGTACTCTTTAAAGTTTCTGAACCATCTATGAGCTGTATTCTGGCAAAAAGACCCTCAGAAGCTGCTAGTTTATATTTCTTTGGGTTCATTCCTATATCCTTGGTTGAGATTTGCCCATGATTATTAAACTTCATCTGGGGAAATGGACCCTCCTCTCAGTTCGCCATGTGATGGATTTTGGGAGGTGAATAAATCTGGAAGGACTTATAAACAGCATCAGTGGTATTTCATGGATTTTATCAGGAGATAAAATGGCAATGAATCCTATACTTATATATCAGATTTGGCTTGATAGTGCAAGCTAAAGCAAAAGAATAGTTTAACATCTCTCAGAGACAGCAAAGTAGAGCAGAAGTTATGTATAAAGCCTGAGGATAAACACCACTGAAAGTACAGGCTGAGGAGAGGAGACCTCTAAGAGAAAGCCAGGAAACCGAGGGAGGAGGTCAGTTGTGTGAAATGCCATTGACGGTCAAGAAACAGGGGCTGGAAATTTTTCTCTGTGTTTATGAATTTGGAAATTTGGGTGACATTATAGAGAGATTTCATTAGAATGATAAATAGTAAATATAGAACTTCTTAGAATCTTAAGTAAGATAAGAAAGAGAATTGTTTTGTGAAAGAGTGCAAGGTCAAGAGAGATTTTTTAAGTTTTGAGAGAGTCAGTTGCATCCTGTCTTTTTTATTTTTTATTTATTCTTTTTTTAATTTTTAATTTTTTAAAGATTATATTTGTTTATTTGACAGACAGAGATCACAAGCAGGCAGAGAGGCAAGCTGAGAGAGAGGGGGAAGCAGGCTTCCTGCTGAGCAGAGAGCCCAATATGGGGATTGATCCCAGGACCCTGAGATCATGACCTGAGCCGAAGGCAGAGGCTTAACCTGCTGAGCTACCCAGGTGCCACACATCCTGTCTTTTTTTTTTTTAATTTTTTTAATTTATTTTCAGCGTGACGGTATTTCATTGTTTTTGCACCACACCCAGTGCTCCATGCAATCTGTGCCCTTTCCAATACCCACCACCTGGTTCCCTCATCCTCCCACCCCCCGCCCCTTCAAAACCCTCAGATTGTTTTTCAGAGTCCATAGTCTCTCATGGTTCACCTGCCCTTCCAATTTCCCTCAATTCCCTTCTCCTCTATAACTCCCCTTGTCCTCCATGCTATTTGTTATGCTCCACAAATAAGTGAAACCATATGATAATTGACTCTCTATGCTAGAGAGAGTCATTTCACTCAGCATAATTTCTTCCAGTCCCGTCGATGTTGCTACAAAAGTTGGGTATTCGTCCTTTCTGATGGAGGCATAATACTCCATAGTGTATATGGACCACTTCTTCTTTATCCATTCGTCCGTTGAAGGGCATCTTGGTTCTTTCCACAGTTTGGCGACCGTGGCCATAGCTGCTATAAACATTGGGGTACAGATGGCCCTTCTTCTCACTACATCTGTATCTTTGGGGTAAATACCCAGTAGTGCAATTGCAGGGTCATAGGGAAGCTCTATTTTTAATTTCTTGAGGAATCTTCACACTGTTCTCCAAAGTGGCTGGACCAACTTGCATTCCTACCAACAGTGTAAGAGGGTTCCCCTTTCTCCACATCCCCTCCAACACACATTGTTTCCTGTCTTGCTAATTTTGGCCATTCTAAGTGGTGTAAGAGCTGAGATCAATGAGATAGAAACCAGAGATACAGTAGAACGTATCAATGAAACTAGAAGCTGGTTTTTTGAAATAATCAATAAGATCGATAAACCATTGGCCACACTAATCCAAAAGAAAAGAGAGAAAGCCCAAATTCACAAAATTATGAATGAAAAGGGAAAGATCACAAATAACACAGAGGAAGTAGAAACAATCATCAGAAGTTATTATCAACAGTTATATGCCAATAAGCTAAACAACCTAGATGAAATGGATGCATTTCTGGAACACTATAAACTCCCAAAATTGAACCAGGAAGAAACTGACAACCTGAATAGACTGATATCTAGTAATGAGATTGAAGCAGTGATCAAAAACCTCCCAAAAAACAAGAGTCCAGGACCTGATGGATTCCCTGGGGAATTCTACCAAACTTTCAAAGAAGAAATAACACCTACTCTGAAGCTGTTTCAAAAAATTGAAGCAGAAGGAAAATTTCCAGACTCTTTCTATGAAGCTAGCATTACCTTGATCCCCAAACCAGGAAGAGACCCTACCAAAAAGGAGAATATCAGACCAATATCACTGATGAATTTGGATGCTACGATTCTCAACAAGATCCTAGCAAACAGGATCCAACAGCACATTAAAAAGATTATCCACCATGACCAGGTGGGATTCATTCCTGGGCTACAAGGATGGTTCAACATTCTCAAATCAATCAATGTAATAGAACAAATTAATAAGAGAAGAGAGAAGAACAACATGGTCCTCTCAATTGATGCAGAAAAAGCATTTGACAAAAATCCAGCATCCGTTCCTGATTAGAACACTTCAAAGTATAGGGATAGAGGGAACATTCCTGAACTTCATAAACTCTATCTATGAAAGACCCACAGCAGGTATCATCCTCAATGGGAAAAGCTTGCAGCCTTCCCGTTGAAATCAGGAACACGACAAGGATGCCCACTCTCACCACTCTTGTTCAACATAGTATTAGAAGTCCTAGCAACAGCAGTCAGACAACAAAGAGAAATAAAAGGTATCCACATTGGCAATGAAGAAGTCTAACTTTGTCTATTCGCAGATGGCATGATTCTTTATATGGAAAACCCAAAAGACTCCACCCCTAAACTACTAGAACTCATACAACAATTCAGCAACATGGCAGGATACAAAGTCAATGTACAGAAACCAGTGGCTTTCTTATACACTAACAATGAAAATATAGAAAGGGAAATTAGAGAATCGATTCCATTTACTATAGCACCCAGAACCATAAGATACCTGGGAATAAACCTAACCAAAGAGGTAAAGGATCTGTACTCGAGGAACTACAGAACACTCATGAAAGAAAATGAAGAAGACACAAAAAGATGGAAGACCATTCCATGCTCTTGGATTGGAAGAATAAACATTGTTAAAATGTCTATACTGCCTAGAGCAATTTATACTTTTAATGCCATTCCGATAAAAATCCCACCGGTATTTTTCAAAGAGCTGGAGCAAATAATCCTAAAATTTGTATGGAATCAGAAGAGACCGTGAATCGCTAAGGAAATGTTGAAAAACAAAAATAAAACTTGGGGGCATCACGTTACCTGATTTCAAGCTTTACTACGAAGCTGTGATCACCAAGACAGCATGGTACTGGCATAAAAACAGACACATAGACCGGTGGAACAGAGTAGAGAGCCCAGATATGGACCCTCAACTCTATGGTCAAATAATCTTTGACAAAACAGGAAAAAATATACAGTGGAAAAAAGACAGTCTCTTCAATAAATGGTGCTGGGAAAACTGGACAGCTATATGTAGAAGAATGAAACTCAACCATTCTCTTACACAGTACACAAAAATAAACTCAAAATGGATAAAAGACCTCAACATGAGACAGGAATCCATCAGAATCCTAGAGGATAATATAGGCAGTAACCTCTTTGATATCAGCCACAGCAACTTCTTTCAAGATATGTCTCTAAAGGCAAAGGAAACAAAAGCGAAAATGAACTTTTGGGACTTCATCAAGATCAAAAGCTTCTGCACAGCAAAGGAAACAGTCAACAAAACGAAGAGGCAACCCACGGAATGGGAGAAGATATTTGCAAATGACAGTACAGACAAAAGGTTGATATCCAGGATCTATAAAGAATTCCTCAAACTCAACACACACAAAACAATACTCTAAATAATTTTAAATCATATCAAAAAATGGGCAGAAGATATGAACAGACACTTCTCCAATGAAGACATACAAATGGCTATCAGGCACATGAAAAAATGTTCATCATCACTAGCCATCAGGGAGATTCAAATTAAAGCCACATCCTGTCTTTTTTAACATGCGCTCTAGTAATAGAGCTTTAAATATTTTAATGGGAAATTTAATTTTTATAAAAATTATACTCTAAATAATTTTAAAAAGTACGTTTGTAAATAGACCATTCTTTTTTCACTTTCAATTTCAGTAAGTTACTAAGCAAAATTTTTCACATAGGTACCTTATCCAACTTAATATAATACCTAATGAATTGTAACTTTAAGTAAGATACAGCTTTGATTTAAAGTAATTTGTGATTTGTTTTTTGCTTACAATGATGTCCATACAGTAAAGATTCTAAATAATAATAAAAATATGATTCTGGCTAACTATACTTTTTATGTGCAGTGCACTTAGAATTGCAGACATTTATGGCATCTATAAATTCATTAGTCTACCAGTTTTTCTTAATAAAGGCGAGTATTAGAATTTTTCCTCTGCCCTCAACTTTTGAAGCTTTCTACATTTTGATTCTGATGATGTGTTGTCATCCATTGCTCATTCATTCTGTTACTTTTGCTTAATTTGTAAAAACATAATTCTGAGGCATGAGCTAGACCTTCACTGCAGTCTTGTATGGTCATCATTGATGCATATGGTTTGGCGGAGGGTTGGGGACAGAAGGGTGTGAAGAATACACTCCATGCATTCATTCAGTCTGCATATGTCTTAGCACAGTGAACCTTCTGGGGGAAAAAAAGTCATCACGTGGTGTGACTCAAGGCTGACTAACCTCCAGAGCAAAGAACTTAACGTGTTTCAGAACCCTCCCTTTAATCAGGTGAGGAAGGAAATCAAACAATCACAGCCTATAAATTCCCATTGGAAAATTGGGTATGAAAATGGTTTAAAAAATTTTTTGAGAGAAATTGCATTTTTTTCTTTCTGTACATTCTTAGGCTGTTGTGGCCCGGGATATAAAGCAAAGACAGTCTTGGGTTTGTACTGAATTAAGGGTATGTGGACAAAATAAAATGCAAAATTTTTGAATTTGGATAGTATTCTACTCTAAGTAATAGTATAAAAAATAAGTGTGTATTCAAAGTTAAACATGATAGATTTCCTCAGGTATTCTGCTTTTAGATGAAAGTTGAGTCCTGTCTCCCATTTGTACTGAGTTACATAGTGTACTCATCAAGGGTCATCAGTTCTTTTTTTCTTTTTTTAATCTTTTTTTTAAAATTATGTTTAGTTCACATGCAATGTAATAATAGGTTCAGGTTGTACAATATATGTCTTAACTCTCCCATACAATACCTGGTACTTATCACAGCCAGTGCACTCTGTAATCCCCATCATCTATTTTCCCATTCCCCCACCCACCTCCTCTCTGGTAATCATCAGTTTGTTCTGTCTGTTTCTTGGTTCCCCTCCTCTCTACCCACCATCCTTGTTCCTTTGTTTCTTAAATTTGTTTCTTAAATTCCACATATGAGCGAAATCATATGGTATTTGTCTTTCTTGGACTGACTTATTTCACTTAGCCTTTTCTTCCTTTTAATTGTCTGATTTCTGTGGGTAGGATTTCCAGAACTTCATTACATAACAGTGGTAAGAGTGGACATTCCTTTCTTGTTCCTGACCATAATGGAAAAGCTCTCAGTTTTTCATCATTGAGGATTATATTAGCTGTGGGTTTTTCATAGATTATTATGTTGAGGTTTGATCCCTCTAAACCTATTTTTTGAGGGTTTTTATCAGGATTAGATGTACTTTGTCAAATGATTATTGTGCATCTGTTGAAATCATATGTTTATAATTTCTTTTATTAATGTCATGTATCACATTGGTTGATTTGTGAATATTGAACCATCCTTGCAAGCCAGGAATAAATCCCACTTGCTCATGGTTAATGATTCTTTTAATGTACTGTTGGATTTGATCTGCTGGTATTTTATTGAGATTATTTTTGCATCCATGTTCATCAGGGATATTGGCCTGTAGTTCTTTATCTGGTTCTGGTATCAGGTAATGCTGGTGTCATAGAATAAATATGGAAATTTTCCTTCCTTTCCTATTTTTTGGAATAGTTTGAGAAGAACAGATACTAATTCTTCTTTAAATGTTTGATAGAATTCCCCTGTGAGGCCATCTGCTTCTGGACTTTTGTTTGTTGGGAGTTGTTTCATTACTGATATAGGGCTTTTTTTGCTGGTTATTGGTCTGTTCAAGTTTTTTCTTTCTTCCTAGTTCAGTTTTGGTAGGTTTTATGTTTGTAGGAATTTATCCATTTCTTCTAGATTGTCTAATTTTTTGGCACATCATTTTTTTTTATAATATTCTCTTTATAATTGCTTGTATTTATGTGGTGATGGTGGTTATTTCTCCTCTCTCATTTGTGAATGTATTTATTTGGGTTATTTTTCTTTTTATTTCTTTCTTTTTTTTTTTTTTGGTAAGTCTGGCTAGGGGGTTATACATTTTATTAATTTTATTAATTCATAACCTTGTTTCATTGATCTGTTCTTCTGTTGTTGTTTCTACATCATTTTTATCTGCTCTAATTTTTTAAATTTTCCTTCTTTTGCTGGCTTTATGCACATTTGTTTTTCTTTTTCTAGTTCTCTTAAGTATATGCTTAGTTTGTTTATTTGAGATTTTTCTTGCTTCTTGAGGTAGGCCTGTATTGCAGTGTACTTCCCTTTTAGGACTGCTTTTGGTGCATCCCAGAGATTTTGAACTGTCATGTTTTTATTTTCATTTATTTCTATTTGTTTTTTATTTCTTCTTTAATTTCCTGGTTGATCCATTCATTCTTTAGTAACATGTTGTTTAGCTTCCATATGTTTGTGGTCTTGCCAAATTTTTTCTAATGGTTGACTTCTGGTTTCATAGCATTTTAGTCAGAAAAGATGCATGGTGGGGTACCTGGATGCCTCAGTCAGTTAAGTGTCTCCCTTTTGTTCAGGTCATGATGCTCTGATTGAGCCTGGCATCTCATTCCTTGAACAGCAGGGAGTCTGCTTGTCCCTCTCTCCCAGCACTGCCCCTCCCATTTGTGCTTGTGTTTGCATTCTCAAATAAATGAATAAAATCTTCAGAAAGAAAGGGGGAGGGGTAGAAAGAAAAGGTGCATGGTATGATTTCAGTCTTTTTGTATTTCTTGAGGCCTATTTTGTGCACACGTTCGTGATCTTTTCTGGAGAATATTCAATGTGTACTTGAAAAAGAATGTGTATTCTGCTGTTTTATTTATTTTTTAAAAAGATTTTATTTATTTATTTGATAGAGATCACAAGTAGGCACAATAGCAGGCAGAGAGAGAGAGGAGGAAGCAGGCTTCCTGCAGAGCAGAGGGCCCGATGTGGGGCTTGATCCCAGGACTCTGGGATCATGACCTGAGCCGAAGGCAGAGGCTTTAACCCACCGAGCCACCCAGGCACCCCTATTCTGCTGTTTTAGAATAGAATGTTCTGAATATATCTCTTAAGTCCATGTGGTCCAGTGTGTTATACAGAGCTACTGTTTTCTTGTTTATTTTCTGTTTAGATGGTGAGTCCATTGGTATAAGTGGGATGTTAAAATCCCCTACTATTTTTGTGTTATTATCAGTTAGTTCTTTCATGCTTGGTATTGTTTTATATATTTGGGTACTTCCATATTGGGTTCATAAGTGTTTAAAGTTGTTAAATTTTCTTGTTGGATTGTCCCTTTTTTGATTATATTATGCATTTCCTTGTCTCTTTTTACAGTCTTTGTTTAAAGTCTAGTTTGTCCAGTATAGGTAAATATAGGTATTGCTACTCTGGCTTTCTTTTGACTTTCATTTGCATGATCAGTGTTTCTCAACCCCCCCCCCCACCTTTCAGTCTGCAGGTGTCTCAAAGTATGAAATGAGTCTCTTCTGGGTAGCATATAGATAGGTCTTTTTTTTTTTTTTTTTCCCATTCTGACATCCCTTGTCTTTTGGTTGGAGTATTTTGTCCATTTATGTTCAGAGTAATTATTGATAAACATGTACTTATGCCATCTTATTATTTGTTTTGTTGTTCCTGGAGATTTCTCTGATCCTTTCTTGTGTTTGTCACTGTCCTCTGCACTCTAAGAGCCCGCTTCAGTATTTCTTGCAGGGCTAGTTTAGTGGTCATGAACTCCTTTAGTTTTTTTGTCTGAGAGATTATCTCTTCTGCTCTGAGTGATAACCTTGCTGTATATAGTATTCTTGGCTTCAGATTTTTCCCCTTCATCACTTTGAATGTATCATGCCATTCTCATCTACCTTGACAAGTTTTGCTCAGAAATCTCTAGCTGGCTTTATGGGTTTTCCCTTATAAGTAAAGTACTTGTTTTGTCTTGCTGGTTTTATAATTTTTTTTCTTTATCACTGTATATTTTGTATTTTCTTGGTATTGGCAAAGGGCATTGATTCTTATGTGATCAACAGAACCATGGAATTTCCCAAAGGTGTTTTACATTAAATCTCTATAAAGTTTTGCTCATGTTATCTCCTGTCACTTTATATGCAGTGTAAATAATGCTACCCAGTCTTTTTTTACCTATTACTATTTTTTTAAAAATTTCATCTAACCTAAATGTTTTTGCAAGTGAAAAAGATACGCTCTATTATTTGGGAATGGAATGTGGGAACCACTGCCTTATGAGTGCCTTCCTCAAAATACATATGTATTCATACAATTTCTAGTCCAGGTATACCTCATAGATACAGTGGGTTCAGTTTCCAACCACTGCAATAAAGCAAATATTGTGATAAAGTGAGTCAAGTGAATTTAGTTTTCCAGTGTATACTAAAATTATTGGTTACACTATATAATATAATAGCGTCTTATGTGTATAACAACACAATGTCTAAAAAAAACCCCACTCTTTTATCAACTGTATTCTAGAGACCTGATAATATGTTGGATATATTTCAGATTTATTATATAAAGCTCAAAAATTTGTATCGAAAATGTTGGCCTTTAAATAATATAATCCAGTGAGCTTTGTTCATCATGTTACTTCAGATGTTTCACAGAGATATTTCAGAACACAGCCATGCTTCTTGTTTTTCCAGAAGTAACTTCCATATAAGTGAAGTGTTTTTTTTAAACTGTCTAATATTTAAGGAAGAAAATGAGCCATAAAATTTTCTTGTTAGACAAGTTTTATCTATCAACATTGTAATCAAAAACAGTTGTAGTATTTGAAGTAAGAATAAATAATAATAATAGTGAATAATATAGTCACTATAATATAATAATAGTGAAAATATAGTCACTATTTTTACTGTCATTGGATTATGTTGTTTCCAAAACATTTCTGTGATGAATCCTCCAGGAATTTTGAAACTGTTTCATCTGAAAATACAAATTTCCAGGATTCAGTAATGGCCGGTTACTACTGGAATCTGAATTGTCACTTTCATTTTCCATTGAAACGTATTTAAAAATGTATATATGCCTGCAGCATTATACCATTGTAAAAAATAAGTTTAGATTGAATTATCTACAAGATATCAAAGAAATAGTCATTAATCTGTTTCATAAAAGGACTGTAAAACTCAACCACAAGAAAATATAGGAGAATATTTCTACTACCTTTCAGAAAGATGTGGCCTTCAATAATCAGAAACTAAGAGCAATATCCTTTCAAATGGGAAACCTTATTACAACTACCAGAAAACCTAGTGACAAAACCTAGTGAACAAAAACTCCTAATTGCTATATATGTGTTTATAACTTTTAACATAAAGATAACAAATAGTGATAATGTGTATTATCCTAAGTTTTTTAAATCAGAATGTAGAGAGGAATGAATGAATGAAGGCAAGTAAAGTTATTCTTTTTTTTTTTTAAGATTTTATTTATTTATTTGACAGACAGAGATCACAAGTAGGCAGAGAGGCAGGCGGGGGTGGGGGGAAGCAGGCTCCCTGCTGAGCAGAGAGCCCGATGCAGGGCTCGATCCCAGGACCCTGGAACAAAGGCACAGGCTTTAACCCACTGAGCCACCCAGGCGCCCCAAGTAAAGTTATTCTTGATTCTTCATCTTATTTAAACAAAATATAAATGAATAAGCTATTCTTCATGTAAGTGATTGGTGAAATCTTTATACTAAAAAGAAAAACAGGGGTGCCTGTGTGGCTCAGTGGGTTAAAGCCTCTGCTTTCAGCTTGGGTCCTGATCCCAGGGTCCTGGGATCGAGCCCTGCATTGGGCTCTCTGCTCAGCAGGGAGCCTGCTTCCCCCTCTCTCTCTGCCTGCCTCTCTGCCTACTTGTGATCTCTGTCTGTCAAATAAATAAATAAAATCTTTAAAAAAAGAAAAACAAACCAATCACTTAGGAATTAAGAGAAAATAATATTTCTATGCACATGCACACAAACTTAGCTTTGATTTAAAAATAAGGTCTTTGTGGATGTTGTTTCCTTGGGAGAAAAATACATTTTAAAAAATCAAATATCAGAAGATATATAGGAAAAGGCAGAAATTGGAGGGCTTTGTAAAAATACCTCTTTCAGGATAATTATTTTAATTTAAAAAGATTTAATGTAGAAATTCAGGATTCCTTGATGGGAATACTGAAATATTTTTTTATCAGAATTGTTCTACTCTAAAAATGTGATTTTGTTGCTCTTGTAGTCATGATTTACTAGTCACACCAAACAATGTGAAAAAAACAACTTTTTAGGATTTAGGGTGTTGTTTTCTTTGTTTGTTTGTTTGTTTTGGTTTGGTTTTTTTTTTTTTTTGGTCACCCTTTCTCTCCCACCCCCACCCCTGCAAATAACTTGAAGACATTTAGCCAAAAGCAAATGCTGAATTATTAAGGAAAACATAATCATTAAGGGAAGTATGTTACAAGTTATTGCAGTCAATTGCTAGGTTTTACTGTGTGAAGTGTCAAGAAAAACATCAAATATTCCCTTATATAAAAGAGCTTAATTTTTTTTTTTGTTTTAGATTTTACTTATTTGAGAGAGAATGAGAGAGAGAGAGCATAAAAAGGGGGAGGGTCAGAGGGAGAAACATACTCCCTGCTGTACAGGGACCCTGATGCAGGACTCAATCCTGGGACTCCAAGATCATGGCCTGAGCTGAAAGCAGTCGCTTAACCAACTGAGCCACCCAGACACCCCAAGTTTAAATGTTTTTCTGAGATTGTATATTCGTATGTTTTTCATTATGAAGGTTGCAGGTTGTATAGTCAGCTAACAGAAAATAATACAAAAAAAAACCCCACTTACTATTTATGTTTATCAAGAGAAATGAAATAATGCTCACCCATGCTCACCCACTTCAAATTCAGTAGAGAGTCTACTGAAAAATGAAAAGGACTGTGAATATATTTGAAAATGATGCACATTAATAAATAAAGTCAGCTTCAAAACTATCATGGTATAGTATAAAAAGCAACATATCCTGCACGTTAGGAGAATTTTAGGAGTGTTTCTTGCTAGTTAAGCACAGGACTAATCCTTTTACCTTTCATCTTTCCCTGGTCTGATATTCCATAATTACATGATACTGTCTAGCACCAGTGTATTGTTGTTATTGAATAAAAGTTAAGTTTTTCAGTGGAGCTATTGTCAGCAAAATGTATGGACTTACACAGGTATGCTATCATATAGTAATAAAAGCAGCTTAGGAAAGTGCTGTGGTTATTAATTCACATGAAACTGAGAGTTAAAGTTTATGTGATTTTTAAGATATGGTGAAAAATGTGAAAATACCAATTGCATTTGAGGTTTACTGTTACTTTTTGAAAAAGAATAAATAAGGACTAAATAGAATAAAAAGATATTACATAAAGGCAAAAAGGGAAAGAGATCTTGAAATTGATAATAAAGAAAATATGCTCCTAGTATATATCACAGATTGTCAAATTATGTACCACAGGCCAAATCCAACCCATGTCATATTTTTTAAATAAAGTTTTATGGGAACTCAGATATACTCATTTGTTTATGTATTGTCTCTGACTGCTTTCCCTTTACAACTACAGAGTAGTTGCTACAGAGGCTGGCCCACACATAAAATTTTTAGTATCTGACCCTTTACAGGAAAAGTTTGCTGACATCTGGCACAGAAGAATTCCAAGACAAAAATGTTAATTAATGCCATTCTTAAAATACAACCCACATCTACTAACTGCTTCTTAGTTTAATTAATGTCTTTGGGCTTCATTATAAGTAAATACATATATAAATGTCTTATAAAATGAGCATTGATAAAGCATTAAAGATAACAAATTTGAATTCCTAATAAATAGTGAAGAAGTTATTCCTTGTATCTATATAATTCACCATTATTCCCACATTTAGAACAGTTTTTAATACCTCATTTGATTTAAAGTTTAAAGAAGGTTTTACATTATGGATTGCATAAAATTGGTATCCTTCTGAAATAAGTTTCATACTCATAAATTACAGTGAAAGAATACTCCTTGAATTACAAAGTCTTCTTCACTGTCTTTCTTTTCCCATAGAGAAGACTTCCATTCAGACAGTTTCAGTATTTTCAGGGCCTTGACTGACACATGGCAGGTGCCCTATAAATATGTTAAATAAATGACTTTCTTCTGACAAAACTTTTGTGACCTTTGTTATTATCTGTGAAAGGAAGATTTCAGTCGTTGTTCATTTTTTCTGCAGACAACATTTAGCAGAGAAGTAAAAGCAGGCCATGTAAATTATATTAATCATAAGCACACAATTTCCAGAGATTGCCTTTCACTTGGAGATAATGAAACAGCCATGCTGGTTAGCATTTGATTTAAGTTTCTATGGCTGATCTTTCCATTTAAATAAATATGTGAGTCTTTTTCTTAAACATTGAATTTGTCCAGAAACAGTGTCTCTTTTCATGACTTTAAATGAATATTGAGATTTTTCTTTTGGTTTTAAAAAAAATTATCAGTTGAGTTTTTTTAAATGTATCTGTGATTATTATGAGAATTAAATAATGTAAGTAAAATGGCCCACTTTAATTAATCCAGTTGAGCAGTTAATGATTACATTTTTACATGAAATCCTGTTCCCTTTATTAGTTGGTCCAGAGACATTTTGTCATGAAGAAGTACAGTAGGTATAGTAGACTTCCTTCATAAAGACCTGATCATAGAGGCACCTGGGTGGCTCAGTTGTTAAGCGTCTGCCTTCAACTCAGGTCATGATCCCAGGGAGATCTAGCCCTGCATTGGGCTCCCTGCTCAGCGGGAAGCCTGCTTCTCCCTTTCCCACTCCCCTTGCTGTGTCTGTCTCTGTCACCTAATAAATAAAATCTTAAAAAAAAAAAAGTGCTGGTCATAAGGTAGAGGCTCTGAAACTGATCCTTTCAGAAGCTGATAGAAAAAAGGAAGAATGCAGACAATGACCTGGCCCCTTAAAAATAATTTATAATGCAGGAGGGCCAAAATCAGGTTGTTTATCTTCCACCCAAATGTTTTTACATTTGAAATTTAAGAGGCAAAATTAACCAGCTGTTGAGGGGTATGTCATGTTCTTGCCATTTTAAAAATGATAGTTTTACTTTATTTTCTTATGCTTCCTATTATTGATATGTTCAAATATGTATCTCTACTTTTTCCTGAGAATCAGCTTTTCTTGCCTTTCCATTTATTTAACCACTAAAATTGGTTTAAGTCCTTCAAGAAAGAGCTTTAAAGGGATTTTATTTCAAAATCTAGTTGAGATCAGATTAAGTCATGGGTACAAGTATCAGTCTTCGATAACACCCTGAGAATTTTTTTTTTTTTTAACATATAATGTATTACTTGCTGCAGGGGTGCAGGTTTGTGAATCATCAGTCTTACATAATTTACTCACCGTAACACATACTCTCCCCAATGTCCATCACGCAGCCACCCTATCCCTTCCCTGGCAACCCTCAGTTTGTTTCCTGAAATTAAGTGTCTCTTATAAGACCTTGAGAAATTTAAAGTGGCCCCTGTAGCTTCTCCTCTAGACAGAAAGGCTTCAAAGAAGTAAAAGGGCATTTTCTCATAGCTCTTTGACTTTTCAGTAGAAATGAGCCTGGATGGAAGAGATGTGTAAGAGTGGCTTTTGTCTGATGGAGTGGTTTATAATCTAATATGCGGTAAACCCAGAAATTTTTAAAGGATTTGTGCTCTTTGGGTGACAAGTATAGGGACTGTTCAAATGAAAAGAGACCTCTTGGCCCCCGTCCTTCTGTAGGGAGAAAGCAGTCTGGAGGCCTACCCAAATGCAAATCTGAGCCATTTCTTCTAGAAGAATGACTCAGAAGATGGAATCAAGATTACAGAAGGGGGAGTCAAAAAGCCTGAGAACTGTTCTCAGGGAGCCAAATAGGATTTTAATCAATAACATTTCTAATGCCCCAGAGCAAGATAGTTGGAGAAAAGACATTTACTTTCAATATGTGATTTAATATGCTATTATAATACAAAATAAAAAATTTTAAAAACTATATATTAGAAACAAATGGAGATTTCTAAAGCCTAACAAAAAATTTTCATGAAAATCTAGAGCAACTATTTTCTTAAATAGGGTAACAATAGGAGCAATCCCCTCTAATACAAGTAAATTATGTTCACTACCACTGCATCTGTTTTGTTTTATTGGAGGCTCTAGGTAGTATAAAAAGAAATAAAAAAACTCTTAGGGTTGTAGGATAGGAAAGCAAAATATTATTTTGGAGACACTTTTTATCATTCACACAGAAAATGCAAAAGAATACATAAATCTAACAAAAGTACAGAATAGAGTTAACATTTCTATACAACAGAGGCAAACACCTAGAAAACAAAAATAAAAAGACACTGTTTGCAATAGTGTAAATACAATAGAAAAATATAATAATTGGCCTATCATAAGATGTATAAAATCTCTATAGCTACATTATAAAGCTTTAAAAACTATTAAAAATAACAAAAAAACCTGCAGAAATATACTATATTTATAGCTAGGAAAAGTTAATATTGTAACCTGCAGATTTAATGCAATTCCAGTAGAAATTTCTATTAGTCATTTTTAATGGAACTTGTTCAGATTATTATTAATTTCTATGAAAGAATAAAGAGCTAATAAATAACCAGGGCTCATTTGAATAAGTTCGGGATGAGGGATTTGCCCTACTAGATATTTTGAAGCCATAATATTGGAGATAGTATAGTACTAGAGCATGGGTAGATAATATGAGTGTGTAAAAAGTAATGATCAGTATGGAATTCAGAATGATACATGTTTAGACTGAGGTAGGTAATGAAATGAGATACAGAGTAATAATATAAAAGGAGAAATTCTTTAAATTGTCTGCCATTTCATCCACTGAGAGTGAATAAGCTATTAGAGATAAAAATGGTGATCTCTTATGGATATTAGTTCCTGAAAGCCTCACATGATGTGAGGATCCATCCTAACTGGATGTGATTCTAGTGTATAAGAATTAGTTTCTTGATGACATAGCTTCTACAAGTGCTTCTTCTCAGATTCAGCTGGGGAGCTAGCCCCTAAAGGAAACACTATTCTTACTCAGCAGTGGCATGTCATCATCTAACATGACACACTTAACTAGTATATTGAGAATAATTTTACTACCTGTAGATTTCATCTTATTACACTATTAGCATAGATACTCACATAATAGCATAACTATTGTATAACTTAAGATATTTCTGTACCAAACAACATTTAATTAGCTGGGATAATTATAATATTATTTATAATAAGGTTTTCTATTATTGCTTTTATTTTAGTTTAGTTTTTATTGAACTATAGTTGACATACAGTATTATATTAGTTCTAGGTATATAACATAATGATTATAGAATGATCACCAAGGTAAGTGCAGTTACCATCTATCACCATATGAGGTTATTACAATATAATTGACTGTATTCCCTATGCTATCCTTTTCATCCCTGTGACTTAATTGTATTATATTTGACACATACACAAATGTGAGCTTCCTAATAACATTTTGTCTTTGTATCCCACCTCAAGCACTGTACCTCTAGCATATACTAAGAACACAGTTTGCTGAGGAATGAAGGAATGAATGAATGAATGAACGAGGAGGCAAATTTACATGATGATTAAGAATGTAAGCTGTAAAGTTAGAAAGATCTGGCCTTTTTTTTTTTTTTTACTAGTTATACAAATTTGTAAAATTTAGTATTTTTAATTGTTTAGTGAAAAAAGTAGATATGATAGCTACCACCTCATGGAGCTGTTATGATGATGAAATATATATATGTATATAAAGTACATAGTGTGACCAACAGATATTAAAAACTCAATAAATTTAAGTCATTACTGCCATCATTTTTTTATTATTATTAAGAACGCTTGCTTAACTAGAAGTCATAATTACACAGTGCTACCCAATTAGGAGAATTTATTGTAATATTTAAAATTTGAGAATCTGTTATAGTATCTAAAATAAGAAATATACTACATTTGTGAAGTCATAAAGACTGAGATGTTACACTAGGCTCTTTAAGGTACTAAAAGTTTTTCATCTTAGTGGTCTTTATGTTCCAGAGAAGATCATTTAAACATCTTTGATTTTTCTTTACAAAGCAGGAAATGTTGACTGTAGGACAAATGTTTGGTTTTTCCTTTCTGAACAAGAAGGATAAGCCAACTTTTCTAATGAATTGCAAAGTACTAGGCCTTTCCAAAATCCTCTCTTTATTGCAAAAGTATTTCAAGTGGTTTTTAAAAGCTTCTGATTAACCTTGAGCGAGAGAACATACCTACAGCACCCTGAAACACAGTGCTAGAAATTTCCTTTCCTTTGGTTTGGTAATAGACCAGATCCATTCTGTATTGTTATATTTTAGGGAAATTTTGTAGGTGGCCTGAAAGCTCCGTTCTTAGATTATGAGAAAAATGGTAAGCATGGCTGTCAAGGAGGCCGTAAGCTTTTGTAGACCTTGACTCAGTGCTTTCTTCCAGAGAACCTGATGGGCAGAATTTGTGTCAGACACTGAAGGTCCTAAAACGATCTACAAAATGTAATTCTAATTTTTAATATTTTGTAGTTAATTTCAAATTCCAAAAGAAACCTACATACTTAAGCAGTATAATTTTGCCAAGAAAGAGAGTGGTAAGAAATGATCAGAGGGATGATGAGGGGCAGCGTCAGGTAAGGGCCTTGGAAGTTATGATGAAAGATTAGATTTTTTTTAAATCCACATATATTTTGGAAACTGAGGTAAAAGATATACATATATACATTGAAATATTATGAAGGGCACATACTGCATGGAGCACTGTGTGTGGTGCATAAACAATGAATTCTGGAACATTGAAAAGAAAATTAAAAAAAAGAAATACACAAATTTTTAAATGTTCAGTTTGATAAGCTTAACAGATGTGGTAATAAAATCATCATATCAGTGACGAAACAGAAACTTTCCATCACACCAGAAGTTCCCTTGTCCTGATAGTCCCCTTGTCCTGATAGTGCCCAATGCCATAGAACTTACTGCTTTGATTTCTATCATCATTGATGAGTTTTTCCTGTTTTTTTTTTAAATTTTTTATTTTTTATAAACATATATTTTTATCCCCAGGGGTACAGGTCTGTGAATCGCCAGGTTTACACACTTCACAGCCCTCACCAAAGCACATACCCTCCCCAATGTCCATAACCCCACCCCCCTTCTCCCAACCCCCCTCCCCCCAGCAACCCTCAGTTTGTTTTGTGAGATTAAGAGTCACTTATGGTTTGTCTCCTTCCCAGTCCCATCTTGTTTCATTGATTCTTCTCCTACCCACTTAAGCCCCCATGCTGCATCACCACTTCCTCATATCAGGGAGATCATATGGTAGTTGTCTTTCTCTGCTTGACTTATTTTGCTAAGCATGATACGCTCTAGTTCCATCCATGTTGTCGCAAATGGCAAGATTTCATTTCTTTTGATGGCTGCATAGTATTCCATTGTGTATATATGCCACATCTTCTTGATCCATTCATCTGTTGATGGACATCTAGGTTCTTTCCATAGTTTGGCTATTGTGGACATTGCTGCTATAAACATTCGGGTGCACGTGCCCCTTTGGACCACTACGTTTGTATCTTTAGGGTAAATACCCAGTAGTGCAATTGCTGGGTCATAGGGCAGTTCTATTTTCAACATTTTGAGGAACCTCCATGCTGTTTTCCAGAGTGGTTGCACCAGCTTGCATTCCCACCAACAGTGTAGGAGGGTTCCCCTTTCTCCACATCCTCGCCAGCATCTGTCCTTTCCTGACTTGTTGATTTTAGCCATTCTGACTGGTGTGAGGTGATATCTCATTGTGGTTTTGATTTGTATTTCCCTGATGCCGAGTGATATGGAGCACTTTTTCATGTGTCTGTTGGCCATCTGGATGTCTTCTTTGCAGAAATGTCTGTTCATGTCCTCTGCCCATTTCTTGATTGGATTATTTGTTCTTTGGGTGTTGAGTTTGCTAAGTTCTTTATAGATTTTGGACACTAGTCCTTTATCTGATATGTCGTTTGCAAATATCTTCTCCCATTCTGTCAGTTGTCTTTTGATTTTGTTAACTGTTTCCTTTGCTGTGCAAAAGCTTTTGATATTGATGAAATCCCAATAGTTCATTTTTGCTCTTGCTTCCCTTGCCTTTGGCGATGTTCCTAGGAAGATGTTGCTGCGGCTGAGGTCGAAGAGGTTGCTGCCTGTGTGTTCCTCAAGGATTTTGATGGATTCCTTTCTCACATTGAGGTCCTTCATCCATTTTGAGTCTGTTTTCATGTGTGGTGTAAGGAAATGGTCCAATTTCATTTTTCTGCATGTGGCTGTCCAATTTTCCCAACACCATTTATTGAAGAGGCTGTCTTTTTTCCATTGGACATTCTTTCCTGCTTTGTCAAAGATTAGTTGACCATAGAGTTGAGGGTCTATTTCTGGGCTCTTTATTCTGTTCCATTGATCTATGTGTCTGTTTTTGTGCCAGTACCATGCTGTCTTGATGATGACAGCTTTGTAATAGAGCTTGAAGTCCAGAATTGTGATGCCACCAACTTTGGCTTTCTTTTTCAATATCCCTTTGGGGATCCCAGGACCCTGGGATCATGACCTGAGCCGAAGGCAGAGGCTTTAACCCACTGAGCCACCCAGGCGCCCCAGTGTGTACTGTTTTGTGTCTGGTTTATTTCTTTCAATGTAATGTTTTGGAGATTTATCCCTACGGCTGCATGCGTGAGTAGCTTGCTCAAGAACAAGTCTTTGTATAGACATATACTTTCATTTTTCTTTGGGAGAATACTTAGCTGTAGAATGGCTGAGTCTTATAGTACGTGTATGTTCGGTTTTTTAGAAACTGGCAAACTGTTTTTCACAGTGCATTTACCATTTCACATTTCCACTGGCAGTAAGTAAGAGTTCCAATTCCAACACATTCTTGCTAACACCTGAATGAGCTGTCTTTTAAATTTTGGCCTTTCAAATAGTAATCGTATCCCTTGGTTTTTAATTAGTATTTTCTTTGTAATAATCATGTTGAACATCCTTTTAAGTGCTGATTTATCAAATGTTTATCTTCTTTGGTCAGTGTCTGATAAAAATCTCTTGCCCATTCTTTTTTTTTTTTAATTTTTTTTCAATTTATTTATTTTCAGAAAAACATTATTATTTTTTCCCCACACCCAGTGCTCCATGCAATTCTTTTCATTGGATTGCATGTTACCTTAGTACTGATTTTTGAGAGTTCTTTATGCATTCTAGATACAAGTACTTTATCAGATATATGATTTGTAAATATATTCCCAGTTTTTGCATGTGTCTGGTGTGCATGTGTGTGCTTGTTCATTTAACATGACCTTATATTTAATTTTATATCTAAGAAATCTTTGATGCAGAGTTACAAGTATTTCTTTTTCTATTGTCTCCTAGAAATTTATAGTTAGAGGTTTAACATGGAGGTGTAACATATATATTTGGCCAGTTCTTGTAAATTTCAAGGTATAGATTGATGTTCATGTTTCTGCCTTGGGTATCTAAGTGTTCCAGATATCTGAGATAGTACCTAGATATCTGCCTTGGGTATCTGAGTGTTACATATATCTGAGATAGTACCCTTTTCAACAGGGTTGAAAAGGGTTGAACCCTGTTGAAACAGGGTTGTTTGTTGAAACGGGTTCAACCCTGTTGAAAAGGGTACTATCTCCACTATCTCCACTAAATTGTGTTTTCACCTTTGTCAGAAGTCAGTTGTCCAAACATGTGTAGATCAGTTTCTGGTATCTCTGTCCTTTCCAGTTAATCTTTTTGTTTATGCAAAAGCAGCACTGTCTTGATAACTGCAGTGTTATAATAAATACTGAAATGAGATAATGTCATCTTTTTGGAAGTTTCAAAGACTCTTCTATGAAGTTATCTTCAATGTTGTATTTTCTTTGCACTTCCACATAAATTACAAAATCAGCCTGTTAAGTTCTACAAAAATGTTACAGAATTTTTTTTATCATACTTGAATTGGGTTTATCAGTTTGGGGGAATTGACAATACGAATCATCTGACTTATGAATACATATCTTCATTTAGTTTCATTTCTTGAGCAATATTTTAAAGCTCTGGTGTCATATGTATCTCTTTTAATATGTTTCTTTGGATAGACAGTGTTATATATGAATAAAGGCAGTTTTAATTTTTTTTTTACAATCTAGATATATTTTATTTCTTTTTCTTGCCCTTACTTCACTGGGTAGTATCTCTAATACTGTGTTTAGTAGAATTTACCAGGCAAACCATCTGGCCCTGGGCTTTACTTTTGTTGGGAAGTTTTGATTATTTTGATTATTCATTATTGGTATATTCAGATTTTCTGTTTTTTCGTGAATCAGGCTTGTTATTCCTTTCTGAAGGAAACTTCGTGAATCAGGATTAATTGTGTCTTTCTAGGAATTTATCTGTTTCTTATAAGCTATCCAGTTTATTGACATTTAATTGTTAATAGTCTCTTCTGATGTTTGTTTATCTTTGTTACCAGCTGAAATGTTTCCTTTTTAATTCTTGATTTTATTTACTTGAACCTTTTTTTTTTTAATAGTTCAGCTAAAAAGTTGTCAGTTTTGTTTATCTTTTCTAAAAACAATCAGCTCTTAGTTTTGTTGATCTTTTCTGGTGTTTATTTCACTTTTTTCTGCTTTGGCCTTGGTTATTTCCTTCCTTCTCATAACATTGGGGTTAGTCTTCTCTTGTTTTTCTAGTTCCATAATGTAATATAAGGTCAGGTATTTTATCTGAGATCTTGCTTTCCTATTTATTTCTTTCTTTTTTCTTATTTTGAAATCTTGCTTTTTTCTTAATGTAGGTGTTTATCATTATAAACTTTTTTTCTTAGAACTGTTTTTGTTGTACCCAATAAGTTTTGGTCTGTTGTGTTTGCACTTACATTTATTTCAATATATTTTTTGCTGTCCTTGAAAAAAAATGTTTGACTCATTGGTTGTTCAGTGGTATGTTGTTTAGTTTCCACATATTTGCTATTTTTCCACTTTTCCTCCTTTTATTGATTTCTGGTTTTGTACCATTTTTATCAGAATAGATACTTGGTATGATTACAGAATAGATAGTCAGTCTTCCTGTATTTCCTAAGACCTGTTTTATGACAAATATCATCTGTCCTTGAGAATGTATCATGTGTGTCTGAGAAGAATGTGTATTCTGCTTTTGGAATGGTCTGTTATGTCCATTGTTCCTTTACTGATTTTCTTTCTGGATAATATACCTATTGTTAAAAGTAGAGTATTGAAATCCTCTCTATTATTAGTGTTCTTTTGTCATTTACTCCCTTCAGATATGTTAGTATTTGCTTTATATATTTAGGTGCTTCATTGTTGAGTACAACAATATTTTTAATTATTACATCCTTTTGATGAATTGACTGACTTCTTTATCATTGTATATTAGTGTGCTATGTCTCTTGTTTCAGCTTTTTAAAATTTTTTTACTCGAAGTCTAGTTTGTCTGATATAGGTATAGCTACCCCTGTTTTCTTTTGGTTTCCATTTCCATGGAATGTCTTTTTCTATCCTTTCACTTTAAGTCTGTGTGTGTCCTTAAAGCTGAAATAAGTCTTTTGTAGGCAACATATGATTGGTCTTCTTCTCTGATCCATTCAGCCATTCCCTGTCTTTTGATTGGAGAATTTTTTACATTTACATTTAAAGTAATTACTGATCGGTAAGGATTTACTAATGCCATTTGTTAATAGTTTTCTGGACTTTTAAAAATTCCTTTCTTCCTTTCTTCCTGTCTCCCTTTGTAAATTGATGATTTTCCATAGTGGTATGTTTTGATTCTCTTCTTTGTATTTTGTGTTTCTAATCTAGGTTTTTGTTTTGTGATTACCATCAGATTTACATAAAATGTCTTATGATATAACAGTCTCTTTTAAGTTGATAGCAACTTACCTTTGATCACATATAAAATCTCTACCCTTTTACTTCTATTTTGCATTTTTGCTATTACAAAAAAAAATTTCTTTACTTGGTATGATATAATCTTTTATATTTTGTATTCTTTAACAAAGTACTATAGCTATATTTTCCATAATACTCAACTTTATAATAATAGTTAGTAATTAATAGACTGTCACATAATAGTCTAGTATTAGTGTATTCTGAATTTGACTATATTTTCACATGTTTTCAAGTTACTAAGTTCTGTCTTCCACATTTTGTGGGAAATAAAATGTGCTTCCCTTATCTTTGAAGTGTGAATGTGAATTTCAGGAGGATTATAGGAACATCTTTTCTAGATTAATTTTTTCTTTTGATTTATTATTTACTCCTATTTCACATCATTTAGCTATATTCTTTTGTTACTCCACAGATCATAGAGCATAGTCTTTCCCATAGTCTTCCATTTGTGTGTAGTAGGTTTTTAAAAAGATGTAGTACAATGGAATAGGGGCTGTGTTGCTGCACTTAAAAACAGACTTTTAGTTAAGGCTACCATACTAACATCTTACTAAAAGTTTTCTGTTGTCATATGGAACAGTTTCTGTTTTACAGTCATGTTGGTAAGTCTATCCTTTTTGTTTTTTCTTTACTTTGAAAACTCTCTTTTGGGGTACTTGGTGGCTCAGTTGGTTAAGCGTCCAGCTCTTGGTTTTGGCTAGATCATTATCTCAGAGTTGTGGGATTGAGCCCTGTGATGGGCTCTGTGCTCAGCGTGAAGTATTGTTTATTTCTCATTCATTCTTTCTTTCAGAAATACTTCATTAGTGTCTGAAATGTTGCAGTAATCTCGGTGATGTCCTAGATACTGAGGATATAAAGGAAAATCCCTATCTTATATTTCTCATATATTTACAAGAGGGGTATTTTTTTTTAAATACAAGATTTTTATTTTTTTCCTCTGTGAAGAAATATAGAATATTGAAGTTACTTCTGTGGGATTCTATCTAGTTAGTAAATCTTACAGATATCAGCTAAAAGTTGATCTAACAGTTGAGACAACATTGTATTTAACATGAAAACAATAAGAACAGCTATAGGAGACACTATAAACAGTACATTGTTTGTGGGACATAAAATGAGTATGAGGAAAGAAAGAAATGGTGTGTGTGTATTGGGGGAGTAATTAATTGTGGAGGCTTTTCTCTTTGAGGTTTACCTTTTAATATATTCCTTTTAAAGACATATCATTTGTTAATGATCACAGAAATGGAGATTTCAAAGCAAGGCATTAAGGTAGAACTGAGAGCTATGAATTGCCTAATAATGAATTGGAACCAGACCTATGAGCCAAAAAAAGATAGAAGCACAGTTTTCATGACTTAATATCATTCCTCCCACATACTAGTGCTACAGATACATTAGATTGGAATTTCAAAATTACAGTGTGTGCTAACTTCCCAAATGATCCTAGGATGTCTTCATTCTAGTTTATAATATAAAAGGACAGTTTATGAATAAGAAGCCAGAGAATATGATTCTCTTAATTTTTCGGCAGTAAAACTGTTATCTCTTACATAAATCAGATGACAGCTTCTTCATTAGCAGCCAGGAAATCAATATTTAAAACCCTTTAATTATCAGGCACATGAACATGCTACCACTCTTTTATGATATCATGGTTTATAACCATGGAAATAAGGTACACATATTTTAGTCTCCACTGCAAGAACCATTAGTTACTGGGAAAATGATCACATTTGGATCATTGTTAAAGATGGAAAAGTAAAATCCTCATGCTTTTGCTGAAGAAATATTGAGTGCAAAAGAAAAAAAGAAAACAAAGAAGAAAACTCTATTGCCTGTGAAAATAGTAGTTAGTCATATTTCTAGATCATAATTTATGAAATACTTTTGCAAAAAGGAATGAAAGATAAAGCTGAGGAAGAGCAAACATACACCCCTGTAATAAAAGTCAGTGTGCAAAATTGTCCAAGAGGTGAGAGCAGAATTTGAGCTAATGATTCCTTCCTTGTAATATTAATATCTAAATGTGTATACATTTTGGTCTTTGTTAATAAGTTTACTAAGATAAATCAGAAACACAAAAAACAAATCAATGTGCATATAAGCCACAGTACATGTTGCCCTTTTAAACAAAGTAGGCAGATCAGGTTTTGAAAACATACACACACACACACACACACACACACACACACACAACTGTGAGAATTGGAGTTTTAGCATGATTAGATAGTGAATAAATGAAACTGCAATTAGCTCTGCAGTGGTAGACACTGAGATAGGTGAGCTGAGAAGCAAATATTCACTCTCTAGAAAGACTGTGGTTTTGAGGGTTTCCTGTAAACAAAACAGCCTTCTGCTGGTTAATAGAAGGCCACATCCCCAAGGTGGAATGTTAGTGAAAATGATTAACTTTTCTTAAACCAAAACTTTATGTCTTATGAAATTGAGCTCCAGTTGCTCACAAGAATAACCTACTGATTAATACACTCACTCCCTGGAATAGAGCCTTAAGGATTCAGTTCTTATAAAACAGCAAGAGATCTGTGCATCCTAATTCTGGGGTCACCGTTCTTGGATTGGGTCAGTAGGCCTTTGTCTACTGCTTTATCCAGTGCATCTGATGTTATGTTCCAAATTTCAGTTTTTAACTACTTCCAAAATTTCTGTAGTTTCCTAATATTAGGACCCCTTCCATTAGAAAGGGGAAAAAAAATCCATGAACAATATAATTTTGACAATCGAATATGGAAATAAATCTGTTTTGTTTTCTAATTAATCTTTTCATTTCATTTATCTATGATGATCCATATTCCTAAATCAATCTCATTATCTCCGGTTCTCAATACTGCTCTCATATTCTTCTCCTTTGACTTTTTGTTTTCTCTGACGGCTGTGACAAATTTCCACAGACTTGCTGGCTTAAAACAACAGAACTTACTCTTTCACAGTTTTGGAGGTCACAAGTCTGAAATCATTTTCATTGGACTAAACTCAAGTTGTCAGGAGGGCAACACTCCCTCCATGGGCTCTAGGCAAAAATCCCTTTCTTGCCTCTCCCAGTTTATGGTAATTGCTAGCATTCCTTGGCTAATAACTGCGTCACTCCAATCTCTGCCTCTGTCTTAATATACCCTTCTCCACAGTGTCTATTAAATCTCCCTCTCTCACCAGGGAGCTATGTGATGACATGTAGCACCCACACAGATAATATGGAGCTCTATCTGCTCATCTAGAGATCCTTAACTTAATCATATCTGCAAAGACCTTTTTTTTTGTCTCCCCCCTCCCAAATAATGTAACATTGTAAGGAATATATCTGGTGCCACCATTCAACTCACTCTAGACCCCATAGATCTAAATGTTTGTTCATTGTTCAAATATCAGGCATATAGGTAGTCTTTTTCTCTGGTTTAGATCTGTTATGTGTGATTAATTATCTTCTCTAAATTTGGTCCAGTAGGGTCTTCTATTATTCATAGAAAAACTTATGTGTATTTAAAAAGCAGTCCTTCCCACCATTAACTCCCTGGAAAGGTAGATATAGAGATTTAGATTTCTTCCATCAGCCAACATTCATTCATTTGTTTGTTTATTTATCAGAGAGAGAGCGTGAGCCCGCACAAGCAGGTAGGGAAGCAGGCAAAGGGAGAAGTAGGCCTCCTGCTGAGCAGGGAGCCCTATGCAGGACTCATTCCCAGGACCCTGGGATCATGACCTGAGCCCAAGGCAGACACTTAACCGACTGAGCTACCCAGGCATCCCCATCAGCCAGTGTTTAAACCAGACTTCTTTTGTGCTTAGTGTGGACATGCTTGACTCCCTATTACTTTGTAAGCTTTACTTTAAGTCTTTACTTGGATTTCTGACTCCACAAATGGTCATGCTTCCTACCTAAAATAACTACTATTATAAAACACTGTGTAAAGACTTGTGTGTTCTCATTGATCTTCTTGGCCTTTTTCAACTCTGTCAAAATTATGTTGCTGCTTCCTGTAGTTGTAGTTTCATTGTCTAAAAGGAATTTTACAATAGATTGTATCATTGCTTTCCTATTTAAATGTTTAAGAGATTGACCCTTAAAGAGTTTTTGGACCCAGTTTACTTTTGTGGAAATTATAGGTTATAGATCCAATATCTTTTTGGATATCTGATATCTTTTATATATTCTTTTTAATAGGCATTGAGTTGACCTCTAAGACATTAAGCCTTTCAATCATACCCCTTCCTATTTTTGTCCTCTGATAATCTCTACTTTGTTCTCTTATCTTTCTGAAGTTAAACTGTATCCTGAGATTAGTTCTTTATTCACATAAAGTAATAATCATGTTGCTAAATATCCTAATCAAACTTGGGCTTAGATTGATATAATTAGCATTAGATAGGCATCTGTTAAGAATGAAAATTTTCAGGAGCACCTGAGTGGCTCAGTTGGTTAACCACCTGACTGACTCTTGGTTTTGGCTCAGGTCATAATTTCATGCTTTGTGAGAGCAAGCCCTGCCCAGGGCTCCATACTTAGCCAGGAGTTTAGTTGAAGATTCCTTCCCTCTGCATCTTTCCCAACTTACACCTTACACTCTGTCTCTCTCTCTCTCTCTTTCAAATAGATAAGTAAATCTTTAAAAAGAGAGAGAGAGAGAGAGAGAGAGAATGAAAATGTTCACATCTATTAAATTAGGCTTACTGAGTTAGAGCATGAAATGTAGTGAAATCTCCAGGTGATTTATACTTAATGCTAAAGTTTAAAAAGTACTTCCCTAACTAAATCAATTCTGGTGTAATATCTAAATGTATAATTTATAAGCTTAGTAATTGTATTTTATTTAAATTTATAATAATTTCATTCAGATTTTTTCCTCTATCTCAGCCAATTGGTAGTTACCAATTACGCCAGTCTTTTAAGTCATTTCTCTTACTCTGAAGAAGGAAGAAAAGAATGGGATAGAGAGATTAGTTATTTCCTTCCTACACTCCAGGAGTTAGGAGAAAAATGATTTTGAAGGGCACCAACTTTGATATTGGATGAATAAACAACTATAAAATCTCTGGTAGGGATTGGTTCAGTCAGTTCAGTGTCTGCCTTCAGCTCAGGTCATGGTCTCAGGGTCCTGGGATCCAGTCCTGTATAAGGTTCCTTGCTTAGTGGGGAGTCTGCTTCTCTTTCTACCTTCCACTCCCCCTGGTTGTGCACTCTCTCTTTCTGACAAATAAATAAAATCTTAAAAAAAAAGAAAAAAGAAAAATCTTTAAAAAAAAAGAAAGAAAAAAATAAAATCTGTAGTAGATGAAGTTGTAATGAAAAGAAAGTGTATTATGCTAAGTGAAATAAGTCTGTCAGAGAAAGACAAATACTATATGATTTTATTCATGTGGAATTTAAGAAACAAAACTGATGAACACAGGGGAAGGGAGATAATAAGATAATAACAGAGAGGGTGGCAAACCATAAGAGACGTAACTCTAGGGAAACAAACTAATTCGATGATGGGTATTAAGGAGGGTAACGATGTAATGAGTACAAGATGTTACATGCAACTGATATATCACTAAACTCTACACTTAAAACTAATGATACAGTGTATGTTCACTAATAAATATAAATATTATATTTATATATTTAACTATTATAGATATGTATCTATATAAATTATATACAGATATTATATGTAATATATAAATATTATATAAATCTAAGGTATTAAGAAAAAATTCTGTTTGGGTCTTGTTCAAAGTTCTGAGAGAGTCTATACAAGTCAATTTTGGGAGAATTGCCATCTCTGTTTTGTGTACTCTAAATAATTAAATGTAAAATGGTACATCTCATTTATTTAGGAGTTCTTCAGTGCTTTGCAGGATAGATTATAGTTTTATATATACGGTTCTTGTACACATTTTATACATATGTTACAAAGAACTTTTACAGTCATTTTTGTATTA